>NW_026929962.1:737500-1073845 GCF_032062105.1 Saccostrea cuccullata
TTGTCTGGGGGCAAAATTATACATGTATGCTTTATTGATATTGATATAGTGACATTCTCAAGTAATAGAAAATTCAAATCCCCCTCCCTCAACAAGTAAACGTTTCAATACTGAGCTGATTTGTGTTTTTTAACTAGCCCATGTGCTCAGGTGAGCGATGTGGTCCATGGACCTCTTGTTTTGTATCTTCTTTAAAGTGTATAGATAGTGATTACATGTTTGCAATATATATCTTGCTAGGAAGTAAAATTTCTCTGTGAGAATATATTTAAAATATAGCTGTAAAGGTCAAAATCACCTGAATTCTTAGAAACAAGCACGAGTTCTTCCTCAGGGACCAATAGATAAAGTTTGACCGATATAATCGCCAATATAACTTCTGGTCAGATAAACTGGCTGTTACTGATTATTTTGTTGGTCAACGTGTGAACTATGTTGGTTTAATTCACCCATTCGCGTTGACCTTTCAAGATCTTCCCTGTTCCCGTGGCTAACCCTGATTTCTAAATATTAGTTTTATGCGAGTATATTACTGCTTTTGATAAAAACTATGATTCTATATGTACAAATACACCAGAACAATACATATATATTTGATTCTTTGAGACGTAACTAATGTTCAATCTATAATTATTGATAAATTCATTTCTGGGTGTCAAAATCAATCAACAATTTTTAATTGCAATAATTCACATGTTAGATTACTTGCTGTAAATGATTTTGAGACTACTTGCCCTTTATAGCTTGTTCAAGTGGCCAATAATGGATGAAAATAAATACTGCAAATATGTCCCACCCACTTGGCACCACTTGGTGCTACCACTACAACCCAATTCTTATAGCGGGGAATGATAGCCTTAGGGCACCTCTACCTTGCCCCAGTAATGATTTGGTGGACACTTCAAAGATAAGGAGTATAATAGCTCAACTTAATGGGTATCTCAGTGTATAATTTAAAAAAAAATCAGGTGAGCTATTTGGCCCTTCCAGTCCCTGAGATCCCTAGAAACGCTGCTTTAGGGATACCCTTAAGGCCCTTAACCCACCCCCAGTGACAGTTTGTTTAAAGACCCAATTTTTTTACCGTACGGTTACCTGAGGAGGGGGAGTGGTCCAAGTAACAGTGGTGTTATTTACCTGGAGACCCCCAATACCCAAGATGTCAAAAATCTGTGTATACGTAACATTACACAGGAAGTCTGTCTGTGGTAATCAGGGTCAACATTCCGTATTTCGTGTTTAAATTTGAGTGAAACTACTTGAAATAATTGAAATATTTCTATATAAAATTTAATTATAAATACTTTCAGCGATATCTTATGAGGAAAAAAAAATTAAAAAATATATATATCGTTTTTATATTTTTAAAAAATATTGTGAAATTAAAGAAAAGAAAACTACAAAGTAAACATATCTTTTTTAATTAAACTTGTGTAAATATTAAAAAAAAAAAATCCATTCATAGGCCTATCCGTCGTGTGAACATACTCAATGTACCGCGATAGGAATATTGCTTACATTCTGACCAACAATAGTGTCGAAAATATTCACCATTTCCGGGTGTTCGTGTGTTTAAAATTTTTTATTGTTTGCAGGATTTCTTTTATACTTTTAAGGATTGATCTTTGGCTTTATATATATACTTTTTTATTTTGCATATAGGGTGTTGACAGACGTTAGGATATTCGAACTAAAAGTTAAAATCTCGAAACTCATGTTTCTGACATTTCAGAACTTTACAACGGAACAAGGTGTAGATTGTATTCATATATACATAGATAAGACATGGGATGAAAGAATTTTTTATACATGCTTGTGTTAAATATATTTCGTATTTATCATATTTCAATTTGTTATAATTTTAATCGGCAAATAGCGTTTCTGTACACGGACCGTCTAAATTCTACGAAGATATCTTGGAAGACATATCGCCTAATATACGATACAGCCGCTGAGATTGAAAGAAAATATTTTTTGAAGTCAAGTTTTAATTATCTACTCTAAATTATTTTTGAAATAAAATTTAACCAAGATTCTTTTTTTAACCCCTGTGTATACAAGGCGGGTACATGAAAGTGTTTGATGCGTGACCAGTCTAGACGAACTCCAAAAACGGCGTGAACTCCAAAAAAGAAGTCTTTGGCTCCGTCATGCATTGCGGCAAAATGGCTTCCGGTGTAAACAAACGATAGATTGTCGTTCGCTTTCTCCACAAATACGACTGAATAATGGCTGTATTAAGTAAACTGTGACTGGATTTTAATTTTTGTTGAATAAATAATTGTACCCATTAAATTATTTAGTGGTTATTGATTTATTTATCGCTCTGTATTCTTGCATAATAGTGATTTGGGATATACTTACGACACCGGGATTCAATAAAGTCGGTAAGAATTAATTTTCTAACTTAATTCATTGTCCCATTGATTTAAATTTTATGCCATTCCCACTATAAAGATACTTATATTTTATTTCTAAGACACTTATATAGTATTTTTTTAATGAAAAACTGCACAATTTTGGCGGCGGAGCAGAGATATTAACAGGTTCGATTTGAGAAGACTTTTTTACCGTAATTTTAAAAGAATGATTTTTTTCGTTCTTAAACTCATAGATCATAATTCTAAAAATATTTCATGATTATATCTATTCATATGTGAAAATATTAGGTATATAGCGATGTTGATAACTAACGCTCTCAGTATTCAGATGTCATACAGGGTTATGTGACGAAATATTATATTACAAATATGTAAAAATTCAGTCAATGTTTAACAGTTACAACAGATATATTACATTGTTCAATTTTACATATTTTCCCCTTTTATTATTATATATTTAATTCCCAAACGTTTATTTTTCTTTGTATTTGATCTAACTTGAAACGTGAACTTTCTTCAAAAAGGCTACGAAGAAATGTGGAAACTGAATGGATTCTCATGTAACTGTCACCTAATCGACTCTTATTTATGATAAAAACCATCAATTCAGTACTTTTTTGATTATTGATAAGATGTATTTACAATGCAGTTGCTCATTGCTGATCTAAACATGCTGAAATTCATTCCTAAACGATAGACATGAAAGACAGAGGAAATTCGAACTGAAAATTCGCAAGCGTTCCTTAATTACAAAAAAACTTCTCAAATCAGTAAAAGTAGTTCTAAAATGACTAACTTAGTCACTACAAACAAATTATCAACCACAGAGATGTTTTCATAAGATTAAGACTGTTTAATTTGTATTTTGTATCCTACTTGTACGATGTCTGGCTGAACCTCGAAGTTGGTCAACTTTGACTTGAAATTAAAAACTATTTGCACATGAAATCAAAATTCTAACAAATACGTTCTCTAAAACCATTTATTATTAATCATTTCTGAGAACTTACATTATTGTAAGGTAATCCAATTTTTTGCAAAAACACTTTTTGTAAGAGCCCACTTTTCACGATTTTTCATCGTTTTTTATATAACTGCGCATGCGTTGGACTCGTTTTTTGGAGTCTTTTCTGGACTGAAATTCTCACTTCCGTTAACGCCGTTTTTGGAGTTCGTCTAGACTGGTGACCTGGCAATCGTTTCCAAAACACACAAACTCAGACTATCAGGTAGCACGGGTAGCTGGCCTGTCAATCAAATCAGAAGCTATTGTTTTTTTTAATGATTGACAGGCGGTAAGTTATTGATCTTGAATCAGGTAGATTTTGGGGGTGTTAACATAAAATTGGGTGTTTAAGAGGCCAATATTGAATAAAAGATGAATGCTGGAAATATGCGCCACACACTTGGCACACCATTCAGTGGTACCCCAATCTGATACCGGGAAATGATAGCCCTAGGTCCCCTCTACCTTGCCTCAATAATGATTCGGTGGACACTTCAAAGATAAGGGCTATAATAGCTGATATTTTTCCGTTTCCCAATATGCAATGATAAAATACAACAAAGTTTTAGCTAACAGGCCCTTTCCAGTCTTTAAAATCCCCCAAAACGTTGTTAAAGGATACTCCCTAAGGCCCTTATTCTATCCCCAGTGATCTATAGTTCAGTAGGCCAACAATAAATAAAACATGAATGTTGGAAATATGCCCCACGCACTTGGCACCACTTGGAGGTACCACTGCAGCCCCATTCTGAAAGTGGGGAATGATCGCCTTAGGTTCCCTCTTCCTTGCCCCAGTAATGATTTGGTGGACATTTCATAAATAAGGGTATTATACCTGCTTGAAAGATTTAAAATGCTCTTGTTACCACCTGGTGACCCCACCACAACATATTACTCTACATGTAATAGCTCTATGGACCCATTTTGCTGCCTCACTAATTGTTCGAAACATTATTAAACGTAGTTAACCTTTGTACCCTATTTCAGTTTACAATATTAAAAATTTCAGGTTAGCTAATAATTAGCCCGGTCTTGCTCCTGACACCCCTGAAAGAGCTGAAAAGAAATTATCACTGAAATACTTAACGTATTCCTAGTGCTTGTCTCATCAAGTGGTTAAAGATGGTGAAAGCACCCACAATTTTACTTAGTCTGGCCTCTATATCTCTGTCCGCACCCCCTTCTAATGTTGCTATGCTTCCAAGATAGTTAAATGTTGTTGTGCTGCTCAGGTTGTTTCCATCTACCTGTATTCTTGTTGTTTGTTTGGTTTTTCATGACATAACTTTTGTTTTCTTAATATTGATTTTCAATTTATTTCCATTTGGTGCCACTTTCAAAAGTGAGACAATTCCCAGTCGATACTTCGTTAACAAGTAGCTATGAGTTTATATAAACATTCCCCCCTCCCCTGGATAGAGGATAGAGGCATTGTCTGCGTGCCATAGTTGATATCCTTTCTGTATTTTTAATTTTTTATGTCACCCGAACCGAAAACTCACGTGAGCTTTTCTAATCACTATTTCTCCATTGTCTGTCGTCGTTTCTTCAGCGTGAAGGTTGACCTACTTTCCAAATATTTTAATTTTACTTTAAATTAAAATTTTAAATGAGAAGAAATAGGGCTTCCATATTAAAAATGGGTATTACCTGTTACAAGGCCTTTCTAAATACTCTGATTTTTGATCTCGTGACCTTGACCTTGAAGTTTTACATTCTTTTCGAAAACTTTAACCTTGGTCATAACTTTTAGTTGGGAAGATTTAGGGCTTCCACCTTTCACTTGCATATTACTTGTGACAATACCTTTCTAAATAGGTCTTTTATCCCATGACATTGACCTTTACGTTTGACCTTCCTCTCAAAAATTTTATATTTTTTTCCTTTATAAGTTTTGATAGAGAAGAGATACGGCATTCTTATTTGACATGTTCATTATCCGTGGCAAGATATTTCCGAGCATGCTATGATATCTGACCTCTTGGCCTTGATCCTCATGTTTGATCTAATTTTCAGAAAAATCAACTTTTGTGATAACTTTTGAATGATATATGATAGGGCGTTCATATTTGACACAATATGCTATAAATAAAATAATATTTCATTCAGAAATACACCAAAAGCAGGGGAACACAATTCTTTGAATTTTCTCGTTTCTGTTTGGCATAGAAAGCAAGAGCAAGTTAGGAAAGTTAATGAAATATTGATGATAACAAGGGAATACCCCCCTATTCTTTGATTTTTCCAAACTTTCCCTTCGACCAATGTTATCAGAAGATTTTTTGTGAAATTTGTCCTAAAAACTATTTGATAAAACTTTTATGGCTATCCCTGAAGTTTGTTTGTCAATCCTATCATCGTACGACCTCGCCTAGGTCAATACTGATATTCTCTAGAGAATAACAAACCATAATCACCATCAAAAGTCCATATTTGTATGTTTTTAATATCAACGTATGGATATGACAACTATGACCTTCCAAATATTGAAAAATAATTTAATTTCAAGTTTCCAACATTTTGAATTAAATTCGAACTAAAAGCCAAAAATAATTCTAACATAAAAAAAAAAATGAATTGTTTCTTAATTAAAAATAATAATGATACTGTATTTAAGCTCAAAGTCCCTTTTATTATGACATAAAATTACCACTGAAATGGCGAAATCCTGAAAGTTTTTTTTTTAAAAATGTTTTGTTGATTTTTTGAAAATAGATTTCTCCTAAATTACATTTTAAAAAAAATATACAGACTCGTAAAATTTCAGCATACAAGAATGTATGAAAATTTAGCTTTTCCTGATATCATTATAATATTTAGATTTAATAAAAGGATTTTTTAAAAAGATATTTCAATTTAACCAATTATCTTTGAATGTTGACGTCTTCAAGCTTTAAAATTTAGTTGAAATATAAATGACAAAAGATAAATAGAAAACCTTTACTTTTTTGTAATATTTATAATTTTTAAAACAAAATATTAAAATTTTTCAAGTTTTAAGTTGAATTATAAGTTGACCTTGGAATCAATATTATGACTAATAAACTGTCTGGCATTATTTTGCTTTAAAAGGTTCGCCTTCCTTTGATTTCTTTCTGATCCTTTTTTTTTTTTTTAAAGATTTAAATAAAAATTTTAAATTATCAATTTATAGAATAATCTAGCCTATAGTCACTGTAAACAAATAGCTTGTACAATGTATTTCTATTACAAAATTTACGGTTTTTATTTTTGAAATATCACTGCGCGAAAGCACCATAAATCCTGGTTCTGGCTAATCAGCTAGCGAGGGGGGGATTACCGCATAAACCGCTGGATCACCTGGGAAATACAGGTGATTTCGATACAGGAAGTTACTTTGTTCACACGGCTTCCTTATTACGAGACATTTCTTTATGTTGGTTAAGTGAGTATGTCATAAATTTTTACTTATAACAACCAGTATATAAGATTAAAAAATCCTTTTTATTCTGCAAAATATTATGAATAAATTTACGGAATGATTTCCAAAATTCTTAGGCTTATGGTAAGACAATTAATATAAATTTTTTTTTTAAATAAAAAACTGGTATTCAAAAAGAAACTTGAATTTTCACTTAAATTTTTAAAGTCATCTTAATCTAAAAAAAAATATGTTAAAGAATTATAATCAATTGATACATTGATTCATCAATAAAATCTAAAAATCCAAATTTATTGCAGAAATCAACAAAAATTTTAATTGCTGAACTAAATACACGAAAAACAAAAAATAAAATATCTTCACTTAAATTCTAGAGGTAATCTATAAATAAAATATCCTTTTATTTTTCATTTACATGTAATTAAAGGCATTATAGTCAATTGATACCTTAATTGATCAATAAAATCTAAAAATTCATTTTTTTAAATATCAGCAAAAATTTGAATAGCAGAAATAAATTCAAAAAAACTTTAAAAAACCCCCTAAAAATGAAAATTAAAACAAAACAAAAAAGAGAGTGAGAGAGAACCAAAGAAATATCAGGAGTTAAGGCAAATTAGGCTATGATGTTTTCCACCTAATTGGTTTTACAAACAAGAAATGATTAGGCAGAGTATGGCTGCAACATTCATACTAGTTCGACATATATGGCGTTTTCCAGGCTTTTTTTTATAACGATTTTGATATTTTACGGTACAGGAAAACATCAGAAGCGGCGCCATTACGAAAACTGGAAAATCGCCGCCTCCAACCGAAGGCGGCATTCTCGAGTTGATTTTAGATACATGTACTTGCGAACTGAATTAAATTCTAAAGTCACAAGTTATCAATAGTAAAATACTTTTAGTACTTACCAATATCGTTTTTATGGTTCATTTATGAAATATACAATCCGTTGTAAAGATTTTATCACACTGTCGAGATTTGTATTCGTTATGTGCATTTTAATCATGCAAGTCCTGTTACGAAATGTGGAGTGATATTTTCTCTTCATCGATATTGGTGAGTACTAGAGGCTTTATGCTTTTGACAAATTCTGAATTCGGTATTAAAAATAAACTCCGGTTAGAGACGGCAAAATTACCCGTTTTCATAATGGCACCGGTTCTGACGTTTTACTGGCACGTTAAATTTGAAAATCATAAAATAAAAAAAGCCTGGAAAACGTCAGATATTTCGGACTACATGCATACATGTACGAAGGTTGACCGGTAAAATCGTGGACAAGTTGTCTAGTGTGAAAAATAATCATCACTGAAATCATTCTGAAATTCTCACTACTCTTTTGTACATATATTATGAATATACACAGCAAATTTCAAATAGATATATGCATAAATAAACAAATTATGAGGTTTTACGTTATTCATTATATCGACCTATGTCGCACGGATGATAACGTCAAAATGTCTAAAACAGCGTCACGTTTCATCTTTGCTAAAAATAATCCCTTTGATTCACATACTTGAGTTTCCATAAACATTTCCTGATGAACCAATCTGGCACAAACATGCGATCTTTCAAAAGAATTTGGTAAGAAATTTTTATAAAGACAAGTTCAAAGAGAATTATTAATTTTGCAAAATTTCACAATAATCCTAAGTTTTTGGTCTTAGTCGTAAGTTCTTTTGTAAAACGGGCCCTGACGATTTATTAGTAAGTTACGGACAGTATTCTCACCATCATTTAACTGATAGAGAATCTTATATCGACAGGCGACAGCGGCTTTTGCTATAACAGTAGCAGTTTGTCCGTATGTTTTGTACTACCAGGGTACCCGATCAAAGGAAACTTCCATTTCATTCGTATACTAAAGATCTGGTGATATTATATATATATTTTTTCTTCTGTATTCATTTAAAGTCTCTTAAGGTGTCATTACAACATCTAAATCAAACGTCGCCATTTTTCGTGTATTGAGTTTACCTTTTTCCCATTTCGAATGCTCGGGAAACTGCTTAAAACCAACCAAATGCCTTTGAAAAAGACGACAAAATTTATTGTGGAATTGAATTAGGATAATTTTCATCCCAATCTTATGTTTTTAAAACTTTTAATTCGAATTAATACTTGTGTATTCTCTAATATAACCTTGGTTTTCTGACCGTGCGCCGTAGGACCGTACCCTGTGCACATTCAAGCATAATAAAATCTTTATTTTTGTCTACGGAAGGGTAAATGGCTCTACACTTGTTGTGTTATAGCTTTGTATATTGTCTTGTAGTTTATCGACTTATCAACATATAAAGTGTTATACCTCCTTATTTATATACATATTTTAAATTGTTTTAAGATTTCTTAACATAATAGAAGGCAACTTCTTTTGTTCAATAGATTTTATTGCTTTAAGTTTTATCGACTGAAATAATATATTGATTTTCAGATATTGATTAAAACAAGATATTTAATCATATCGATATAATATTGTTGATAAGATAAAATATAGATATAGTTATATCAATTTTAATTAATGAATATCTGCGATAAAGAAGTCAGAATAAAGTGTTTTTGAATTATTTTGGCGGGGGCGGGAATTCCAATGAACCTTCACTTCACTCAGGATTCAGTGAAAGCTTATGTATCATGTCAGCATGTACGATTAAAGGCTGAATCAAATTTAAAAGTATAATAAAAAAGGGAGATGGAGACAAATTGAAAGTTATAGATCCATAGTGGGCTATTGCATCGATCACCACTTTGAAGAGGGGGAGACAAGAGTATCTTTGTGCCCTTCATCCAGCTATAACTCCCCCCCCCCCCCCCCCAAAAAAAAAAAAAACAACTGAGTACAGCAGAGGAGGTCCACTGATATGTCCCCAAAGTTAAGAAAATTCTCGCAGTTAGATTATTAAATCCCTTGGGTGTTTTTCTTGTTATAAATTTATTTTGGCTGAAACTACACTTTCCTCCTTTAAACTTTGTGACTAAGCTTAAACAGATTGGCTGAAATCACAAATTATTTTATATTATTTAAAGCAATAAGAAGTTAGATCTGGTGTTATTATATTTTTATGCAGGGGGGGGGGGGGCTGGGAGGTTTCAAGACTGTGGAGGTTCGCATTCATGAGTCAGATCCTATGTATATCACAGAGTGAAACATCAAATATTTACAAAGTACATATATAATCAGTGTTACTTTATAATAGTTTTACCCGGTACTTTCTATTTTCGCTTCATTAGCGATTTACAATCCCCATTGAAATCAAGAGATATAAGCAGTGAACCATGATAGAATATATCAGATTCCCTCTTCAAAATGATGGGTACAATAATTTCCTATGACAATGCATATAATTTAATTGTTGATGTCTCTCCATCTCCATTTTTCAAATATTTTTGAATTTTGTTTCATCCTATAATCGTACACGATAGCAGATACATGGTACATAAGCTTCCCAAGTGAAGTGAAGATTCATTAGAATTCCCGCCCCCGCCAAGTTACTAGTAATTTAAAAACACCTTTTTCTGACTTCTTCTCGAAAATATTCATATATCTATATGGATATAATTTCATATCTATTTCTTCAAATCGACAATACTATACTGACATGAATAAATATTTTGTTTATATCGATGTTTGAAAATTAGTATAATATTTCAGTCGATAAAAGTTAAAGCAATAAAATCTATTGAACAAAAGAAGTTGCCTTCAATTATGTAAATACACCTCAATACAATTCAAAATATGGGCATAAATAAGGAGGTATAATACTTTATATGTTGATAAGTCGATAAAATATATAAGACAATATACAAAGTTATAACACAACAAGTGTAGAGCCATTTGAGCTTCCGTATTTGTCTATGTTTTGTCTATATCTTATCAAAATTATTGTGATGCACTTAGATATCATAAAGTAACATTTACTGATAATTTCAGTTTAGTGCGCCCAATACTTTTCGAGAAAAACGCTTTGTTGACGATTTTACCGGACATCCCTCGTATATATAGTTTACTCCGGAATCAAGTTTGACCTAGGCCTTACAGGAAAGTACGAAAGACGAATAGGGCCACATAAAAAAATATTTTTATCTCGTAATTACGAGAAAAGATCTCGTAATAACGAGGAAAGATCTCGTTATTACGAGTTAATTATCTCGTAATTACGAGAAAAGATCTCGTAATTACGAGAAAAGATCTCGTTATTACGAGTTAATTATCTCGTTATCACGAGAAAAGATCTCGTTATTACGAGTTAATTATCTCGAAATTAAGATTTAATTATCTCGTTATAACGAGAAAAGATCTCGTTATTACGAGTTAATTATCTCGTTATAACGAGAAAAGATCTCGTTATTACGAGTTAATTATCTCGTTATAACGAGAAAAGATCTCGTTATTACGAGTTAATTATCTCGAAATTACGAGTTAATTATCTCGTTATAACGAGAAAAGATCTCGTTATTACGAGTTAATTATCTCGTAATAACGAGAAAAGATCTCGTTATTACGAGTTAATTATATCGTTATAACGAGAAAAGATCTCGTTATTACGAGAAAAGATCTATAAAATATATATATATATATATATATATATAGCCCTCGGTGTTTAGCCAAAACACACTAATGCACCATTTATGTTCTAAGCTTAAATGACTGACATCTAGAAGTTATAAGATTATAATAGATCTTTAGAATATCAAAACGTATAATAATCCTATATGAGACTTTTTGAAGAAGCTATGACGTAGCATTACACAAATTTTCGGTCTTAAGGCAGTTAAACAATATTCATCTAGTTAATTCAAATAGGTGAAAAAATTCAATTAGTACTGTCAAAACATACACTGTACATGTACATGTAAATAACTTCAAAAAGTATATATGTAAAGAAGATGGTGGATAAGGCGGACAAAGTGCCTAAAGTTCGACAGATAAGAAGTGAAAAAATTAATCTCAATTAAATCAAAATTTTATTTGATATTTCGCAATAACGAGATCTTTTCTCGTAATTACGAGATAATTAACTCGTTATAACGAGATCTTTTCTCGTTATAACGAGATCTTTTCTCGTTATTACGAGATCTTTTCTCGTAATTACGAGATAATTAACCCGTTATAACGAGATCTTTTCTCGTTATTACGAGATCTTTTCTCGTTATTACGAGATCTTTTCTCGTAATTACGAGATAATTAACTCGTAATAACGAGATAATTAACTCGTAATTACGAGATCTTTTCTCGTAATAACGAGATCTTTTCTCGTAATTACGAGATCTTTTCTCGTAATAACGAGATAATTATCTCGTAATAACGAGATCTTTTCTCGTAATTACGAGATCTTTTCTCGTAATAACGAGATAATTATCTCGTAATTACGAGAAAAGATCTCGTAATTACGAGATAAAAATATTTTTTTATGTGGCCCTATTCGTCTTTCGTAGGAAAGATTTGCACAGTAATGGAAGAATTTTAATCGTGTAACTTTTCCTCTTTTTCTTGTTTGTTTGTTTGCTTGTTTTGTTTGTTAAAAACTATCAATTTTTTTTAAAGCGATTACTATTGAAGATAAAATTGAAATTGAAATATTTTTCAATCTACTATATAGGTATATTGTACCTAAAAATTGTATCTTAAAAGCATCATCTGGATAAAAACTTTTAATTGTAGGTGAGCGTTTTGGCCTTCCACTCAAATATCACTTTCGCCAGATCGGTCTCCCATCGACACGAGGCAGAGATGGAAAGGTTCTTTTCACAGGAATTAGGATCTCAACACCAATGTCGTGCTGATTTTATTCCAGCTCTCCAGTGTCCTGCTACAACACACGAACAGTCGCCATTTTACGACAACGAATTTCTAGGAAAGCGCTCCACGTGTCCCTGGATTATGTGCCGAGATTCGGACTCACTTCGTCAACCACGTGACATTTATTATGCCAAGTGCTTGTGTACGGGATGCAAAGGACAGTCAGGCGAATACTCTTGTCAATCAATATATACATCTATGGTTGTTTCCAGGTTAACTAGAAGAGATTACCATGAGAGTATAATTCGTGTTCCCGTGGGATGTACTTGCGCTAAAAACAGGTAGCTGAAACTCAGCCGATCTTACTTTGTCAATAGGGTATTTCATAAAATGAAAAAAAAACTGTATTATCAGTATTAAGATTTCGGTGTAATATGTTTTTATATTAATAATCAAATTTACAAATATGTACCTTGATATTATCAAATATTATTCTTACAAATTACTGTACAATCATTAAAACACATGAAAGAATTTTTTGCTTGCCTTGTTGGTGAATGCTTATTTTTTAAGCTCATTCAAAAGATATTATTTCAGTGACACTTTTTCTTAATTTTTCGAATTTGAATACAATTATTTTATTCAAATTCATTTAACTAGGTACACTTGCTGACTGTAAATCAAGGTAAAATGTTCTGTGAATCTACTTAGGTATTACATGTACTTTTTTGTGCCAATAGTGTTTTTTGTAATGTAAAACACATGTAAAATAGTATTGTAAATCTTTTCATAATTCATTTCCTTTCTTTAATTTCATAAATCTCCTTCTACAATTTCATAATTTATCTCCTTCTACAATTTCATAATTTATCTCCTTCAACAGTTATACAATTTAATAAACTGATCGAAATATAAAGATGTATAATTCTGTTAATCTATGACATGTACAGAATCTCTTCAACATTCATTTCTATCCGATATAAATGAGAGTTATTATTGTGCAGTAAAATGGAGGAATAGGTTAAACTAATTCTCAGAGTTTAATTTTTAAACCATTGAAAAAATATCTAATCAATATTTGTAAAGAGCAAAGTGCAGACCGCCTTTAAAGCATTTCGATCTGATTGGAGGGGAGGGGATTTACATTTCTAGTAACTTTGTCATTGGTTGAAGACCTTCCAACCAATGATTTCGAAGGAGGAAAAAAATTTATATGGCCACTTATGTGAGATGTTTAATTTCTCTCTTTCTTTTACCTATTTCAATGTAAAGCAATGTCAGTTTTTTTCCCCCGGGAAAAAGTCAACAATTTCAATAAGAAAATGCAGATATATATATATTGATATAATTATACTGAAAGAAAAAGGAAACGCACTTTTGACTTTTGAAGTGAATTAGAGCCATAATTTCGAACGTATTTTTCAGTATTCTTATCATTTTAACATTTAAATTTATCTTTAATCAACACGATACCAAACTGATAATTCTTCAGTTATTGAAATTCTTATGACAGTACCCCCAAAATTAAGTGAAAATAAAAATTCTCATAATTTCCCTTGCGCATCAGTAACAGCCTTCAGTCTCCTGTGCATTGAGTTCATTAAATCATCTATCTTTCTCATAGGAATACTATTCAACCCTTCCGACAGGGTAGTCTGAAGTTGGTCAAAAGTTGTTGGACGATTCTTAAACCTATTAACCCCAATATTCAGTAAATCCCACAGATTTTCGTTTGAGGAAAAAAATAGAATTTACAAGAATTTAGCTGATTTGGTAAAGGTAAACGTTTTTAAGAAATCTTGACAAACCCTGACTACATTTTCCTGGGTTGAGCATGCTTAAAGAAAAACAAAACAAAGAACAAGAGGCCCACGGGCCTTATAGGTCACCTGAACATCATGTAACAACTTTCAAACAATTTGGTTCGTGTTTTAAGCCAGAGGCCATGAAATTCACAATTTTGAAAGAGGCACCTTGCTTATCATAACTATACACTTAGCATGCTTACTTTGGTTACTTAATACCCAAAGGTAAATAACAAAGAGAAAATGCATTTCTACTTTATAACCAGTTGTGCATCCCATCCCACAGGATCCACTAACCCTGGGAGTCAATTAAAATTTTTTGAACTATTATCATAAATTTTATTTCATCATAAATGGTTGATTAATACCAAAGAGCAGATTTCAACACACGTATTTTTTTCTGACTATGTACCCCCGCTCCTCCAGTACCCCTGACCCAGGGGCCCTGAAATTAACAATTTTGGAAGAGGCGCTTTTCTTCAATATGTGAATCTTTTTTTTTTTTACCTTAGATCATTGGCATAATATCCAGGAGCGAAGGAAAATATTTTGAAAAAAATCATGCATTTTCACTATATCATCATAAGAGCCCCGCCTTTACAACAGAACCCCTAACCCAGGGGCCCTGAAATTCATAAATTTGAAAGAGGCATCCTTCCTCATCATAACTATGTACATAGTGTATTAGTTTAATTCCAGGCGCAGAGAAGATTTTTTAAAGAATCAATGTATTTTCACTATATAATTAGAGCCACGCCCTAACACCAGAGCCCCGACCCAGAAGTCATAAAATTCATAATTTTAGAAGGTGCATTCTTACTTATCATAACTATGTACTTAGTAATTTTGTTTAATGCCCAGGAGCAGAGAAGAATATTTTCAAAGAATTTATGCATTTTCACTTTAAAATCAATAGAGCCCCGCCCTAACTTCAGAAACCCCGACTCTGATGAAATTCACAATTTTGGAAGAGATAGCCTTATATAACATAACTATGTACTTGGTTGGTTTATTAAAATTCCAAGGAGTACAGAAGATTTTCAAAGAAATAATGCATGTTCACTATATAATCTGTATAGCCCCGCATTAGCACTAGAACCCCTGACCCCGGGCCAGGAAATTCACAATTTTGGAAGAGGCACTGAGCCTTATTCAACATAACTATGTACTTGGTTAGTTTATAAAATACCCAGGAGCAGAGAAGATTTTCAAGGAAATAATGCATTTGCTCTTGACTAGATAATCTATATAGCCCCGCACTAGCACTAGAACCCCTGACCCTGAGGTCATAAATTTCACAGTTTTGGTAGAGGACTCAATGCTGATTACAATCATGCAAACAGAATGACAGCTTGATGTCCAGGAGTAAAGAAGAAGATTTAAAGATTGCATTCATTTTAGTGGTTTTGGCCCCACCCGTCAGGCCTTGGGGTGGCATTTTTGTTCCCTTTCACCAATAGATGCTTTCTGAAAAAATTGATTGAGATTTTTGAGCGGTAGCAAAAAGAACCCGAAAATAGTCACATGTTAACGTACGACACATATCGAACGACGACGGACGAAAACATATAGCAATAGGTCATCTGAGTACTCAGGTGACCTAAAGATTAAGCATGCGCCATACGTGCGTGAGTGAGGGTGATACCGACGTACAGTTGCCGAGCTCATGCACTAAAATAGAGCTAAACTGGATAAGAACTGAGTTTTAGGGTGAACGTTACGAATATAATTGCCTGCTGAATAAGATGTACTTTCGGATTCATTGGTAATGCCTTTACCATTACAGTGGTGGTTTGATGAAAAACCCTGTCTCGATATATGACGTTATTACGCGCCAACGTCACGGTTGGTTGAAAAATTTCAAGTTACTATCTGACAACTGGAAAAATGTTCTTTGGTAGTAAAATCAATAAAAAACTGCACAGTAACATGCTCATGGTGTTGGTGCCTTTTTATTCACTTGTGCAATTCAATTACTGGACCCACTGAAACTTCCGTCAGCCGTGCCACGATTGAAAGAAATTAATCCTGACTGCAAAGATGCAAAAACAATGTCTGTACCTCCAGTGAATCAGTTGGGCCTATGAAATGTGTCCACAAAACTTTCTTCATCAATATGCTGACTTTCTGACTTTTTACCACGTTTCCTACGTGACGTCATATATTTCACGGTTGAGTAGTTTTTGAACACCGATTTTCGCACAGAATAACCAAGATACACCCCCGACCAGTTTTCATAATTTTTGTCCACATAGTCAAAAATATTTTGCATATTATGTTTCCATGTGTGTCCAACACAATTTCATACTTAGTGATGTGATATTTATATCGTAAATGGCACGATTAAGTAAGTTTGTGCTGATCAGAAGTGTGTACATGTAATACATTTCCCCTTGATTATATTGATGATTTTGTCAGTTTACTGGCAGGGTACAAGCGTTGTGAATAAGTAATGACAATATCAGCACATTAATTTGATAAGGATCCTTAGTAATAATGCCAGGTTATACATCAATTTACAAATTAAACTATCAACCTTTACCAATCTGTCTCATATCTAAAAGCATCAGCTATGGAAACTGAAATTTAATAAAAAAGAAAATTCTTTGTCATGATTTTATTAACTTTAACTATACAATGAATTCGACACCCAGCATTGGTGATGAAATGCGATGAAGAGTATTTTCCAAATATCGGTGAATGTCCTGCATAATCAATATGCACACAAAATGAGGATTGCTTTAGTACACAGGGTTTGGATTTCCTTAGTAGTATGTGACATGATTCGTGAGCTTTGGCTTTTGTGGAAATCTTACCATTACACTTGTATGATATCTGCAATTAATTTATTTCAATTGAGTGAAAGTAATTGTAAGAAACGGATTACGTACAGAGTGTTATGGCATTGTTCAACAAATGGAGGAAACTTTATTCGAGTGCTCATTTTCGTAAAATACACCATTGAACCTTATATTAAAAGATCTTGTTTGGGTACGTATTAAAATGTTGAAATACTTTCCATTTTGTGGCTCTTAAGAGTTTGTCACTTCACAACATTTGACATCTTTCATTGAAAATGAAATGTTTATCTTATTGTTTTAAAATACGCCAGCAAGTCAAATGGAATGAAATTAAATTTCAAAAGATTCATGGTTACGTAAACAGTGTATTGGCCTTTCGTACAACACGGAGAGCAAATCTTTAAAACTCTCTGTGAGTCATCTGATCTTCCGAAGTTGTCGATCATGTTGAGATACTTTCTCTTTTCGATATTTTTTGGATATTCATTTGCACAAACTGGAACAAATATGAATAATCTTTATATGCACTTATTCTCCACATTAAACTACAACAAAGCAATCCGACCTGCTCTTGACCATACCGTTCCCACACAGGTAAGCATAGATCTGACATTGAACGGACTTCACTTCATCGACGAGGCGAAGCAGCAGATGGTCTCGGTAGGAACTCTGACAATAAGATGGAAAGATGAGTTTTTAACTTGGAATCCGTCTTTATATGGAGGAGCAAACTTTATAGATGTTCCACAGGGGAATGTTTGGAAACCGAATATACAGCTTCGGAATGGATTTACCGATTTTGTTGAGTTAGGTGGAAGTTTCATGTTTCTTAGAGTCTTTTACACAGGGGATGTGATTTGGTCTCCATACAAAGTGTTTGATACCAAATGTAAAATAGACGTAACTTTTTTCCCCTTTGATCAACAGATGTGCTCTATTGAATTGATGTCTTGGAACAGTGACTTGTCCACTGAAAATATCACTAATGGTGCCTATGGATTAAGAATTGATGACGAATTGAACCACGGACATTGGTTGGTTTCCTCTCATTATTTCAGTACATTTATTGACGATACAAACTCCGTTATATCTTTTAGCATAACACTGGACAGAAAACCAAAAATCTACGTTCTTAATATAATCCTTCCCTTTGCTTTACTCGCAATTCTGAACCTTGCTACATTTATTTTACCAAATAGTTGTGGGGAAAAAGTGTCTTACTCAATTACCGTTTTACTTGCCTTATCAATATTCTTAACAATTGTTGCAAGCATGCTTCCAGCTAATTCCGATTCTACATCGTATTTAGAAGTGTATATCGTTACGATTGTTACAAAAGGAGTATTTATTCTCATTGCAACAGCAACGTCACTAAGAATTCACAGTAGAGCAGACGATATGGAAATACCCGGATGGATACAAAATTTGACACGGCTCTCATGGAGGCTAAAGTGTCATTGCAAGAAAAGTATAAGCTCTAATGCAAATAATTACAAAACTAAAGTTGAAAATATTGACAAGAAACTAGAAGACAGGGAACCGTCAAAAGGCGAGCTAGAAGTAAAACCTGTCCACTGGAAAGACGTGACATCAGCGCTTGACTTCTATTTGTTCTGGATTTGCTTAATTGTAATGCTGATATTGACATTTATTTTTTTAGGTTTGTTTTCATCAAAGTAAACGATTAAGAATAAAGATGGAATAAGTAAAAAAAGAAGTTTTACCGAAAAAAAGCACGTGAATATAACAAATACTGTAATTTATAGTACCTGTTTTCCTTATCTTAGTGATAGACACAACTGAATGTTCAACTGAATTAAATCAGGAAGTAGCCCAATCTAGAAAATCATTTCAAAAAGTTTTGAATGCAAAGTCAAATAAAGATGTACTTTTCATATACCAAAATATTTATGAAAATTCAAGTTAGAATACATGTATATTGATTTTGATTGTTTGACCTATATATTGTCACTTGACGGAGGTGTTTGCGTTAACGAAATGTATGTATATGGAGATAACGAACAGTATTCAAGCTTTAAAAAATCCATTAAAAAATACAAATTAGGAAGAGGACTACAAACAGACCTCTAAAACATAAGAGGTGGAATCAGATGTCACGGTGGAGAGAATATCCCTTGTCGACTTCTATTAGTAAATTAAAAAAAAAAGATCATAAGGCGCCTTTGCATTTTTCATATGGACTATGAAATATAATTCACACGAATCGAAATTAAAGCATAATGAATGTAGTATTCTTAACATGATTTATATTGGAGGAATATAATATATTATCCTAACCGATTCTCATATCCTTATTCAAAAGTACATTCGAGATTTACGTAAATTTGATCTTTTCTTTTTGTCTTTCTCTATGTTAATCATAGATTTATACCTTCGACCCTTTAATAACGTGGGAATTTTATTTGTGATTATTTGTTTATTATATCATTATAATTTTTTGGCAAGCATTCTTTTCATTGTTGTGGCAAATCACAATCACATGGAAATCTTCTTTTACAATTTATTATGACGATTAAAGATAAATAACAAATCCTCAAGGGTTAACAATCACAATACCACATTGGCTAAGATAATGAGATGGTTTCTGATATGTACTTAGTCTTTCTTCTATTTAAACTCAATGTAAACTCAATCAACTGAATGAATCAAGATCACAAAAACTCTCATATACAGTGGACCCTCATTTATCCGGACAGTTTGGTTCCAAGTCAATTTGTCCGGATATTTGAAGCGTCCGGATACCCGAATCACCAGTTAAACAAGACAAAATAACATTTCAAAATTCTGTTCCGATGAAAAATCGTCCGGATATTGAAGCATCCGGATATCTGAAGGTCCACTGTATATAGTATTGAAGAAAAATCTGGAAATAGAAACTTCTATAAAATTCTAGGTTATTATATTCAAACATATTCTACAGACTTCTTGAGAATTCATTCATGAAACATATAGAACATTCTAGATTATACATGTACACCATTAAATTTCTACATTTATAATTGCAACAGTTCGCAACACTCCCAAGACCAAGGAAAGTCAATCATGAATTTAATTGTTCTTTTATCAATTTTGTTGCTCTTTCAGCGGCCTGTCTTTTTACTCTAGGCAACGGAGGAATAACATCAACTGCTGGCTCTTCCTTCGTCATATCACTATCACCATGGTCAGATTCATCGGTGCATTCTATAGGATAAAGTAAATTTAACGGTCGGTTTAATGTTCTTTTGTCAGGTAACATTACCTTTCCGGACCCGCATTGTCCATCTTGACTCTTTGTCAAATCGCAAATTCTTCCAATCTTCCAGCTTCCTCTAGGGAGATCTTCTTTGATGAGAACAACATCACCAATTCTTACCGGCCTGTTGTCTTGAATTCTTTTCCCTTTTAATTTATAGGATGTTCTTTCTCTTAGACTTAAAAGATACTCATCTCTCCATGTCTTCCAGAATGTATCTAAAATTCGTTGACCTTTCTTCCAAATTGTCAATAAAGTGTTTACAGAACTTGCAACGGGTACATAGTCTGGGTCCATGGGATCAAAATTTTCACTATCTTGAAGTCCTATTTTTGGATTCAAAGTGAGGAAATGCGCTGGAGTTAGGGTGATGTTTGAATTAATATCGTCTCCAATATAGACTAAGGGTCTAGAATTCACGACTGCCTCAGCTTCTGCAAGCATCGTTCTCATTTGCTCATTTGTTAAACAGAGTTTTCCTATAGTTTTTCTTAAGCATCGTTTGACAACACCAACCAGACGTTCATAAAATCCTCCCATCCATGGTGCAAGTTTGGACATCATTATCAGACGTAACCTTTTCCCAACTTTTATCCAAAACCAGGCTTGCAAGTTTCAATTGAGTACCATTATCAGAGATAATTTGTTTTGGCTTGCCCCAACGCGCAATAAATCTCCGTAGTCCTAGTAGAAACTGCTCTGTGGACATGTCCTGCATGAGTTCAAGATGTATGGCCCTTACTACCAAGCAGGTAAATAGACAGACCCATACCTTTTTATTGCCAGTTTCTGTTTTGATGAAGATTGGTCCAAAGTAATCCACTCCTGTGTATGTACGAGGGTTGTCCCATAAAATCGTGGACAAGTTGTCTAATGTGAAAAATAAACATCACTGTGTTCTGAAATTTTCACTATTTTTTGGTACATATTTTAGTAATATACACAGCAAATTTCAAATAAATATATACATAAATAAACAAATTATGAGATTTTATGCCATGTATTGTATCACCTTACGGCGCATGGATTATAACGTCAAAGTGTCTAAAACAGTGTCACGTTTTATCTTTGCTGAAAATGAAGTTGGATGAGTCCGACTTAAATTTAGGAATTTCATTGATACACATTCTTTAGTCTCCATAACCGAAGAACAAATTGGCATCCTCATGCGATCTTCTGAAGATTTATTAGTAAGTTTCGGACAATATTCTCACCATCATTCAACTAATAGAAAATCTCATATCGGCGGTCTACTGTGACAGCGTCCTTTGCTATTACATTAGGAGTTTGTCCGTATGTTTTGTACTCCCCAGGGACTCGATCAGAAAAAAAAAACTTCGCTAAGAAAACTCCTATTTCATTTGTATACTTAAGATATGGTGATATTTTTATAATCTTTTTTCTTCTATGGTCATTTCAAGTCTCTAAAGTGTCATTACAACATCGAAATAAAACTGAACTGTTCTCCGGTGCGCCGTAACGTCATAAAACGTCGCCATTTTTCGTGTGTTGTGTTTACTACTTTCCCATTTCGAATGCTCGAGAAACTGCCAAAAATTAAGCAAATGCCTTGAAATTTTTACAAAGACTACAAAATTGATTGTGGAATTGAATTAGGATAATTTTAATCCAAATCTTATGTATATTTTAAACTTTTATTTTGAATTCAAACTTGTGTATTCTTTAGTAAACCCTTGGTTTTTTGACCGTGCGCCGTAGGACAATACCTCGTGCACATTCAAGCATAATAAGATCTTTATTTTTGCCTATATTTTATCAAAAAAACTATCATGCACTTGAATATGATAAATAAACATTTACTGAAATTTTCAGCTTAGTGCGCCCATTACTTTTCGAGAAAAACGCTTTGTCCACGGACAACCCTCGTAAATGGTGCTGATTCACTCACACGTTTCTTTGGTAGTGGAGGCATCAGTGGCATCTTGTATGGACCACCCTCAAACCGCTTACAGATTGTGCATTGGTGAAGTATTCTTTTTACTTCTGCTCTTCCCTGCGGAATCCAGTAGTCTTGACGAACCAATGACAGTGTTTGGGAGACTCCAACATGAAATGATTTTCTGTGGATGTAATCAATAATCAGTCCCGTCACATGGTTCTTTCTTGGAAGGAGGATAGGAGATCTTGGACCTTCTGTCAACTGAGCATGCTTGAGTCTTCCAATGCATCTGATAATCCCTTCCTGATCCAATACAAGTCCTAATTGACTAATTAAATTATTTCTCTTATTTTCCTTGAGTGAGGTTTTGACATCACCATAGGTTTGAGTATGGATATTCTTGATTATATGAATTTTAGCATTCTGTAGTTCTGAGTAAGTTAGATGGTTCCAAGGCATTGGAATTTTCTTCACTCTTTTGATAAACCTGAGAGTCCATGCTAAAACTCGAGTAAGGTTTATAAATGATGAAAAATTTTGGTAGTCAATGATGTTTGGATATCCAGTTGAGTCAGAATCTGAGTTGGTTTTTTTTCCGTTAGGACTCTCCCCAGCCACCAGTTTTGCTTCATAAACTATCTTTGGAGTCTTGCATTCTGATTCTATGACACTCTGCATTTCTTTACAGGTTTGTTGACTGTTCCATGAAGGCCATTCATCTTTCCTTTTAATTAACCATTCTGGACCATTCCACCATTGTTCAAATTCTTGAAGAGTTTTAACTGTTGTTCCTCTGGTTGCAATATCAGCTGGATTATCCTTTGTAGACACATATTGAAAAGTGATATCCTTGTTGTTTCTGATTTCTTTTACTCTGTTTTCCACAAAAGTTTTCAGAGGTCTCTTCATTCTTATCCAATGTAATACACATTGGGAATCGCTCCAAAGGATCTTTTCTGTGACAGGTAACTTCAGTTGTTGTTCAACAAAGTTAATGCATCGGACTCCAATGACAACAGCCAATAGTTCTAATCTAGGCAGTGTTATTTTCTTGAGTGGCACTAATCGAGTTTTTGAAAACAGCAGGTTGACAGTACTTCTTTGTTTGTTGCTCTGGTGTAAATAGACCGCACAGGCGTACGCTTTAGTTGATGCATCACAAAAGCACATTAAATTGTATGTCACTGTACCAGTGAGTCCTATAAAACGAGGAATAGGGCAATTGGGAATATCATCCAGGTCTGCGGATATATTTTCCCGGCGCTGAATGTCTTCTTTGGTCAGTTCTTCATCCCACTCTTTCTTTTGGTTCCATAATGTTTGTAGAAACAACTTTCTCAAAGTAACTGGGGTGAAGAATCCAAGTGGATCAAAAACAGAAGCAATTCTTTGAAGGACTTTCCTCTTGGTGATAGGTGGAATATGAGTTTCATCTTTTGGACTGTTTATGAATAGGGAGTCCTCAGAAAGTTTCCAAGACAAACCAAGAATTTTTATGGTTTCTCTGTTTGCTTGATCAGCTTGAGGAATACACTGGCTAAACTCTGTGGAGTTAGATGCCCAGTCTCGTAAATTCATTGACATGGTACTGAAGATTTCTTTGGCGTCTGTATATAGTTTCCTAGCCTCTGAGACGGACTCTACACCAGTGATAACATTATCCACGTAGATATTGCTTCTTATGTTTTCAGCTGTTGCAGTGTTGTAGTTTCCAAGATGGTAATCTAAAGTTGCAGCCAATAGAAAATGGCTTGATATAACTCCAAATGGAACTCTCGTAAATCTGTATACTTGAATATTGTTCTCTGTGGATGGAGTTTCAATATTCTTTAACCAAAAGAATCTTGTCACATCTCTGTCTTTTCCTTGTAATTCAATCTGTAGAAATGCCTTTTCTATGTCAGCAATAATTGCAATCCTTTTCATTCTAAATCTCAACAACAGTCCACACAAATCATTTAGCATCACTGGTCCTCTGTAAAGACATTCGTTAAGGCTGTTACACTCTGGTTTGACCTTTGCCGATGCATCATAGACGATCCGTACTTTTGTGGTAGGCTTTGTTGGATCAATGACAGCATGATGGGGTATGTAGTGTTTGACACTATTCTTCACTTCACTACTCTTTGTCACCTTTTCAATTATGCCTTGCTTGCACTGGTCCTGAATTATTCCATCATATTGGTGAAGCAGCTCAGGGTTCTTTTTTAGTTTTTGAAGTAGAGATTTCAACCTTCCAAAAGCAAGTTCTCTGTTCTCTGGGAGTTCAGGTTGCTCATCCTTCCAGGGCCAAGTGACTTTATATCTACCATTGACTAGTTTTATTGTGTCGTTAAAGTTTTTTAAAGCCTTGTCATCATCTGATGAGTGGGGCTGATCCTTGATTCCAATAGTTTCCAAGTTACAGTACTCGTCTAGTGATGGCTTCAAGGGCAAACATTCAAATATCGACAGAGGAATGAAGACAATATTCTGTTGTTAGATTGTTTCCATTTACAATCAGCATTTGGTGTAGATTATCTCTGGATACCTCAAAGTTAGCTTGTGTTCGTCCAGTGAGAATCCATCCTACCTTTGATGAGAGCAAGTAAAGTCCATGGTCAACTTCAATTTTTTCTGATGATACCAAATCAAGATAATAGTCATTCCCAATAAGGATGTCTATGGTTGAATTCTCTGTAGTTTTTGGTAAGGTATCTGCAAACTGTAGATGTTTCCATTGGCACTGTACCTTTTCAATGATGTTAGGTGGTAACGGTCTTCTGTGTATTGGTCCGGTTATTTGAGGCCCAACATTTGCTTCAATTCTCATGTAGTGTCCATCCTTCAGTTTAATTCTTAAAGATACATTTGGAGTTTTTACTATTTTTGGTTTCGTGGATCCAAAGGTGACAAGTGATATTTCCTCTGTTCTTTTTCTTTTCAAATTCAATCTTGAAGCTAATTCCTCCGTAACATACGTTCTTTGAGATCCAGAGTCCATGAGAATTCTGATTGTTTCAAATATCGATCCAATCAGATCTGATGCATCAATTTTTGCAGTTTGCATTAGGACCATACTTCCTGATGACAGTAGGCTGTTTTCTCGAACATTGTTAACTGTTTCTGAGTCACATAGTTCAGAGGATTCAACAAAGTGTGAGTTTTCTTGTTGCAGAGACTTCGGTGATGTTTTTTTGTCTGATGGCAATGGAAACATGGTTTGTCGACTTTGCAGTCCTTGCTAAGATGACCTGGCAAAAGACAAATGTAACATCTTCCCTTAATCTTCTGTTTTCTGTCTTCAACTGTCCTGAATTCTTGGCATTCATCACTCCACTGATTTTGTTCACAGAAGATACAAATGGGATACTTTCTTTGAATTTTGTTTCTTCTTGGAGATTCTTTAAATGATGTTGTTAAGGCTTCCGCAGATGTATGTTTTCTTTCATGTTCATATACCATTCCAGGTGATGGGGGTATTCTAGCAGGTTGTTCTTCACGACCGGCTAGGTTTTCCATATCTGTAGACTCTCTGGTTGCTATGAGTTATCAAGAAACATTCTCAGCTTTTGCACAGTCCACTTCTCTTTCTTTCCTTTCTGTATTTCTAATTGTAATCTGGCTTCTTTTGGTTACTTTGTTATAATCATGGAAACAAAGACATCCTGGTTTACGTCCTGTTTCGATGCTTCTAGGCTGCGCATATGCTTTTCTAAATCATCAAATAGTCTACGGAGACTGGAAGTATTATTGAGTGCAGGCTTAATGTTTATAAGGTCCACGTAATGTTTGTTAATTACAGACTGCACATCGTTCCGAATCGTTCTTTCAATATGGAGAGAGCTACATCAAAATTTTCATGGGAGAGCATGAGGCCGGAAATAGCAGATTGTGCCTTTCCTTCCATTCTACTTTTCAAGTAGTTGAACTTCTCAATACTGGAAAGTCTTGTGTTTTTGTGTACTGAAGCTTTAAAGGAGTCCCAGAACTCTTTCCACTTTAACTTGTCTCCGTTGAATGAAGGGAGCTCAAACTTTGGTAGTTTAACTACTGGAGTCTCTTTGCAAATCTTTTCCTTTCTGTGCAGTTCCTGAATTTGGAGTTCTTGGAAATGCATCAGTTGTTCCTGCATTTTTGTCTGCAGATCTATCATGTGGTCGATTCGTGGGTCATTTGGTGCTTCACTTTTCATATATGGAATGTCCACTTGTTCGTCTTTTTTCCAATAGTAGAATTTCTTCTGAGCGCTCTGTAACATCTGTGAGCAATTCAAACAACTTCTCACTATCTTCTGTAAATTTTTCAATTTCAGACTCATTGTCTTGTTCTGATTCCAAGGCAATAGAAAATTCTTTCATCGATTCTTCTAATTAGCACCAAAGTCCTTTAACCGTCTCAAGGAAGATTGAATCTGCCTTATCCTGGTTGTCAAATCCTCTTCTTCAGCTTCTGAAGAAAGAAATGTCTTACTTTTGATCATTTCCTTCAGCAGTAGATTCTTGTACCTTGTACAAAGTCCTTTCAAGTATGAGGTTGACATCTTCTTCTTTTCCGTGATAAATTCTTGATTTCAGGCTCCAATTCCCGGGTTCCGGCACCAAACAATGTGGCAAATCACAATCACGCGGAAATCTTCTTTTACAATTTATTATGACGATTAAAGATAAATAACAAATCCTCAAGGGTTAACAATCACAATACCACATTGGCTAAGATAATGAGATGGTTTCTGATATGTACTTAGTCTTTCTTCTATCTAAACTCAATGTAAACTCAATCAACTGAATGAATCAAGATCACAAAAACTCTCATATATATAGTATTGAAGAAAAATCTGGAAATAGAAACTTCTATAAAATTCTAGGTAATTATATTCAAACATATTCTACAGACTTCTTGAGAATTCATTCATGAAACATATAGAACATTCTAGATTATACATGTACATCATTAAATTTCTATATTTATAATTGCAACAGTTCGCAACAATTGTGTAATCATTTACATGCATCATAATACACTCATTAACTCTGAACCTTTATTAAGTGTCTTTGAAATATTTTTTTATATAGTTTAATTTGCATTGTAGAATCTAAATTCAATGTTAAAACTTAAAAATGATGCAGAATTTTAGAAATAAAGATCCAGACTAAAATCGACTCAAAAGCACAGGATCGAACGTCCTTAAATGAATGGAACAAAATTTTATTTTTAATGAGTCATGTACATTACTGAATACTCATGACACCTTTTTTTGCAGGATTACCGGTATTATATGGTAATATATTACAAGACAATTTAAAAAAAAAAAAAAATTTCAGCTATTGCTGTATAGAAACTTTAGCAATATATGTACTTATATTTAAGCAAGAATCACATTTTTGCAAGCAGGCAGTTCAATTTTTTCAAGAAAATAAGGTTATCTCAAACAAGAGGCCCAGGGGCCACATCGCTCACCTGAGCACATCGGCTAAGAAAAAAAAAGTACAAATCAGATCAGAATTGAAAAGATTACTGAAAAGGGGGGGGGGGGCTGAATTCTAATACTACTTGAGAATGCCTCCATGTCAATACAGCATATAACTTTGCTGTTCTTGAGCAAAAGATTTTTATTTATTTTTTAAAACATTTTGTTATATGGATCTTGAGAAGATTTTTAAAGATTTTCCCCATAAATTCTTGTGTAAAACTTTGATTGGCCATTGTGGCCCCACCCTACCCACGGGGGTCATGATTTGAAGAAACTTGAATGTACACTAACTGAGGATTATTCAACATTAGTTTCATCTTTCCTGACCCTATGGATCTTGAGAAGAAGATTTTTAAAGATTTTCCCTATAAATCTCTATGTAAATCTTTGATTGGCCATCGTGGCCCCACTCTACCCCAGGGGGTCATGATTTGAAGAAACTTGAATGTACACTACCTGAGGATGATTCAACACGAGTTTCATCTTTCCTGTCTCAATGGTTCTAGAGAAGAAGATTTTAAAGATTTTTCCTATATATCCCTATGTAAAACTTTGATTGGCCATCGTGGCCCCACCCTACCCCAGGGGGTCATGATTTGAACAAACTTGAATGTACACTATACCTGAGGATGATTCCACACGAGTTTCATATTTCCTGTCTCAATGGTTCTAGAGAAGATTGATTGATTGTATTGTTTAACGTCCCTCTCGAGAATTTTTCACTCATATGGAGACGTCACCGTATGCCGGTGAAGGGCTTCAAATTTAGACCTATACTCGGCTCTCAGGGCCATTGAGCAGTGAGGGTTCTTTATCGTGCCAGCGCCTACCGTGACACGGGACCTACGTTTTTAAGGTCATATCCGAAAGACCCGTGACTTTCACTTCTGATGCCGTCATGCCGAGCGCTTGGTGAAGGAACAGTCACTACCTATTTTTACGTCTTAGGTTTGACGCGGCGCCGCGAACGGGAATCGAACCCCGGGCCTCCCGATCACAAAGCGAACGCTCTACCACTAGGCTACCGTAAACGGTTTCTAGAGAAGAAGATTTTAAAAGATTTTTCCTATATATTCCTGTGTAAAACTTTGATTGGCCATCGTGGCCCCACCCTACCCCAGGGGGTCATGATTTGAACAAACTTGAATGTACACTATACCTGAGGATGATTCAACATGAGTTTCATCTTTCCTGTCTCAATGGTTCTAGAGAAGAAGATTTTTAAATATTTTTCCTATATATTCCTGTGTAAAACTTTGATTGGCCATCGTGGCCCCACCCTACCCCAGGGGGTCATGATTCAACAAACTTGAATGTACACGACCTGAGGATGATTTCACATGAGTTTCATCTTTCCTGTCTTAATGGTTCTTGAGTAGAAGATTTTTAAATATTTTTCCTATATATTACTATGTAAAACTGTGATCGGCCATTGTGACCCCACCCTTGCCCCCGGGGGTAATGATTTGAAGAAACTTTAATCTTTACCACCAGAGGATGCTTATACATGAGTTTCATCCTTTCTGCCCCAGTGGTTCTTTAGAATAAGATTTTTTTTTTAAAATGCCATTAATTTTTCTCTTATTCATAATTATTTCCCCTTGGAAGAGGGCGTGGTCCTTCATTTGAACAAACTTGAATCCCCTTTACCCAAGGATACTTTGTAGCAAGTTGAAACTGGTCCAGCGGTTCTTGAGAAGAAGTTGGAAATGTGAAAAGTTTACAACAACAACGACAACGACAACGGCGACAAACAGCAGACAAATTTTGATCAGAAAAGCTCACTTGAGCCTTCGGCGCAGGTGAGCTAATAAAAAGTGATTTAGAAATTGAAAAGTACAAAAAAAATATAAGACCTGTATTTAAAAATGTGTGTCAAGTTCGTGAGTTAGTCGAGGCCTATTACCATTGTCCACTTAACACCTTGATATTTACACGTACATTTTGTCCAGTGTGCCTGTTAAAAATATTTTTAAATATTGAGATGTTCTATAAATTACCCTGAATGATTAAAGCAAAGGTGCAGAATATTAAAACCTTCAGACACATAAATTTTGTTTCCCTTGAATCAATTCAAAATTATTTCGTTATACCTGGATTCACATCTTTAAATTCCATAACATTGAATTGCCTGGAGGAAATGAGAAATGTAGTGAATGATACAATGTGTAACAAAATTATAATCTGTCTATACAGAAAATCAGTACTTTCTGATGTGACCCTCGTTCAGAATACGTACACTGATGAATAATTAACGTAGTGAGCAGTGGACAATATGGTCATTTTTTTTCAACGTAAAATGTTGACAAATTGCATTGTTATGTATACCAATCAGCTAAACACACAATCGATGGATTCTGCACGTTTTTTTTTTCAGTGATTAAAATACAGAGGATTTGTCAATACTAGCTGTTAAATAAGAGAACATGAAGGCTTCAGATTTGACCGTGCTGGCGATATTTTACACAATTATTGGACGTGTATCAGGACAATCGGGGACAGACATGAGAAATCTATATACCTACCTCTTTACGACTAGTGGCTACAACAATAACATACGTCCGGTTGTGAACCAGAGTGTACCTACACAGGTATCAGTAGACCTTCTGTTGACAGGTCTTCTTGGGATAGACGAAGCTAAGCAGCAAATGGGATCTGTCGGTACTCTAACTATAAAATGGCGGGACGAATTCCTCTCTTGGACCCCGTCATCTTATGGAGATGCAATGTATTTTGATCTTCCACAAGATCTTATTTGGAAGCCGGATTTACAAATTTTCAATGGCCTGACTGACTTTACTAACTTGGGTGGAAGTTTTATGACATTGCGGGTGTTTAGTACAGGAGATGTTATTTGGGTGCCATATAAAGTATTTCAGACTAAATGTAGGATTGACGTCACCTACTTTCCCTTTGACCGACAGAAGTGCCAGATAACGATGGTAGCCTGGAACAGTGATGCATTGTCAGTGTCTCTTACAATAGGGACAAACGGCATGCAAATAGATGAAGATATAAATGATGGACAATGGACCTTGTCGAATCCAAGAGCTGATGTCAGAATAGATGATAACCAGTCCTTGATTACGTTTGAATTAATGTTAAAAAGAAAACCAAAAGTCTTCGTTCTCAATATAATGATTCCTATGTTTTTTCTTATAGTTCTAGATGTGTTTACTTTCATAATCCCTAACGATAGCGGAGAGAAAATATCATACTCTGTTGCTGTTATGTTGGCGTTATCTATATTTATGACAGTAGTGACTAGTATACTTCCGCCTACGTCATATTCTACGTCATATCTGGAAATGTATATTATACTTATTTTGGCATTAGGAACTTTGATACTTATTATAACGGCAATCTCTTTAAGAATTCATGAAAGGGGCCAGGATAGAGAAATACCTTTTTGGCTACAGAAATTGATAGTGCTTTCTTGGAAATTAAATTGTCGGTCTCGAAACAATTCAGTTCGGTTTATTTATCCGAACAAAATGGACAGTATAAGTAACAACGAAGTAGAGATGGATGTTAAAAATACGAAGGACACAATGAATATAAATAATAAAGAAAATGAGTCTGTTTTCTGGACTGATGTTACATCAGCGGTAGATTTCTTCATGTTTTGGATATTTTCATTTATTATTTTGATAGCATCTGCTTCTCTGCTTGGACTTGCAGCCTTCAGTTAAACTAACGAAAAATGTATTACAAGTCAGTTTTAAATTAATTCTGGATATCCACCTGATATAATGATGTATTTTCATCTCTCTGATTGTCCTTTGCAGAAAAGTTTTTTTTCATTTAGGATTGAATTAGCTACGTCTTGAATGATATTTAAATTTGTTGTATTAAATCATATTAAACTCTGAATTGAAACCTGGAAAAGGTACGGTGAAGCACAGTACCTTTTTATTTTGCTGTCCCTTTAATGTACATGAAATGTCTTCAATTCTTACAACAATTGTTCATGTACATGTGTATTTTATATTAAATATAGACCGAGTCTTAGGATTTTCTGAGTTAACCAATAAGCTGAAGCATCCATGTATTTCAATCGTTACCAAGTGTTGCTATGAATCTGTGCAGTAAATATTTGCAATATCAACTGGGTTAACATAAAAATCATTACAAAAAATTAGTACTGCTTGCATAACAAATAAAGAAATAAAAAGTTAAATGCATTTTGAATTTCCTTTTATGTTTGTAATTGTTTGGTGAGTTGAGGTTCGAGGTCATTAATCGACTTCAAGATCTTTCATTATCGGAAGGATTTACAATTGTAACCACTCTAATGTTAGTAATAGATAACCACATTGTACCAGTATTATCATTAACAAGCCGTAAAAGGTTACAATTTTCTTGCATTTAGAACCAATTGTTTGTATCTAATTTTCCACCAATGTTTTATTTTATTTTATCATTACTCATTCCTAACTTTAGAATGTACTTTTAATTATATGATAATACTTTGTCTTTAGAAATTAATATGCTTTTACCTTTTTATTAAATGACGATTATTTGACACTATGTCATGATAATTTGAAATTAAGAGCTGATACTTTTTATTAGTTGAGGACACTATGACATAAGTCGATGATACTTTGATAGTTCCCCTGTATTCTAAATATAGTGTATTTACAATTAAAATGGAAACTAAGCAACAAGCAACACAGGATAAACGTTTCATTTATTGAGGTAAAGCAGAGAAATCCACATTCACCCGATAAGATTTCCAATGACGTTTCTGCAAAAGGAACAAGGTAAGTATGATTGCATTTGTAATTTTCTAATCACACTATAGGAACATATTATAACCCAATTCTTTATTCACTCAAAACCAGATTACTGGTACAAGAGGTACATATATACAAACAAAAATTACAGTCAAGGGTCAAGAGATAGAGAAGTATATAAAGAAAAAGAAAGGAGTGAGGAAAACATATAGTCAGTTATATATAAAACACATGGAGGATTCAAGAAGGACAGACAGTTTTAAAAATTTTCTTGATAAATTTTGACAATGATTTTTGTATTTCTACATTATTACTGTTCATTACTTCATTAAATTTGAAAGTGTTGGGATTGTTACAATATCTATTTTAGAGAATTATTTTTCTGTCATTCGAAAAGTACTTGCATTCCATAACATAATGAAATTCATCACCAATAGTTTTACAATCACAAATGGTACATATTCTTAAATCCCTGTCAATATTATGCCATATACCCTTTTCAATTAGCAAATGGTGATTACAATTTGCAGTTTTGTAAGTGTAACTCCTAATTTTTTTTTGGTAAATTCAGCAGATAATTTTCTAAAACAAAGTTTGTTTTAAAAATTCTATAATTAATACACTTGGATGAACTATTAACAATGCTTCTCCATTCTTGTTCAGATTGACATTTTAGGATATCTTTAATGATTGACTTAAGCCAGTTAAAGCTACGAAATGTCTGACTTGTCCATATATAGGGCAATCCACAAGAATTAAGTACATCTTGTACACATATTATTCATGGATATTCAAAAGACCCATCAATATAACATCTATTAAAATATGAATAAATAACATTTGTGAGCTTACTTCCATCGGCTGTTAAAATTTATGCCCAGTACATAACCATTTTTTAATTTTATTAATATTGACAGTGGATATCTACCTGTTTCTCCATACACCATGCAATTTGGGGTACTAGATTTAAAACTAAGCATAAATTTCAGAAATTTTAAGTGTACTTTTTCTGTTATGTCTAAATTTTCATATCCCCAAACTTCCAAAGAATAAAGTAAAATTGGGTTGATGACTTTATTAAATACTCGTAAGTCTTTAGCTGACAATTAATTGATAAATTAAAATATCGAATTTTACGTAAGACTCCTGCTTTTGAAGTTTATTCTGTTAATTTTTTTTTGCATTATTAAACTTTCCACTTCTTGACAGGAATAAACCCAAGTAACAAAATCCTTTCACATTTTCGATAGCCACATCATCATCATGATTATATAAAAAATTACGTTTTATCATTTGACCTTTAGAAACAATAAGGACTTTTGTTTTGGCTATGTTAACACGGAGTTTCCATAAATCACAGTATTTGAAGCAAACACTTCAAGTGACTTTTGTAAATCAGAAGCAGATTCAGACATTAAGACCGTATCATCAGCTTAAAAAATTCATTACAAATTATTCACGTTCTTACTATCGTTGATACCCCGGCATATCAAAAAAAACTAGACAGTGATTCCTTAAATACATGAACCGTCATAATCATCAATTATATATGTATTGATTTCCGCTAATTATCAGTATTCAAATAAGTACATGTATACTCAACTCACTGCTTCTCGCAAATATAATAAGCATCGGTGTCGCAGTCCTCATCATTCCATTGGTAATATAGACTCTGCTCCTTATCCAAACAATTTTCACCGAAAAAGTTGTTCGGTTTACCTGGCGCAAAGTTGGAGTACTGTAGTATTTTACCATCTGGTTCCCAAACCCACGAACCTTCAACTGCCCAGTCAGAGCCCCCGAGCCATGTATTTCTGACTAAAGAGGAAGAAATTAATACATATAAGTCGTGGTCACCTAAAATCTGATTTTGAATTTTATTACAAATTAAAAAAAAATCAATTTTTTCTTATTCGCTACTTGCTGATTTGTATTTTTGTAATAATATTACAGTACTAGCGGAAATATTCAAATGGTCTGTTTACTTATTGAATGTGTTTAATAATGAAAAAAGGTTTAGCAACGAAGCAAAAACAATATTTTAGATCTCCACATCTACAAAGCAGTATGTGTACAGTTGGATAATATCAATTGTTAGTTGAAGCTTAAAAACGTTCCAACAAAATTCTGCAGATGTATGCCAGCCACCATAAATATATATACCGATGTAGTGGGCCCTTTAGCGTGTTGAACTTTTTCATATAAAGACCCTTACCTCAGTTTTTTGCTGTCAATTATTTACGGAAGCGTATTAGTGCCACTTGCACACTTCACTTTTTTTTAATTTCTACACTTTAATCTGTAAATTTTACACTTTAATCTGTAAATTTTACACTTTAATCTGTAAAATTTACACTTTAATCTGTAAATTTTACACTTTAATCTGTAAATTTTACACTTTAATCTGTAAAATTTACACATTAATCTGTAAATTTTACACATTAATCTGTAAAATTTACACATTAATCTGTAAAATTTACACATTAATCTGTAAAATTTACACTTTAATCTGTAAATTTTACACTTTAATCTGTAAATTTTACACATTAATCTGTAAAATTTACACTTTAATCTGTAAAATTTACACTTTGATCTGTAAATTTTACACTTTAATCTGTAAATTTTACAGATTAAACTGTAAAATTTACACTTTGATCTGTAAATTTTACACTTTAATCTGTAAAATTTACACTTTAATCTGTAAAATTTACACATTAATCTGTAAATTTTACACATTAATCTGTAAATTTTACACATTAATCTGTAAAATTTACAGATTAAAGTGTAAAATTTACAGATTAATGTGTAAGTAAAATTTACAGATTAAAGTGTAAATTTTACAGATTAAAGTGTAAAATTTACAGATTAATGTGTAAATTTTACAGATTAAAGTGTAAAATTTACAGATTAATGTGTAAAATTTACAGATTAAAGTGTAAATTTTACAGATTAAAGTGTAAATTTTACACTTTAAAGTGTAAAATTTACAGATTAAAGTGTAAAATTTACACTTTAAAGTGTAAAATTTACAGATTAAAGTGTAGAAATTAAAAAAAAGTGAAGTGTTCAAGTGGCACTAATACGCTTCCGTAATTATTTGACGAAGGAACAGTTACCATTTTTTTTTTAATTTAAGGTCTCGCTAAGAATCGAAAATGAATTTCGAAGGAGAAAAATTATACGTTAATATCTGTCAATCTCATTAAAATTATATCTGTTTTGAAAGTAGAATGAACACTAGCGCATCATAGATATGATTTTGATAATTAACAGGGAATAGCAGTGATCTTTCGAAAATGTACCTTTCATTGTAGTAATATCAGACAATGATAGTCGAAATAAAATGATTAATCAATCATTAAGATATTGAAAACCCGTGAAGTTTTATTGAGAAGAAATGATGACTGGTTGCGTAATTATTGTTCTCTAGAGCTTGATCACGAACTGCAAGAAGGTTAACAAATCTATTTTTTATTGACGAATCTGAACGGAAAAATTATCTCATGAAAAAGGAATAATATCTCGTTTTCGTGAGATAATATTGCTTGAAAACGACTTATTATCTCGTGAAAATGACTAATCTTATTTTCTCGTTCTCACGAGATGTTATAATTTCTGTTCTGACATCATAATTTTTCATAAGCTAAAGAGTCGGCTCACTCTTCTAGAATTATATTTTCAAAGTCATTTCAAGAGTTGAAGTCACTGCCCACAAACACGATTGATAGTGAAACTGAATCATTTTTATACATTTTGAGTGTATAGAATCACAATAGAACTCACTTGAATGTATACGCATTTGTTGAGCTATAAATTCATCTTCTTCTGCTGTCTCTATTTGAACCAAAGTACCACCATGTATTTCACACATTTTCTGTCATAGATAATTAAAAGAAAAAGATATAAATTGCCTGAGCATTATGTAATTTATTCGTTTAGTATCAAGATCAAGTCTTTCCACAATAAAAACATAACCTGAACAATAAAAGGCATATTACCATCCCATCCATCCACGATTCCTCCTCTGATGACACATGATAGCAGGAGTTCTTGAATAGCTGCCACCCTGGTGGACATCCCTCAGCTAAATATAGTTAATATTGAAATATTGAGAGAGAGAGAGAGAGAGAGAGAGAGAGAGAGAGAGAGAGAGAGAGAGAGAGAGAGAGAGAGAGAGAGAGAGAGAAATGTACCTATAGAAATTAGAACTGTGTAAACAAGTATTTTCCTGTAAGCTGACAACATGTTTGTTACGTATTATATCCTATCTTATGATTGCCAGGTCAAAGACAGTGTACTTGCGATTGAAATAAGATAATAATTTAGAATGACTTTTTAACCCCATTTGCGACTCGGAGTGGTAATTTAATTTCTGAAACCTTTTTTGCATATCTATTGAAACCTAACAATAACATAAACAAATAATTTTTGAAACCTCTTGGCTACATAAAATATAAAAAGAGTTACCACGTGGCTGAAAAACGAAATTCCGAAACCTTAATGCACATGTACAGGATCATATTCCAAAACATGAATGGCCAACTGCGAAAAAAATTAGTAGAAGTTCAAGGGAGAACGAGTACGATTTCGTAGAAAACCCTGTTTTGACATGCTTTACCTACATAATTGTCTACAAATTTTCCATTATTTCAAGAGAATGACAATAAGCACAGTGCGGTTGTGACCAGTCGGTAAAATATCCTCACACCTATTCGATCTGATCCAACCCCTTTTATTTTTTTTAGGTCCAAGCTTGCTGTAATCGCGTTTTGTAAAAATGGACTTCGAGTTTTTTTCTAGATAAAAGTAGAGATGTCATCAGATATTGATGCGCGGGCTCCACGATCCCACCTCCGATGTTTTGAAGGTCTGTTCCTATGAGGGCTTCTTGATCCCACCTCCGATGTTTTGAAGGTCTGTTCCTATGAGGGCTTCTTGATCCCACCTCCGATGTTTTGAAGGTCTGTTCCTATGAGGGCTTCTTGATTCCACCTCCGATGTTTTGAAGGTCTGTTCCTATGAGGGCTTCTTGATCCCACTTCCGATGTTTTGTAGGTCTGTTCCTATGAGGGCTTCTTGATCCCACCTCCGATGTTTTGAAGGTCTGTTCCTATGAGGGCTTCTTGATCCAACCTCCGATGTTTGAAGGTCTGTTCCTATGAGGGCTTCTCGATCCCACCTCCGATGTTTTGAAGGTCTGTTCCTTGAGGGCTTCTTGATCCCACCTCCGATGTTTTGAAGGTCTGTTCCTATGAGGGCTTCTTGATCCCACCTCCGATGTTTTGTAGGTCTGTTCCTATGAGGGCTTCTTGATACCACCTCCGATGTTTTGAAGGTCTGTTCCTATGAGGGCTTCTTGATCCCACCTCCGATGTTTTGAAGGTCTGTTCCTATGAGGGCTTCTTGATCCCACCTCCGATGTTTTGAAGGTCTGTTCCTATGAGGGCTTCTTGATCCCACCTCCGATGTTTTGAAGGTCTGTTCCTATGAGGGCTTCTCGATCCCACCTCCGATGTTTTGAAGGTCTGTTCCTTGAGGGCTTCTTGATCCCACCTCCGATGTTTTGAAGGTCTGTTCCTATGAGGGCTTCTTGATCCAACCTCCGATGTTTGAAGGTCTGTTCCTATGAGGGCTTCTCGATCCCACCTCCGATGTTTTGAAGGTCTGTTCCTTGAGGGCTTCTTGATCCCACCTCCGATGTTTTGAAGGTCTGTTCCTATGAGGGCTTCTTGATCCCACCTCCGATGTTTTGTAGGTCTGTTCCTATGAGGGCTTCTTGATCCCACCTCCGATGTTTTGAAGGTCTGTTCCTATGAGGGCTTCTTGATCCCACCTCCGATGTTTTGAAGGTCTGTTCCTATGAGGGCTTCTTGATTCCACCTCCGATGTTTTGAAGGTCTGTTCCTATGAGGGCTTCTTGATCCCACTTCCGATGTTTTGTAGGTCTGTTCCTATGAGGGCTTCTTGATCCCACCTCCGATGTTTTGAAGGTCTGTTCCTATGAGGGCTTCATCCAACCTCCGATGTTTGAAGGTCTGTTCCTATGAGGGCTTCTCGATCCCACCTCCGATGTTTTGAAGGTCTGTTCCTTGAGGGCTTCTTGATCCCACCTCCGATGTTTTGAAGGTCTGTTCCTATGAGGGCTTCTTGATCCCACCTCCGATGTTTTGTAGGTCTGTTCCTATGAGGGCTTCTTGATACCACCTCCGATGTTTTGAAGGTCTGTTCCTATGAGGGCTTCTTGATCCCACCTCCGATGTTTTGAAGGTCTGTTCCTATGAGGGCTTCTTGATCCCACCTCCGATGTTTTGAAGGTCTGTTCCTATGAGGGCTTCATGATCCCACCTCCGATGTTTTGAAGGTCTGTTCCTATGAGGGCAAAATCCCAAAAATGTTTTGATGGTCTGTTCTTTGAGGGCTTCTTGATCCCACCTCCGATGTTTTGAAGGTCTGTTCCTATGAGGGCTTCACGATCCCACCTCCGATGTTTTGAAGGTCTGTTCCTATGAGGGCTTCTCGATCCCACCTCCGATGTTTTGAAGGTCGTTCCTTGAGGGCTTCTTGATCCCACCTCCGATGTTTTGAAGGTCTGTTCCTATGAGGGCTTCTTGATCCCACCTCCGATGTTTTGAAGGTCTGTTCCTATGAGGGCTTCTTGATCCCACCTCCGATGTTTTGAAGGTCTGTTCCTATGAGGGCTTCTTGATCCCACCTCCGATGTTTTGAAGGTCTGTTCCTATGAGGGCTTCTTGATCCCACCTCCGATGTTTTGAAGGTCTGTTCCTATGAGGGCTTCTTGATCCCATCTCCGATGTTTTGAAGGTATGTTCCTATGAGGGCTTCTTGATCCCACCTCCGATGTTTTGGTGCTCTGTTCCTTTTTTGTATTGTTTAAAGGACTTCTGATGTTGAATATTGTTCGTTATCTCCATATGTTTCAATTAGACCTTAACACGGCACTGATGGCCACAGAACAATGAGAGATCTTGGTTTTGCAAAGAAATGGTCTCTTAAAAGTACAGTTTACGTCCATCTAAACAATCGATCTGTTATCAAATCTGTGTCCATAATGACAATCATTAATTTATTTGAGTTCTAATTATTTAGAGATTCGTTACTGAGAATGACTATATATAATTCATATATATAAATAAAAAAAAATGTTACCCCTTTCATAACTTCACAAAAATATATTTCGAACGAGTACAAAATTTGAGGTCAATTTGAATTTGAATTCGATTTACCAATAGATGATTGAATGTATAGGCTCAAATTTTTCTTAAAAAGAAAGAGCAACTGGAAAATAATTGAATCATGTAATGCGTATTTTCAATTTTTTTTCAACACCAGGAGATTAGAGATAAAAATAAAGGAAGATTTTTGAATTTTAGCGATTTTAAAGTAATTGTAAATTGTGCCAAATCAAAAGGCTCAAGTAAGAAAAAAATCATGTATAACTGAGTCAAAATCCACTATCAACATACTGAGAGTGTCTCTTTACTTGCAGAAATTATTTTTTTAAAAAATAAACGCATTATCTGGATATAACACATAATGATATTTTCTATCATCAACTTCCCTTACTTATGCAGCAATATGCCTTCATCACCTCCATACAGAGTTTATATATATCTCAGTTGATTCGAAACGCAAGAGCATGCTCTACGTATGAACAATTTCTAAAACGAGGTAAATTATTGACAAACAAGTTGATAAAACAAGAATTTCAGCTGTCTCATTTAAAGTCATTTCATTTCGTAAATTTTATGGTCGGTACAATGACCTTGTCAGCTAATTCAATTCATCATTGAGTCAAATGCTGCTTACTTTCATACTTATTGCAAGTCCATTATTTATGCACTGAATTGACGATGGATTTTTTCCGTTTCCCGATCATGACAAGGAGCACACTGCGGGTGTGACAGGTCGGCAGGGGATACTTACTCCTCCATGGCACCTGATTCCACCTCTGATGTGTTAGAGGTCCGTATTTGCTCTGCTCATATTTTGTATAATTTTATAAACTTTTTTCTTGAATACAGTTCGTTATTTCCATATGTTTCATATTAGATATAGCAATATCCTCAATAATTTTCATTTTGTTACATAGACCTTGATATATTAAAACAAGCAAGTATCAAGTATAATACTGCCTCAGTAAATTGTGTACCTATAAACTGAAGTGCTTTCAACATCAATGAAGTGCTTTCAACATCAATGTTGTTTATTCGTGTTTAATTGTTTGCTAGGAATTTCTAATATTTGTAATTGAAGTATTAACTACATGAACGCGGAATTCATTACAAAAAAATTACCTAACAGAATAAAAGCTATTGGAAAAAGTTAATTGATTTTTTCCTGGTTTGCTGATTATATATTTGATGAATTAACGTTCGAGTCTCGTAGTAAATATCAAATCCATTGTCTTTTGAGAGAACATTAAGAGTTTTAAATCATCCTTTTGGAGGAAAGATTCAAAATTATTACTTTTGTCGTAAATCAGTAGTAAGATACTAGTACATTGTGTACTGTGGTGTCATCAATTGTCGATGCCATCAATTTTGTAAAACAGACGTTTTCTAGGATACGTAATTTCATGGACTAAAGCATGGCCTATACAAATGAATATCGTATTTTTCTCAATTCAGTGAACATTGAATTTCTTGGATCTGCTCAACAACGAATTCCTCGAAAATTGGTGCTCAACGAATATTGATGAAACCACAGTATTATGAAATGTATCCAGTAATTAGAATTGATAATCAATATTCAAATATTCTGGCAACCGATGATTTTAATTAACAACTGTTCTTATTATTTTGTTCAACATAAAATTCAGTTTTGTTAACTTAGGATATCCGACCCATATTAGCTTCAGATTCAATAAAATTTAATTTATAACAGATATGTTGAGCTGAATACTCAATATATTTTGTCATTGGTTTCATGTTTTAGAATATGTATGAAGATGCCCTAGTTAACGACCTGAATATCACGATAGTTTTTAATCGTTTCTCTATTGATACTACTCAAATACTTCTTCCCATCACGGTATTTATTGATATTTGAATTTTTTTATTTTAAAAAAAATTACTTGTTTCCATAAACTGCAATGTAATCTTCAAAAATTAATTACTGTTTAGAAAATATTTTTAAAAAATCTCTTGATTGATCATTTTCTATTCTAAAATGCTTTAAAATGACATCAGAAAAAAATGTCCTTGTATAGATAATAGGTCGGATACATTAATAAAACTTTTTTTCCAGTTTTAAACATTGCCTGCAGGGTTTCTATAGCCGATTTAAAATGAGTGAAAACATGATAGGTTAGAAAACAGGACGGTAACAAAAACCTATCTTACGGATGTAAATGAACACATTCATCATCCTCAGTGTTCAATAACATTTCACAAGAAACATACTGAAGTACAATATAATTAATATTACTCGTATCATACATTTTTTTATGTGAATATAAAATGTATTGTTAATAATTATATGTTTTCCTGCTGCATAGGAGAGTGTTCTCTAAGACAATAATGGACATGTTATAACGTCAATATCAATGAACAATAAAAGTAATTGCAATTAGACGTATCTCTGAATAACAAGGTAACAATTTATTGTTTGATTGTACAAACAGATCATCCGACAAGTGATCCTTTAGTCGTAAAAACTTCACCATCACTGAAAAAAATATTTATAATGATAAAAAACATGTATAGACTACAAGTGCTCTTTAGTCATGTTCAAGCTAAATGCAATTATTATAGCCTTGTCAACAAATAAAATTTATCATTGAGTTAATGCTGACTGACGTTTTTCGTACTAACTGTTAGTCCATTATTTATACACTGAAAAAAAAATGTTTATTATGATAAAATATATGCATAGACTACAAGTGCTCCTTAGGCATGTTCAAGCTAAAAGCGATTATTATGGCCTTGTCAGCAAATACAATTTGTCATTGAGTTAATGCCGATCATGTTAATCCATTATTTATACACTTTGAATTGACGACGGATTTTTATGTTATTTCCCGATCATGACAAGGAGCACACAACGGTTGTGACTGGTCGGCAGGGGAGGCTCACTCCTGCATGGCACCTGATCCCATCTCTGATGTTTTGGAGGTCCGCGTTTGCTCTGTTCCTATTTTGGACTGTTTTATGGACTTTTGATCCTGAATACCTTTTGTTTAGTCCATACGCTACAGGTCCCGTAATGCAAAAAAAATATTAACAAACAAGTTGCTAAAACAAGAATATTAGCAGTCTCGTTTAAAGCCATTATTAAGTTTTATGTTCGATACAATGGCATTGTCAGCAAATATAATTTTTCATTCAGTCAAATGCCGACTGACGTTTTTCATACTAATTGTTAGGCCATTATATACACACTATTTTCCCGTTATTTCTCGATCATGACAAAGAGCGTACGGCGGGCGTGACAGGTCGGCAGGGGATATTCACTCCTCCATTGCACCTGATACCACCTCTGATGTTTTGGAGGTTCGTGTTTGCTCTGCTCCTATTTTGTATTATCAAATGTACTCTTGAGCTTGAATACTCTTTGTTTTCTCAATACGTTTCATTAGTAAAAAAAAAATTCCGAAAAAAAATCATGTTTCTATGATGCAAAGTGCAATGATTTACGGATCCTAACAACTATGAGTAAGAAATAATGAGGATTTCTGTTTTTTTTAATTAGAGATTTTCTCAGGCCGTGTTGTTATGTCATATATTTTCCCAAGTGAAAGTGTCACTAAAACTTGATATTTTACATAAAACTTCGTTCAAGTTATATCACTCAAACATGACGCTAATAATTAATTGCAATCAAATACAGTTTACAAGATAACTCAGAAAATATCTTGATACAACTTAAGAATCTTTGAAATCAATATTGAATTTCTCTTTAACTAATGTGCAACAAAAAGGCATAAAGAAACGATTTAAAAGATTACAAACAAAGTCTAAAAACTTTCATAATCCTTTTAAGGTATTCATTGTATAACGACCATATTTTGTACCTAATCAATAAAAAGTCCGAAGTAAGTAATCATTTTAACATTTTGGTGTTATGAAATAAACGTACTCCACCAAACAATTCTTCAATTACAAAATCTTCATTACTGTCCGAATAATTTACATTAACGTCCATAATGATTGTCAATTTTGACAAAATTAAATTTTATTTTTTTTCATAAAGGGCAGATAACTCTTCAACACTTATTTGTTATCAGTCATGTGAATTTGGTCCATTTGACTTTCATCACTAACAGGCAATGTGTTTTTAACCAATTTAAAGGTGCATAGACACAGATTTGAAGTTAATATTTTCTGAATGATATCACAACTTCTGAATTGTAAAAGCATTTCACACGAAAATATATTAATATTTTTCATTTATACACCACAAGATTGCCACTTTTCCTAAGTATTAAGAATAGAACTAAAATTTGTGAAAGTGCAAGGATGTGTCTATCAAACCCGTCCAAAAATTTGAAGTTTCAGTAACTTTTCGATGAAATAAGCATTTTAATAAATTTTCGTGTGAAATGCCATTGCAATAAATATAAAAATATTAACTTCAAATCTGTGTCTATATGCACCTTTAAAAGGATTCAAAATTGTTAAAAAATCCCGTCGTTATACATTGAATATCTCAAAAGGACAGTCACTTATTCTTACGGATTTTCACAGATATAGTGAATAGCATCGTGACAGTCTCTATCGAACCATCTGTAATGGGATTGGGTGTCCAGATACAGACAATGTTCTATGTTATGGGAGTTATCGGGCTGCCCATGTTGCCAGTTGGTGTAACTGATTGCTTTTCCTGTAGTTTCCCAAACCCAGGCCCCCTCAGTTGTCCAGTCACTTCCTCCCAACCAGAACGTATGCCCTGTAACATAGCATCTTATGGCGAATTTTTACATTGTACACTTTTATAGCACACACTATTCTAAAGATGTTATTTACATACAACTCTTATAGTTATCTTCTCAAAATCATTAGATTTTATACCGTTTTGTCGTTGAACCATGCTTTCTATAAAAGCTTGTTCTTCAGAACTGGAAATGTCAGCTAAAACACCACCGTGTAATTCACACATTCTCTGTTTAAAAAATGTTCAAGAAAAAAAGGACATTTAAGGAATTTGAAGAGTTAAATGCTTTCGAGTCTCTTTCTACGCCACCTCACTTAAGTATTAGCTGCAATGACTGAAGGAAAACTCCAGGAGCTCTGTTTAACACTACATTCAAAATTCGGAAAGGGTGTAAATCAGACGTGGATTCCATGGAACGTTTGGAAAATTTGAATTTACAAAAGTTTACCAAATTGAATAACAAATATCACAACTTTTCATATCCTTTTACAAGAATTCCTCAAGATAAATTTAAGTTAAAGTCCAGATTTTTTGAATTATTCACAGCTGCTTTTTCAACAAAAAAAAAAATGAAATCGTAAATTTCATTATCTTGTCAAATGTCATTTGCATTTTTAAAAATAAATTATGATTGTATACACAAGTACTCAGAGGTTGAAATTAAAAAGATGCTCGAGTTTCTGATTGAAGACCAGGCCATTTTCACAAAAAAATCTTAAGACTAAGTCAATAATTTTTCTACCCTGTAAGTTTAAGATTGAAAGAGATATTTTTTCAAACATATTTTTTGAAATTATTTTTTACAAAGATGAAACAAATGGAGATAACGAGCAGTATTCAAGATCAAAAATCCATAAAACAATACAAAATAGGAGAAGAGCAAACACGGACCTCCAAAACATCGGAAGTGAGTCGTATAATGTAAAAGAAAATAAAGAGTTTTTGTGATCTACTACGATGTATATACGTGTTGGAGATATGTAAAATTTTGTTCTTAGTCGTGAGACGTTTTGTGAAAAGGGCCAGGTCTTCCGACAGTCTGTTGGAATTCCCGTGGGTCCCAGTTGATGGAAGTTATCAGCAGACATTTGTTTGTATTCATATGAAGCAGAATTTGCTATGTTTATGGCAAGAAGAAAATACTTGATGTGGCCTTGAACTCGACATGAACAATTAAAAAGGAGGTAAGCTACTTACAAACAAGTTAATGAAACATAAATTCCAACAGTCTCGTTTAACGTTATTATATAGTTAGTTTTATGAACCATGAACCGTCAGCAAATACAATCTATCATGAAGTCAAATGCGGACAACATTTTTCATACTAAGTTTTTAGCCTTTATTTATATACCGAGTAGTCAAAATTTTCGTTATTTCCCGATCATGACAAGGAGGATACGGTAGGGGAGACTAGTCGGCAGGGGATGCCCACTCTTCAATAGCAATCCAACCTCTGATATTTTATAGGTCCATATTTGCTCTGCTACTGATAAATATTATTTGAATGGACTTTTGAGTTTGAGTATTGTTCGTTATCTCTATATATTTTATTTTTTTCTTTTTACTTTGACATGATCCTCTCTTTTAACTTTGTGGTGTCAAAGTTAAAAATGGTGATAGGGGTAAAGATTATATATTTTTGTCTTTTTTACTATTGCTCGATGTATAACATACCATGGCCTCCACCCAAGAAGCCTTATCGCGACTGACATGATAACAGGAGTTCTTGTTCACCGTCCAACCATTCGGACAGCCTAGGACTACGAAGGAAAAAAAAAGGGTATGTTATAACTGACCAAGCATCCGATATTAATGTTGCTAAATTCTACATCTTTAATTGGCAATAAATTTCAAAAAAAGTTTATGTGTGTAAATTCTCTTACCAGCGGTACTGTAGAAAAACACAGACACTAGAATCAAACCTTTTCCCATGCTTACGTAGAAACGATACCGTAACGAAATTTTAATCCACCAGGGTCAATGCTGATAACCTAATTCTTACTTGGCTGTAACTGTCCACAACTTGATTCTTCTAATATTCTACTAACTTAGAAATTGTCCTCTTCCTAAAAGCTTCAACTACAGCATTCATATGAAACTCTTATCGATGTACTACAGGGGCTGACTCAAAAGTAGTATCCAAATCGTTAAAAATCACTGATAATTGGATTGTATCAGTATAAATTTATGAACATGTGCCTACATGTAAATATACAGTATATATGATATTAATTATTGTTTAAAATAATAATAATTTAAATATGTAGATTTTTCATACTTACCATTTACTGAGTAATCAGCATTGATTATACCCCCCGCTTGAAAAGTGGGAGGGTATATAGTAATCGGTATTTCCGTCCGTCCGTTAGTCTGTTACGTTCATCACGTTCATCATAAAGTGTGTCGTTATATTCCAATCAACATTTTTTTTCTTGTATAATATCCAAATATCAAACAGATGTGTTAGACTTACCCACCGAGGGAGTCTTTGCTACGGATATTTTATAAACAAAATAAACGCGTGAGAGAAAATTGTTACATTTGTATAACAGAACATTAGTGACGAAAATTCAAACTAGAGGTACTGTGAGCAATGAGCTCACTAAATGATACCCCCCGCCTCCCATATGAATATAATGGCAGTGTCCATGTTTTGCTCTGGAAAATCCAAAATATATGTCAGATCAAAAAGTAAAATAGGAGGTGCACAATGGCAATATGTAATGAAGATTCTGTGAAAGTTTCATTAAATTTCCTTCAGTGGTATGAGAGGAGTTGCGGATAAGAGATGGGTACCCCAAAGCGTAACAGACGGACGGAAATACCGATTACTATATACCCTCCCACTTTTCAAGCGGGGGGTATAAATATTCACTGATCGTCCATATTCTTTCTTCGCCGTATCGGTATGGACGGCGGGATGAGTATATAGTATATAGACTTTAATACGAAACTAACAAATATTTTCGAAAAAATCCTTCGTAACTTTATTTAAAAAAAGCACCCTACAATAAAGCAAACAGGCTCAATCACAAAATCAACATACCCCGCTGCAAAACCTACGACAGCCGATGAAAAAAGCGAAAGTCTTACTAAATTGACCCTAAATGGCGCGTATAGTTAGTTACATAGCTAGATAAATGCACGTTCTGTAATTAAGCTTATTATTAATTTGTAGTCTCTTAATTTGCAATACTTCTGATTTAAACCTTCACGTCTTTTTAACACTATCCCGTATGGGGCGCCGTTTTAATATTTTTAATGTATTTTCTGATATCAAAAAATCATTTTGTGATATCAGAAATTCGATTTTTTGATATCAAAAAATCATTTTCTGATATCAGATAATGTATTTTTTGATATCAGAAAATAAACAAGATTTTTTGATATAAAAAATTCGAATTTTTAATATCAAAAATTCGAATTTTTAATATCATTTTTGATATCAAGGATTCGAATTTCTGATATCAAGAAATCATTTTCTGATATCAAAAAATCGATTTTCTGATATCAGAAAATGATTTTTTGATATCAGAAATTCACATTGATTTCTTGATATCACAAAATATATTTTTTGATATCAGAAAATAAAATAAAATGACGAAGAATCTTCACATAAATAATGAATACTCCCTTGTTTTTAAAAAAAAACTGCCGAACTTCGGTGCCAGATTTGCTTTCTACTAAAATTTGTTAAATTAAATAAGATTTTTAATAATATTTTTTTAATGGAAGAATTTAATAAGTGTTTTTGATATTTTTGGTCATATTTATTTGCATGGAATTCAAATATATTACTTTTTAGTTTTTTGGGGATAAATCCGAGTAAATAATCCATGTTTCATTGTTTGGGGATCGGGTTCGGGCTACAGCAAATGTTTAGAAAACGCATTCGTAACTACTCGGCCATTTTCCGAAAGAGAAATAACGTTCACGGAAATGGCCAAGTAGTTACGATTGTTAGAAAACGGTGTGTATTCGTTCAGAGACATATAAAAGATTTCTTATATGTCTCTGATTCGTTAACCACATGTCCAGACATTAAAGTGTAAAACAGAAAGAAATCGTTGTTTATCGGCAACAATCTAGATGCGCTGTAGGTCGGGCTTAGACTGAGAATTTCTCTGTAACCCCTATCAACAGCAGCCATTAGCTTTTCCAATTGCATATTTCATTATTTGTCAATATGTAAAGTGATGTAACATTAGAGCTGACCAGCAAGTACTCGTTGTGTGGTATTCAAGGTGAAGGCGGAGTTATCCGTTAAGTTTGTGCTTAAGTTGTGTGTGCACAATGAATACTTAAAATATAGTCAATAGTGCAAAAGAACGACGGCATCCTTATAACAAGACAGGTCTTAAACGTATTAGAATCCTGTACAAAAGACGACGGCATTCATGTCCTTAACTTGTTTGAACCCAACAAAGTTCGCAACAATTTGGCGGGAAGCTGAAAGTTCATAACGGGGATCATTCATTAAATCGATCGTAATTTTACTTGGTTCTTATTTTCTGATATCAAAAAATCGATTTTGTGATATCAGAAAATACTAATCACTTTTTGATATCAGAAAATGATTTTCTGATATCAAAAATTAGAATTCTTGATATCAAAAAATGATTTTCTGATATCAGAAATTCGATTTTTTGATATCAAAAAATCTTGTTTATTTTCTGATTTCAAAAAATCGAATTATTTATATCAGAAAATAAACTAGATTTCTTGATATCAAAAATCGAATTTCTGATATCAGAAAATGATTTTTTGATATCAAGAATTCAAATTTTTGATATCAGAAAATCATTTTCTGATATCAAAAAATCTATTTTTTGATATCAAGAATTATTTTTTGATATCAAAAAAATATTTTTTGATATCAAGAATTCGAATTATTGATATCAATAATTTCTTTTTTGATATCAGAAAATACCTCAAAAATATTAGAACGGCGCCTCATAATCCCGTGCAAAATGGTTGAGAAAGCTCTGTCGATATAAAATTGTTTCATATTTGATTATGCTTTTGCTTATTAATCGTTCGTTTTGTAAAAAAAAAACAAAACCGTTTTACTCTTTTGGTCGCCCATACATCTGTCTATTATTTGATTTCAAATGACCCTTTTCAAAGTTTTTTTTTTTTATTTTAAAAACTTTATCCTTTACCTTCTTTTAAGTCATAATAAAGAAAATCAATGCGGTTCGAAGCATGAAAATCAATAAGAGTTAGAGTAAGTTTAATATCATTTGGATATTGAACTGAAAACGACTGCCGAAGAGTTACACATAAATAATGATGAAATTGCATCATGTTTAGAGGGATGTACATCTGAAGAGTTTTTTGTTGTTGTAGAGATCGTTGTTAGTTTTTAGCAACTTAGACAACTTTAAAACGAAACAACACTCTAACAAAAACAAATAACTGAGCAATGGATACAAGTGATATTTATATTGTACTGGTGTATGACAGAACATCTCAGGAGATACTTTTATCCAACAAGACTGCCTATTACGATGTTTCTGCAACAGGAACAAGTAACACAGTTTAAAACAGCTTATATATGAATATCTCATACTGTATAAACGGGCAATCTAAAACATCCAATACACACAAACACACCCTCTCATGTACACACACACACCCTCTCATGTACACACACACCTACACACACACAATATTATATATCATGTATATATTCAAACTATCTCAAATATTATGATTGTTTTCTATTTAATAGAATAGAAATATGTATCGCTGACAGCCAATTGTTTAAACTCACTTTTTCTCACAAATGTAACATTTTTCCTCATCGCAGTCCTGATCATTCCATCTGTACTGCTGACTTTGTTCCTTATCAAGACAATTTTCACCCAAAAAATTGTTTGGTCTTCCAGGCGCCCAGTTTGTATACTGTATTATTTTACCTTCAGGCTCCCATACCCACGTTCCTTCAACTGAACAATCCGAGCCACCAAGCCAAACTAATGGAACTTCAATATTGTACATAAATGTACTGTAGATGTTTAAGATATGACACTTTCTGGGGGGAAATTGACAAAAACCTCAAACTTCAACAATATGTATTTTAAATAAAAATAAAATGAATAGTTTATGGATTTTTTAAACTAATAATTAATATATGTTTATTAATCAATGCAAATTTAGCATAATTCAATTCTAAAACTGCTTACAAAATCAAAAAATTACATGCATTATCAGGCCAAAAATAATGTACATGATTAAGACTTCAATATCTTGTCAATGTCTGTTGAGTTTATGTTTAAAACTATTTAAACTTGTGTTTAATTTTCCTAGCATTTGGTAAAAAAAAATCTCTGCGTAAAATACTCAGAACTTAAATTCTAAGTTATTAAAAATTCAACAAATGTGTAAGTTTGAAGAATCTTCCTTTAGATATCGTTCCACTATAAAATATTAACTTTATCTTAGCTTATCATATTTGGCCTGATACTGCATACATGTATATTCACCAATTTCTTAAAACTATCTAGCTGCAGTGTTGTAGCTTTATATTTCAATATTCTAGTCTTTGACCTTTACGCTGCAGATCCAGTAATGCAACAAATACTGACAAACAATTTGCTGAAACAAGAATATCAGCAGTCTCGATTTAAGTCATCATAAGTTCTATGGTCGATACAATGGCATTGTCAGCAAAAATAATTTTTCATTCAGTCAAATGCTGACTGATGTTTTTCAAACTAATTCTTAGGCCTTTATATACACACTGTTTTTTCGTTATTCCCCGATCTTGATAAGAAGCACATGGCGAGTGTGACCGATTGGCAGGGGATGCTCACTCCTCCTTGGCACCTGATCCCACCTCTGATGTTTCGGAGGCCCGTGTTTGCTCTGCACCTATTTTGTATAGTCAAATGGACGTTTGAGCTTAAATACTGTTCGTTATTTCATTATATTTCATAACAAACATTTTTAAAAGAAGAAAACGCTAATTGTTATTGTTTAAAGTAAACAGATAAGGATGTGTATATCTATTACTGTTCCTAAACTAATTGCAGAATTTCTAAGTATTTCTTCATGCATAAGCCAATAGTTAAACTATCAGTATAAGATACTTTTTGGAAATGTTAGACGTGAAAAATTTAATATCCCCGGCCCTTGCTTGTGCGGGATTCCAACAAGTTATTTCGTGACATTGGACTAAGACAATAACAGAAACAAACTTGATCAGATTAACCCCAGTAAAAGGTTTAAGAAGTCTGAAAATACAGTCAATAAAAAAAGACTTTATTTATTTTGGCGTGCTTGTCATGGCCATTTAATAATAAATTAGATATATCACAATGTATGCGCCGATCATTATGATTATATGGCAGCATAGGTAAATGAATATAGATGATGAGCAAGAGAAATACCACCTTGATCCAAGGAGTCTGGAAAAAACAGTACCCCCCGGAGACAGCATTCTTTGCAAAATTATGCCTAACAAAGTCAATAGCCACACGCAACTGGAACATCGAAGGTCCGCAAAGCACATCAACAAGCTGGTGGATCCTATTCAGGATTCGATCCATGCCATGACGCTGAAACGAGAAATTAAAAGAAAACGAAAAAACAACCGGAAAAAACCGTTATAATGAAAATGCATTAGAAAAAATGGCAGAGGTGCTAAAGGGGGATAAAATATAAAATTAAGGGGAGGGTGGGTGGTTTTAAACAATCTTTGCGTCTGCTTCGTTCAATTTACAGATTCGAAAGGAATATTCTAGAAGACATGCGCATACAAGAATTATCAAGAATTTTTTAAGCACCGAGCCCGATGATTTATGACGTTCAATGTTAAGAAACTAAGAGTTATCTATCTTTGAATATAAAACATTAAGCTGCACGAAATAACCAGGTTTATCCATACTGGATAAACCCCATTATTTCGTGACATTGGACTAAGACAATAACAGAAACAAACTTGATCAGATTAACCCCAGTAAAAGGTTTAAGAAGTCTGAAAATACAGTCAATAAAAAAAGACTTTATTTGTTTTGGCGTGCTTGTCATGGCCATTTAATAATAAATTAGATATATCACAATGTATGCGCCGATCATTATGATTATATGGCAGCATAGGTAAATGAATATAGATGATGAGCAAGAGAAATACCACCTTGATCCAAGGAGTCTGGAAAAAACAGTACCCCCCGGAGACAGCATTCTTTGCAAAATTATGCCAAATGGGTCAAGGGACAAAGTCACGTGACCCATCCGCCACAAACTAAAATTGGGGCGGCAATTTTGCGGCCCAAAGTAACAACAGCACAAATCGTGCACAAATTAGGTACAAATCGCACCAATTATATGTATTATGCCAAATGGGTCAAGGGACATAGTCGCATGACCCATCCGTCTCAAACTAAAAATTGGGGCGGCGATTTTGCCGCCCAGATCAACAATAAAAGCACAAATCGTGCACAAATTAGGTACAAATTGCACCAAATAACCAAATTGGTAAGTGAAAGGCACAAATTGCGCTTTAAGATTGAAATTTTAAAATAAATGCAAATTGCATTGAAAATAATAAATGTGCAACTCGCACACAATGGGGCTCATGACAAGCATCGCAGAAATGTTCACAAAACAAAATTACACAATTGATATAGTTTCTCAAAGTACAAATAAAAATTCTGTTTCCCAAATCTGAAAATTGAACTCCATTATCTCCCTTGCAATGCGTCCTAATATGTGGATAACTGATTGATGCACCACGACCCTTAAACTTACTTACCACAAATGTAGCACATGCACAATTAATCCTATGTCTACACTTCTGTCATTCTGCATTTGCAAGGCAATTTATCAATTATTTTGAGGCAAAATATGTGACCATATATGTAATAAAAGTTTGTGGGAATACTCAGTAAATGTCAAAGCAATATTTGAATTGCAACATTGTGTCATAATATAAAACAATATTATATAAACAGAAGGTAAATTTACGACAATGGTCTTATGCAAGATTTGTAGGCTGCTGACTGTAGGGTTTTATCAATTTATCGGTACGTATCAATATACAAGAAACATATCGTATTGAAAATTAACTTCCAATACGTATCGGACAGGCATTTTTTCTTCTAATTCTGTTAAAAAGATGGGAACTTCAATCACCAAAGATCATATTTCACTTTTTTGAATTAAATCTGTTCAATAATCATTCAATTTTTTAAGGCAATAACACAGTGTTTAGAAATATTACTAAAGCATAGACAATTTTAATTTAAAATGTTGATTTTACAGTCATTAAAAGTCTTGATTTGATAGTCATTAAAAGTTTTAATTTGAGGTGTAAGTTGTAATGACAATGAAACACTTAATTTTTTTGAAATTCATACGTTAAATGATTTTTAAGCCTTTTATGATTGACTTGTTTATAGAATCCAATATATCGCATATATCTTAAGAAAAAAAATAAATTATTGTATCGTATCGTATCTAAATTTTTTGCTCAATACACAGCCCTGGCGCCCGACTGCCACCTTCCCATCTGCGTAATATTTTCATCTGAAAACACTTTTGTATACAAGTGGGTTGCAACCCCAATGTGAAAAATCAGTGCGTCTTAACTTCAGTTGACTGAATATTCAAAAACTGCAAAGTTTTGCTTAAAGTTTATTCAATGTATAACGACCATATTTTGTACCTAAGAAATGAATAGTCCGATATGTTAAATCATGGTAGCAAAATATTTTGATTGATTAATTATTATTGTTCTACGCCAAGTCGGCAATATTTTAGTCATAATTTGAAGATGTTGTAAAACAAAAATGTTCCAATAAGGAATTTACATGTTGATTACTAACCAATTAATTGCACCTTGATTTTAATATTCAAGTCTATGGACAGCGCATATGTTTTTGTAAGATATTTTAAGAAGTAGTCTGAATTTCAAGCTAATCCAAGTATTATCTCTTGGTGAAAATATGCGTTTGTTTGTTTATTAAAATATGATATAAAATGAACTTTATACCGAAGAAATTTAGATAAATTAATTTTTTTCAATCAAGGCCAGATAACTCTTAGAAACTTTCAATGTGCAAAATGACCGTCTCTGTACATGCTATTAGTCTTGCGAATTTTGGTTCATTTCACTTTTATCTTTATCTAAAATCGTCGAAAATTCCTTCATTATACATTGAATACCTTAAGATGGACGGAAACTGATATTGGGATAAGGGTTTTGAGTTTAAATGTGAAAATTGAGACGCCAATTTAATATTTGTACATAATACAGCAAAAATCTGCAAAGATTGAAACAATCACATTGTAATATTTTTCAACATGCAAACATGTCCCCGAACCAGTTTGGCCAGTCTAAAATGTTGTAACAAAAACTTGAATGGTATCACAAGAGACAATTATATGCTTGATACCCAAAGCCACTATTTTACTCACTCTTTAATAGTAATGCAAAGAAAGCTCATGTAAAAGCAGGCTTAAATAAAGCCGCTTCAAAATCATGTAAAAGCAAACTTAAATAAAGCCACTTCAAAATCATGTAAAAGCCGACTTAAATAAAGCCGCGCTTCAATGTACATTAAACTTAAAAAGTCTGCATAACTAACATCCCGACTAATGCCATAATTCTTTTGTTTTTAGACGATTTGCGATTAAATTGCTGTAAACCAAAGAAAAAATCATCAATATATGAAGGTTTTTTGTTTTTGTTTTTTTTTAAATTTAAAATTTCAGCCCAGATCATAATCCTTAATACAACAGATACAAGTTCTAGGTAGGCGATATCCCTGTATTACTCCTCAGGCCAGTCAACAGCTAGGTCAATGTGGGCAACACCAATGTTTACTAAACACCACACGGTAACCATTGAACTATCTAAATAAAATTGAAGTGCATTAATTATATAGATTATTCCTGCCATACACGACTAGGAAATGGTGTGACATGTCCTACAATTGAAATTCCCAAGAAATAGAATTAATATTAATTACACATCAATAAGTCTAGATAACTCATTTTTATTTATTTATTTAATTATTTTGGGAGTCGTTTAGAAAAAAATTGTTAAACGTTTAATTATTCGATTAATTCAATTTTTTAAAAATAAATTCTATGTACATGTATATCTAAAGAAATTGAATGTTTACATGTACATGTAATGGGACGATTTTTTTTTTTTAACAAACCCTGATATTTTCTTTGAAAATTATATAAAAATGGCATTACTAGATCACCGTAGAAAACATAACAAACGTGGGAAATCCCAAATTATTACTATGTGAAGGTGGCCAGTGGATAGATGGATAGTTTACAGACTATTATGCAGGGTCTTGGTTTTTGAAAGCAAGTTTGTAATTCTGGTTTAAACCACGACGGATACACGTGTATTAGATTTAGGCAAATTCCCAAATGTGCAGAAACACACAACTCACTCGATATTGGTTTTGGCAAATGGCAATGGTGGAAAAAGGGGTCATATTTTGTCAGAAAACATGCATAGGGTTCCCCTTGATAACAAGTATGACGTCATTTGAATCTCGCATTGTATGGAAATTCGTAAAAATTAAAAAATATGATAATTAATAAAAGGATTTGGGTCAAATTGAACTGTACCTCGATTATGTTGAGCTGGAATAGCAGGTAACAGGGAAACTAAGGAAGTTACAGTGACTCTGAGTCAGGTGCCTGCTCGACAATGGCGACATCATGTTCAGAACGTGGCGGTGCATGAGTTGCTACAGCTAGGCCTACTCTATGTTTTAGGTCTGGATACGGAACTTCTTGTGATTTCTCTGGAATAAGGTCTCCTGGCCTTCGAAGCTTTTGATACACGTAACATATTTACTTGTATTTGACAATAAATCAGCAGATGATGATCGATTAATTCTTTAAAAAAATCTTTGCGTCTGCTTCGTTCAATTTACAGATTCGAAAGGAATATTCTAGAAGACATGCGCATACAAGAATTATCAAGATTTTTTTAAGCACCGAGCCCGATGATTTATGACGTTCAATGTTAAGAAACTAAGAGTTATCTATCTTTGAATATAAAACATTAAGCTGCACGAAATAACCAGGGGCCCGTTTCACAAAGCCTACTTAGGACTAAGTTATATCTTAGGAAAGAACTTTTTCCTAAGTTCATTACTTATCCGTTTCACTAACCTCGTCTTATCTTAGGATATTCCTAAGTTATGTCGTAACTTTAGGAAAGGTAAATCGATGTCTTAAGAACAAACTAAATATGGCGGCTGCTTATGTTATTATAAACCATAGGAATCTCTTTCGACGAGAAAGAATATTTCGCGACAGAAATGATCCAATGGATTATATGGACGATGATGAGATTATCTCAAAGTTTAGACTTCCTCGCCATTTGATTCAGAGTATCTGTGGGGAGATCGGAAACGATATCAGAAGGCCTACAAGAAGGTCACACTCACTTCCACCATCCCTCCAAGTCATGGTTGCTTTGCGGTTTTTCGCCACAGGGAGTTTTCAAACAGTTACTGCTGACTTGCATGGTATAAGTAAAGCAAGCATATCAAGAATTGTTAGGGATGTGTCTGAATCCCTAGTAAAAATCAGTCCAAGATATAAAAATGCCCACTGATGATACTGCAATTACTAATACTATGTTCAATTTCTCAAGAATAAGTGGCTTTCCGAATGTCATTGGTGCAATAGACGGAACACATATTGGAATTAAGTCTCCAAGTTTTGAAGAAAATGTCTTCGTGAACAGGAAAAATTATCATTCAATTAACACCATGGCTGTGTGTGATGCCAATTTAAAGTTTCTCAATGTAGTAGCAAAATGGCCAGGGTCATCACATGACTCATTTGTTTGGAACAATTCTACACTCTGTCAAATTTTAGAAAATAAGATAATATCAAGAGGGTGGCTATTAGGTGACAGTGGTTATCCCCTTAAACCATATTTACTCACACCTGTTCTAAATCCAACCACCGGTAAAGAAAATGCCTACAATACGGCTCATATGAGAACAAGAAACGTCATTGAAAGATGCTTTGGTGTATGGAAAATGCGATTTCGTTGTGTGGACACATCAGGTGGTACACTTCAGTTCTCACCTAAAAGAACCTGCAATATTATAGTTGCAACTGCAGTTCTACATAATATATGCATTGACAATAGAGTCCCAAACCCAGTTGGAAGAGCCGTTGTTAATGACGGAAATGACAATGTGTATCGTGGGACATTGAATGACGGATCAGAAGTTAGAAGACGATTGATTGATGCTAGGTTTTAAATAACAATATCTTCTATTCTTATATGTACATCAACTCATATAGAGTAACCTGTGAAAAGTATTGTGTGCAAAGTAAATAAGAATAAATAGATATAAAGTAAATATTTATTGTTGAGAAGAAATAGTGGCATTGGAAATAATGCCCAGCTGACAGAGTTTTATGCTGTGTTTTTCCTGCTCTAGCTGTAGTCGTGTCCTTTCTATAGTTAGCCTTTGTTCCTCGACATTTAGTCTTTTAATTTCCACATCAAGTCTCTTCTTTTCTATATCCAGTCGCTCCTTTTCAATATCAATCAAGTCCAGCGAATGTGATTTAATGTCTATCTTACGTTTTGCTGTTGATAAATGAACAGAAATTATATATATTTATATGCATCTACATGTAAATCCTGACAAGTGAGTACATGCACAATGAAATGACGTTAAAATATAATTTTAGATTTTAAAAAAATAGCTCTTATTTGAAAATAAAATAAAAATGATAATACTAATCAATAATGTAATAACATTCTATAGCATACTGTATATGTAATTATTTTTTAGAATACCCCTTCCCTCCTTACAGACTAGAAGACGAATACATGTACATATTTACCGCCCACTGTAGAGGTCTGTCTGTTTGAAGATGTAGATGAATCTATAGAATCCGTTGATCCATCAAGTGACTGGTCGGTCGCTGGGGTGATCAGTGTCCCCTTTCCTGCCATACCATTAGACTCCTCTAGAAATTATATTAACCACACATTTATACCAAGTTTATGAATAAATTACATGAATATTTAAACGATATCTCATTATTCTATTGACTGCTTGTATACTTATAAAAATAGTTACACTTCATAGGCGTCGGAACCGGGGGGGGGGGGGGCTTAGTCCCCCACTTTTTTCCAAATATATACTTAGTATAGACATTAAACATATCTTCGTAGTTTAGCCCCCCCCCCCCACTTTCCACAGATACGTCTTAGTATAGGTTAAAAATTGGGAAAGTGGTGGTATTTGTTAGAAAATTTTTGGTACTGGAGTTCGAACCTTATCCACCCCCCCCCCTTTTCCTTTTTTTTTTTAAATATTTTTTTGCTTGTCAGGTTTTTTCGGAGGTACAAAAATTTTTTTTTTTACACTTAGCCCCCCCCCTCCCAATTTCAATCTGCTTCCGACGCCAATGCACTTTCTGTTTTTCGTATTATTGTTATATTATGTCAAACTTTAAATTATCTCAAAATTCAGTTGGGTTGGGTTGGGTGGGGAGCCATTCAGTTTCAGTTGGGGGCACTATTAATTATCAAAAATTCCTTTGGTAAGCAAAAAAGAAAAAAAAAACAGTCATCAGATTTTTTGTAAGGGACACAAACATATAGTAGCTTTGTTTTATACTGCCAGTAGTTATCTATGTATCGGCAAAATTATTGGGGGTGGAGTGGGTGGCCATGATCTTATTAATTTAGAAGAAACCAACTTTATCCAGAATTACCTTCAAGAGTGTCAATGCCCCCATCTACTCCAGATAATGCAGTTTCTCCAATAATGGACTGTATTTTGTCCTCCATTGGGGTCACGCTGCAATCCGCTGGCAGTTGACCGCCACCAGTCCTCACTTGCTCGCGCTTTAATTTTGAAATTTTTTTCTTTGTCTCACTACATAGAACACTCCATTTCTTGTTTAGTTCATCTGCTGTACGTAAATGAGAAGTATTTACAGCATTAACTTTCTCACAGATTAAGTCCCATTCTCCCTTTTTCGCCTGATTTGTCACAGATGAATTCTGTCTGGAGAATATCACGTTCTTCCTTTTCTCCACTTCTTCAGTCAATATAGAAATTTCTGCAGTTGAAAAATTTGGGTTCCTCTTTGGTCGAGCCATTATGATTTTGTGGGCGGGAAAGCATGTATACTTTTAAGCACGGACTCTTTACATGGACTAGACAATGCAATGCACTCATTCATGACGAAATGAAAGACACTTTAACTGCTGACTGGAGTGTTCGATTTAGGTTGCCGAAACCAAAAACCAAAAATATTTGTTTCCCAGTACTTTGTAATTAGATAAAATGTTTTTGTTAGTCATTAAATGTTTTTAACACTTTTCCCCATCGTTTCTTCTACCCACCAAGACATGTACATGTATAATAATTGTGTAAGAATTGGAAGTACAAATCAATTTACGTGCATGAAATGTACGATTGATCGTTGATACTATGTGACTTTTCTGTGCACGTACATGTGTGTGTTTAACATACATGTTGTAACAATACACCTATTTAAGAAAAACAAATATCATATTACGAGACTGCCTATTAATTTCTGCATACAACATACAAATTAATTTTTACCTCACAATTTTTTGGTGAGGGGATTAAGGGGGAGAGGTGAAACCAAGTAGCTCGTAAAGGTTATATATGAATAGTTTAAGATATGACTTAGGAAAAAAATAAGATAAGAAAGTTTTGTGAAACAGCTATGACAAAACTTACGAACATCCTAAGTTATAACTTAGGCATATCCTAAGTCATCTTCGCTAGCCAAGGGTTTCCGATCCGATACCTACTCTACAACCCTTGGCAGATTTAGTCCTATCAATCGGGAACTTTGATTGCGCCGCCTATCGCCGTAATTGAGTTAAGTCCCTTGAAGCTCTTTAATATTTGTCCAATGAAAATAGCTGTAACATACGTAGATCAATATGACGTTTGAAACAATATGGCGACCTCCATGTGGAATATATCCAAACAACTTCATACAGCTGTGGGCAGTGGGCACACCTCAAAAGTGGTAGAAAATATCCTTCTTCGTGGATTTTTAGTCAAGAGTTTGACACTACTTTCTACTTGTTGCCGTATCAATTATTATCAATGAGCCGTGACATTTGATTGGCTTAAATTGATGCACCTAAAATGCGGAACACGGACTAATGTGGTCCTTTCAATAATTCTTGAAAACATATATAATTAAAAGAAAAAAATTCAAATTAATTAATCCCTCGTTTTTTTAAGCATAGATCACGTCATAACTTTCATCCCTTGTAAATATCACTTTTATTTTGCATAAAACACGAACAGACTTTAATTCAGCCGAAAATCGTCGATTAGTAAAAACCTTGCGTAGACTCGGACTTCGCAGCCAATCAAATTCGTTTGCACGAGTTCTAAAATTTTCGGCCAAATCTGCCAAGGGTTGTAGAGTAGGTATCGGATCGGAAACCCTTGGCTAGCGAAGATGATCCTAAGTTGTATCTTAGGAAATATCTTAGGAAATCTTTGTGAAACGGGCCCCAGGTTTATCCATACTGGATAAACCCCATTATGTACGTATTATATTATCTACCCTTTGTAATCATCTTATCAGACAAATAAACTCGCTTGTTTTAAATTTACCAAAATTTGAAAAAAAAAAAAGAAATGAAGACGAAAGTTAATTGGTCATTAGAGATAGCTTAAAAAGGTTAGGAGGTAGATGCTATATACAGTTTGTTAAAAGAGTATGTCGAGAATAAGGGAATGAAAGGTAATTCATTGTCCAATGCTGTAATTAAATGAAACATGGAGATAACGAACATTATTCAAGATCACAAGTCCATAAAACAATACAAAATAGGAGCTGAGCAAACACAGACCTCCAAAACATCAGAGTGTGATCAGGTGCCATGGAGTAGAAAGTATCCCTTGCCCATATCATAGATTACCATTAACGTTATTTTCAAGTGAAATATCCAAATATGAATCAGTTGTGTCAGACTCTATGATATCTTCTATTTCAAGCTCACCGGGATATATCGTATCGACACAAGAATGGAAATTACCTTTGTTAATTGATAATACGCCGTCGATATACATGTATCTAAATGTTGATTTGAAGGCCACAGCAAGTGTTTCCTTTTTTTCACGTTTAAGGTTTTGGACATATTTTGCTTCATATGAATACAAAAATAGGCCTGCTAATAACGGAGCGCAATTGGTACCCATGGGATTTTTAATAGATTGTTTGAATACCTGGTCTCCAAATACCACATAGATATTGTCAATCAGAAACTCAAGCATCTTTTTATGTCAACTTCAGATTACAATCTGAATGTTTGTTATCAAAATAATTTTGCAAATGAGCTTTGACAAGGTAAGTAACTTTACGAGTTTCCTTTTTATTGAAAAAGCAGCTGTCAAGGATATAAAAAATCCTGGACTTTGATTCATTGTGGGGAATGGTTGTGTATAAAGTTGAAAAGTCGAAGTTTTTAAGCTGTTGATTTTTGGTAAAATCTTGTGATTTCAAATTGTCCAAGAGTTCCTTGGATTTTTTACGTATCCACATCTGATATTCACCACTTTTCGATTTTATTGTTGCACAATACTCTTGAACTTTCCCCTTCACTAATGTTAATATCTTAGTAGGGAGTAAAGAAAAAGACTTGATTGAGCATTTACTGGAACCCGCCATGTATCTTTGTTTGTAAGGATTTTTATGAAGTTTTGGAATACAATATAGATATGGAGACAAAAATCATTTTGGATCTTTGGGATTTTAAAAATTAAACCCAAGTTCTTCTAAACTACAATTTATATAATGAGCCTTTCAAACAAAGACAATGCTGTTACCTGCTTTGTCGGCAGGGACCAGTACGTACTGATCATGTAATCCATCTAATTCTCTAAAGTGAAGAAATATAACCCCAACCGTGCAAAGAAAGTACGGGATCTGGCTCCGGGGCCATAAAACTGAGATAAGCTCATCTTTGATCTTAGTCTCACTTTTTCAAAAGAGATTCTAAGATCAAAAGTGAGCACGTCTCAATTTTATGGCCCATAGCATGTAGCGTTATGATCAATACCCTAGCAGTACAGTTCTACAGCTAAAGAAAAAATAATAACACTGACTAAAACTTTTATTACACTAATTTTATAGAACACGATTTTACTAATTAAATTGATAAAGTAGTTCGGAACAAGAAAAAAAACATAATGCTTTGTAAACATTTTTGTAAGCACTTTTGCTAACGCGAGTCATGTATTTTTCAAGCAACTGTTACAACACAAGTTTCGTTTCTAAAACTTAAATATAACATGTTATTGTTCACGTTTTTAATTACCGGTCAAAATCAACAAAATTGAACTCACGTGAATAGTTACACATTATTTGAGTTATAAATTCATCTTCTTCCGCTGTCTCTATGTGAGCCAAATAACCACCATGTATTTCACACATTTTCTGCTATAAAGTACATCAAATTCACACACGCCTACAGATCATTATATATATATATATATTCTATATATATATATATATATATATATATATATATGTCTAAATACATTTTAAAACACAGTCTTACATAAACAGCCCTATTTAAATAAAATAAAAGCCCTATTACCACCCCATCCATCCATGACTCCGCTTCTGTTGACACATGATAACAGGAGTTCTTGAATGGTTGCCAGCCAGGTGGACATCCAATACCTAGAAATAGTTCATATTGAATTCAAATCTTATGAGAGAGAGAGAGAGAGAGACTTACCTGTACTAATTAGAGCTGTACATATTAATAGTGCTATTTTCATGTCGACTGCCAACATGTCCGTTACGTAAGATGTCCTAATTCTATGACTGCCAGATCAAAATAAGTCGACACTCGATTAAAGTAAGATATAGATTACATCATTTTATATCTGTCCTGGTTTATGCATAAAAATCATTTTTAAATTTAATACCGGTAATTATTCTTAATTAAAAAAAATCAACAAAATAATTTAATTAAAATAAACCTGTTAACAGTTGCTTAAAGGTCATCAGAATATCTAATGCTACATGCAATTGATGATTGAAGCTAGAAAAATATTTTATTCTGTTCCTTAGCAAAACGTCAATGACATTGTGCATAATAAGAAACTGAATACAAACGTCAATGACATTGTGCATAATAAGTAACTGAATACACGTACTCTTTTGAGAATTTAGGGCGTGAAAAACGTGAATGAATATGCAAATTATTATGTTTTAGGCTCTATTGATAGTAACAAATGGATTAATCTACAGTTTCATATGACTAGCTTGAAAAGGCTTTCAGGTTATGAAAGCAAAACTGACTTACCCTTTATAAAAATCTTTAAAAATCATTATACTACTCACTGTTTGTTATAAATTTAAATCTCGAATCTAATTCAGAGAGGTATTTCATACATTTGGCCATATGCGAGCAAAGTTTGAATTTTGCAAAAAAAAAAAACCCATTCCCATAAGGACCCATGACGACCAATGCATTTTGGTTGTCCAGTGTCTTAGCTGTAGACCTTTAATTGTAACCAACTATTAATTTAGAATTTGAATTCAAAAATGCTGTAATTGCTCAGACATATTTTTCATCAACAAAAGTAGATTTTATTGAAATAAAAGTTTCAAACTGAGCTAAAAGGATCTGTTACGAATTTTCCCCCATGACCAAAATAACCCACAGATTGGATCACCCCAATTTATGCCCTGAATATTTAATCTATGTATCGTAAATTTATTTGTAGATATATGGAAATATTACCAATTATCGTATGTCATTAATGTATGCTTTATAATTCATTGTATATGTTTATTTCATGGATATCCTTTCGTTGTAATGTACAAACCCGAATTTCCTCCATATACCAGCCCAATCGTAATAGCAAATGGCCGTCTGGCATTGTTATACGATCAAGGTACCCAAATCCATCTTGGCATCGTTACCAAAACAATTCCCAAACATCAGATCATCCCTTTTCCCGCATTTGTAATGATAAAGCCTTTACTTGATGCAAAAGTTGTTTGTGTTATCATACAAACGTCGCGCGAATGCTGGCGGTACCGCTGGTTATTCGCACGTGAACTAATTCGGCCCTAGTGATGAAAGGGTATATAAAGAAGGCTCTTTGGACTTTTTCTTCAGTCTGGGACGTTGGTCAGACTCATTAACATCTGACCAGCTCAGAGAATCCCAGCTCCCCAGAAGTGGGTAAAATCTGATGCCCCATATTGGGTAAATAAACCCAATCTGCCAAGCCCGGCAGATCCATACCCAATTGATTCACTGATGCCAATCCCCGGCAGATCCATACCCAATTGATTCATTGATGCCAATCCCGGCGGATCCATACCCCAATTGATTCATTGTTTATAAATTCATCCGGGTAACCCGGTCGAGCCGGATACCTTTTTATTGTCGGGTAACCCATAATTTATTATTGCCTAATTGCCAATTCTTATTGTTATTTGTTATTCATTGTTTGCACCATAATAAATTTTATAAATTTGCAACCTGACTTTTCATTTAGAGTTAAAGGGTAAAATTCAGAAACAGGAGACCCACAATAATTTATTTTCATTGTAACAAACCCTGGAACAGGCGGAAACGTTACAATTTGGTGTCAGAAGTGGGATATTTTAATTATATCTTGTTTTTGTTTACCCTAAGAAAAAGAAAACCATTTCTTAATATTTTTGTAAATTTTTATTATTTCAAATTTTTCTTTTGGATACAAATTTTTGTACAATGGAGGCTGATGAAAGCTTTGAAATTACTTTTAAACCGCACTCAATTTCACCCAATGTTCATGTTAATTCTCATGACCGCCCGGATATCCCAAGTCACCATTCCATGCCGGCATCAAATTCAATGCTACATGTACCTGCAAGAGATAATCAACTTGATGTTATTCTCTCAATGTTGCATGATATGAAATCCAAATTTGAACAAGATAGTCAAGAAATGCGAATGAAATTTCAGCATGTTGAAAAACAAAATGAAATCCTGCAAAGGGATAATGCTGAACTTCGAAAATTATATAGTGACAGGGGAGACAATCATCACAGTCCCAGTGCCCCGTCACATACAACCCAATCCAAAACCAACAATGTAAATGAGTCCAATTGTCCCTACAGTGTCTCATTTGGGTCCAAAGATTGCCCCCGGTCCATTTCCATGAATGACCATCCAATAAATGAGTTTTCAACTCCTCAAGAAAACAGAACACATTACCCAGTGTCTGTTAAATCCAACGCACCCGTAAAGTTACAAGATTTTGATGGGTCGGAGGATTTTAATGATTTCCTGGTCCATTTTGAAATTCTGGTAACCTTGCATGGCTGGGACTATAGAACAAAATCCCTCTACTTAGCCAGCAGCCTTGCAGGTAGTGCCAGAGCTTTGCTCACTGAGTTAAATGAAACCCAAAGAACAGATTACAAGTGTTTAGTGGATATTTTAAACAGACGATTCGGGTCTGTAGAAAGAGCGGAACTTTTTAGAGCCCAACTTAAAACTCGGGTTAAGGGAAGCAATGAAACCATATCTGAACTGGCCCAATCCATTAAGAAATTAACCCGACAGGCCTACACAACCACTGATCAAAGTGTGCTATGTATCTTAGCCCTAGAACAATTCATAGATGCCCTACCTGACCCTGAAATCCGTCTCCGATTAAGAGAGGCAAGGCCCAAAGACATAAATGAAGCTGAAATTTTGGCCATTCGGTTGGAAACTTATAGATTGGCAGATGCCCAAAGAAATAAAACTGTCCATGCCATTAACCAAACAGAACCCATTCAAAGCTTGCATGATGACCTTAAATCTCTTACCCAAGAAATCAGAGCTCTAGTAAGAAATTGTCAAATGCCTACCCAAAATATGGCAGGAACCCCATATCCACATTATTTATATGAGAACTCATACCAAACCCACTATCAGAATTTTTCCAATATGGGCTCATATGAAAACTTGGTCAGATCCGACTACCAAAACAATAGACCAACAAATTATGGACCAAGACCCCAGGTTTCACCCTACCAAGGAAATTCTAACAATTGGAAAAATTTCCCCAAGAACACAAGTCAAAATCAATTCCGACCTCAAAATCAGGGAAACTACCCTGCGTCGAATTCGGGGGTCGGAACTCGACAGGTTCAAGGGGCAGGCCCCAACACTTGCCATTAAATATGGCTCAACCTCTCTCACTAAAACCCAAACCCAATATTGAAAATAAAACAGAATTTGAATCCGAGAAAGAAATCCCTTGTTATACTGAACCTACCCCCACAGAAATTTTAGTGAGAGATAGAAATGGGGAAAATGATGGAATTTATGTTATTGGGAAAATTGGAAATAAAGAAACAAATGTACTAGTTGATACTGGTGCTAGTGTGACCATTATCAGTACCCAATTCTTTGAAAATATAGATACTATGGAAAAGCCCCAAATTACTCCAGTATCTATCAAACTTACATCTGCAAGTGGTGATGTAATCCCAGTTAAGGGAGAATGCCCAATCAAAATATCCCTTGAAAATTTTCAAGTTACCCATAAAGTACTTGTGGCCAATATACAAAACCCATGCGTATTGGGATTAGATTTTATGACTCAGAATTCATGTGACCTTTTGGTAAAACAGATGAAACTAAAGATACAGGGTCTAGACATTCCCTGCTTTAGTAAATCTTGTGTAAAAGTTGTGTCTTGTGGCAAGATAAGTCTTGCCGAGGATATTGGAAATCCTCCCCATTGTGATTATGTTGCTCCTGCAAAGGGAGATAACCCTTTATTTAAGGATGAGGTTGGAATAATAGAACCTATCCCAAGTTTTGTTGAGAAAAATGAATTGTTGATTACCCAAACCCCTTTAACTGTAGACGAAGAAGTCACAGTTTGTCACATGAATATGAAAGACAAATGTAGCAAACTATATGAGAATACCCAAAGTGCCACAGTCAAATGTATTGACAAAATAGTAAATGTATTGGAAGACCCATCCAATACCAATACCATTAATGCTTTTAGCCAAGAGCTCAACCCCCAATATCCAGACCACTTGCAATGTATTAATGTTCAGAAAATCCCCAAAGAAATTATGAATGAACCAAAGCAAGAGTTCCATTTGAATGAAAATTGCCATGAAGCTTTCGACAAACTCCAAAGAGCCCTGACAAATTCCCCAAGCTTATCCTACCCCAACAATGAAAAATTACAAAATGGTGTTGGAAAATCATATGTACCATACCCATCACTTAACCCAGACATGATGATCCCTAGTTCATACCTTGCCGTGAGGAAGCCTTCCAAACCGTATGATGTACTTTCGGACATTGATCCTGGACCTTTCCAAATGACGCTGGATTCGTAATACACGGACGTGCACTGGACCTTTTGGATATTTCAAAGGACTATATCGTATAACTTTGTGAACTTTATGATGATACTTGTGAATATTCGTGATGTGGATCGAGATCTGTGATTTGTATCCGTCGTGACTTTTCTATTCCAATGGATCCAGGATTGGTAAGAAGTGATGAACTGTGATGAACAAAAACATTTTGGTAAAAGTAAATGTATTGATAATGGATGAACTGTTATTCATATTATTGTTTTTCATAACTATGATTCATAACTATTGACCACATTGTTATTATTGATATGTATGTATTTTTGTGGCCCCTGATTATGTTTATTCATATTGCAAATGTTACTTTTCATGACAATATTCCCATGAAATACAGTCCCAAAATTGAGATTTGATAAAACGACCCAACATTCGGGACGAATGTTTTCATGGAGGGGGAGCTCTGTTACGAATTTTCCCCCATGACCAAAATAACCCACAGATTGGATCACCCCAATTTATGCCCTGAATATTTAATCTATGTATCGTAAATTTATTTGTAGATATCATGGGAATATTACCAATTATCGTATGTCATTAATGTATGCTTTATAATTCATTGTATATGTTTATTTCATGGATATCCTTTCGTTGTAATGTACAAACCCGAATTTCCTCCATATACCAGCCCAATCGTAATAGCAAATGGCCGTCTGGCATTGTTATACGATCAAGGTACCCAAATCCATCTTGGCATCGTTACCAAAACAATTCCCAAACATCAGATCATCCCTTTTCCCGCATTTGTAATGATAAAGCCTTTACTTGATGCAAAAGTTATTTGTGTTACCATACAAACGTCGCGCGAATACTGGCGGTACCGCTGGTTATTCGCACGTGAACTAATTCGGCCCTAGTGATGAAAGGGTATATAAAGAAGGCTCTTTGGACTTTTTCTTCAGTCTGGGACGTTGGTCAGACTCATTAACATCTGACCAGCTCAGAAAATCCCAGCTCCCCAGAAGTGGGTAAAATCTGATGCCCCGTATTGGGTAAATAAACCCAATCTGCCAAGCCCGGCAGATCCATACCCAATTGATTCACTGATGCCAATCCCCGGCAGATCCATACCCAATTGATTCATTGATGCCAATCCCGGCGGATCCATACCCCAATTGATTCATTGTTTATAAATTCATCCGGGTAACCCGGTCGAGCCGGATACCTTTTTATTGTCGGGTAACCCATAATTTATTATTGCCTAATTGCCAATTCTTATTGTTATTTGTTATTCATTGTTTGCACCATAATAAATTTTATAAATTTGCAACCTGACTTTTCATTTAGAGTTAAAGGGTAAAATTCAGAAACAGGAGACCCACAATAATTTATTTTCATTGTAACAAACCCTGGAACAGGCGGAAACGTTACAGATCAAATATGGAAGTCAAACTATATCTGTTTAAGAAGAAAGGAAAGATAGCAGAAAAGCTAAAACTTTTACAATGCAAGGCAAAAGAAGACATCGCGATTTATATGTACGTTTTGCTCCAATAACGGATTTGATGTTTATTCCCACAATTTCACAAATGCACATAGAATTTATTGATAGAAAAACTAAGTATATTATTGATACTCTATAATTAGTAAATTAAGAACAAATACAGATCATGATACAAATAAGATTTTATTCAGATTCTGTAATGACAGATTTCTTACATTTAGTTAATCAGTCAACCAACAAGACTTGGATATAGAGATCTGCAAAAAACAGAAAAAAATATTTATACATCCAAAAAACTACATGAAAAGACGAATATAATGTACCTCGTATTTATATCTATACGAGAGAGAGAGAGAGAGAGAGAGAGAGAGAGAGAGAGAGAGAGAGAGAGAGAGAGAGAGAGAGAGAGAGAGAAAAACCCTGACTGATAGAATATGAAAATAACGAACACATATTATCAGTATTATTTTCAATATTATTTTCAATATGATCTTATGAATACTCGCCTTTTTTCACAGACATATGGCCGATGTTCATCACAATCATCGTCGTCCCATTGACGGTTCGCCAGTCTTATTGACAGACAGTTTTCCCCATTCATATTGTTAGGCCTTCCATGAGCAAAATTGGTGAAATTGAATTTCAATCCGATTGGTTCCCATACCCATGTGCCTTCTATCGTCCAATCAGATCCTCCTATCCAGAAGGAGGAGCCTGAAATCACAAAATCTTTTAACGAAAGCTTCAATCAGAATATTTTGTGAGATATTTTTGATGTTTGTTGAATTTAGCTTTGCCCTCCTGAAAAGCAATTGATTATATTAGTAAAATACTTTTTCATGAAGATGGGGGTAAATGTGTGAAATAATCTTTTTTTCCGTTTAAACAATTTTTACAAAAGAAATATAGAGTTTCTCTTCTTTTTTCTAAATAAATTACTTGAATTTTCAAATAAAAATCCACGAACATAGCTTTCTTCAAATATTGAAAATCATTCAAAATAACTTTTGAAAACTGACACTGGGAAACGATATTGTCGTTAGCATTTTTCAAAAATAATATTGAGTGTGTAAAGAATAAGTTTTTCAGAGCTTAAGAAAAACATTAATGCATAAAACAGAAATAAAGTGCAGAATTACACTTTTTAGCATTTAATTGAAAGAAATAAACACTTACTGTGTGATTTTTGTAGCAGAGACACTATGAATGCATTAGTGTCTCTGTCCATAATATGTGCAAGGTGTCCGCCATGGAATTCACACATTTTCTTTTAATAACATAAGAAAAATTAATGCAATTATCACAAAGCTGTTATTTAAAATTTTAGAAAAAATTAATTTTATGGAAAAATAAAATAGTTTATGACAACAAGTTTAGATATAAGTATTTTATTTGTCATATTCTTATTTAACTCAAGCATCTAGAGTTATGAGTACCATCTGCCTTTATTAGCACATATGTACAGGCGTAAACTGCATGACAAGAGCGATTACTAGGGTTGTGTCTGGATTAATTTGTTTCACTGCAGGTCGATTTTTCAGACACCTGCATGGGTTTTTGATGAGTTATGTGTTAAGATAAACTTCGGACACTTGTAGCCCAGTAGCTAAAACAATTCAATAGATGGCATCCTGTGTTAGGGTTATATTAATACCCTTGATTTCATTGTATGTTGAGATCTACCAATTCAGGTCCTCCATAAAATGACAAATTTTATAAAATATTATCAACTCAGCATTAGAATTTCTTCAACTACAAAATCAAATCCCCACAGACGTATTTTTTCTCGAACCTCAAAATATGTAAATTCACAGTACCTGAACTACATAAATTACAACTGAATACAATATTATTAGTTACATAGTCTTTTAGTGAAAGGGTATGGGATGATACCTGGTTAGTAAATTTCATACCTGGCGAGGCGGAGCCGAGTCAGGTATGAAATTTACTAACCAGGTATCATCCCATACCCTGTCACTAAATGACTATGTAACGAATTTACCCCACCGATGAAACATTTACGTTTTATCTGTAGTTTATAAATGGTTTTCTCTGCTAAATGCTTCATCGCGCTTATACTGTGCCTATTATGACGTCACGTTTGTGTTTGTGACGTAATACATCGACCGGGTATAGATTTCTACTGACCGGGTATGGATTTACAACTGACCGGGTATAAGTAATCCACCGCCTTCACGTGACAGACTTCAACCAATCGTAAGCCGGGATTTCACGGAATAATCAACAGAGGTGGGGTAATATATATTACCTAGCTGTTTTCTCTAATATATACTTTTGCAAACCTGGCTTCCTATTCAAGATAATTTTTTCCTGCATAACTTTGAAAAATTATAAAATTTTACCGTCATGCAGTATCATTCACAGTATATATTCAAATGAATGATTGCCTATTATCAAACAAACAACAAACAAGGACACACTGTCTATTTCAATTAAAGGTTTGTGGAAATAAAAAAATACATGTAGCCATTTTATAACAAGTTCAACTATTGTTTTGATATGACTATAGGCGGTCCTATTTTAAGAGAGATGTATACTGAACACTTTGCAGCACAGCATATTCTTGGGGAAAAAAATCTATGCAGACTATAAGTAGATTTAGGGGTGCGTCATCTCCCTATTTGTTAACAACCACAGTAGCTATCAGCAATAAGGAATAAGCGGTTAAAATCACGAACCATTGCATCCATCCAGGATTCATCTTCATTTGAGGTATGATAACAAGAGTCTCCATGAGGAATCCAACCCCCCGGGCACCCAAAACCTACAAGGTAAAAATAATTAACTCTCTTAATTAGAACAAAGAGAAGCATTCGTGTTTAAGAATTGTAGAATTTTTTTTTCTGTTTTCAGATATTTTACTGCGAGTTTGTATAGAAATGATATGGTTTCGACTGTATTTTTACACTTTATCTACTTTTCAACATGTACACTTCATCGATACGTAAACTTAATATAATATTAAAAAGACAAACCAACTCCCTGTTTATAATTAGCATTACTCAGTGCTTTCATTTCAGTAGAGGTAAAGATAAATTAAGGACATTGCCTCTTTCAGAACTCCTCGGGATTTTTATGCCATGAATTTGCGATTTATGAACAAAATTTTTAATACACTGTAGTATGTTTTGGCAAATACCGTAAGAAGGCCTTGCTTGGGAAACTGGTTAATAATTCAGAATTAAAGTTCATAATACAAATATATACCTTCATTTATAAAACTTTGAGAAATATTTCTTAGATATTTATGATGAATATAGTTTGTCAAAGGATTTTAGCAAAAATACTCGTAAGAGTCAAAATATTCAAAATGTAATTTCAAAGGTAAAATCGGCATCCATCCATTACCAAATAATTTTGTACTCCTAAATCTACTCTGCAAGACGTCTGTAACTACTATTTTCACATAGAAAAACTGCATTCCTGAAAATTGCTCCGAGCTTGAATCAGACTTTTGAAACGAGCATACATTTCTTTGGGAATCTACATTTTGCACATCACTTTTAAAGCAATATGAACTGCATTATTTTAAGAATTTTATTTTGCTATTAAAGTCTGTCATTATGATAAAATTGTTAGTAATTGAAACCCTTATGATTAATTAGAATAAAATAAAGATTTAAAATGTTCAAAAGATAGACCTCTTTACAATGAAATATTTAGTATTATTTAACTTAAGAAAACAATATTGTACAGGACGACAATAATGTAAGTCTACATCATTAAGAGCTTGCAAATAGTTCTTCTAATACAAATATGATCATCAGAAGTTTATAAATGTTCTTTTTTATGTTCTTGACAAAATATTGACAATACTGCAATATAAAATTTTGACATCAAGGTGCAGCTGGATTTTCATTTATAAGCTTACAAAATAATTTCACAAATTGATCCTGTATGATTCTGAAATTATCGCTTGTAATTTTTTTGCAATGCACTCGTGTCCAATTTGCATAAAGGTAAATATTAAAACACTTCTAAGTAAACGATAAATCTCCTATTGGTCTATGGGAAACATAATTATCATTTAGATAAAGATAACTGTACCTAGAGAGATTAGGCAGGTAATGTAAATGAATGATTTGCTCCACATTTCCGGTGATCACTATTATATGTATACCATAAACGATTGTGTTCTATTTATATAATACTAGTACACTGTACTTATAAAGGTTCATTGTCAAGGACAGATTAGAAATGATCATTATCGTGCCGTATTTTGTTCAATTACACTCAGTGTGGAATTTTTTGAATAAATCTGCTACATATGACAGAAGGAAAGGTATGCTAATAACTGGTTGCGAGATGATTTGATCTTCAAATTAAACCATATAGATGTTTTCAATCCGAAACATAAGTGCATGAAATAAATGGAGATAACAAACAGTATTCAAGCTCAAAAGTCCATTAATCAATACAAAAAGGAGTAGAGCAAACATGGACCTCCAAAGCATCAGAGGTGGGATCAGGTGCCATGGAGATGTGAGGATCCCCTGCAGACCGATCACACCCGCAGTGTGCTCCTTTTTCATGATCGGAAAATAGTGAACAAGCTGTCAACAATTCAGTGTGTATATAATGGGCTTACAATTAGTATGAAAAACGTCAGTCAGCATTTTACTAAATGATAAGCTGCATTTGCTGAGAAGGTCATTGAATTGACCACAGAACTTACGAAATGATCACTTTAAACGAGACTGATCGATGATAGTCTTGTTTTAGCAACTTGTTGAGCAATAACTGAGTAAACAAATTATTTATATTAGAACATGCTCTTGCGTATCGAATTAACCCTGTATGCAGGTGATGAAGGTATATTTTAAGGGAAGTTGACAATTGAAAAGTAAAATCACCTCGTTTGTCATAACTTTTCAAGTAATATATCTAGATAGTTAAGAGATGTGTCAGACTATCTTTTATTGCAACCTCACCTGGATATATCGTATCGACAAAAGAATGGAAATTACCATTGTTAATTGACAATACTTCGTCGATATATCTAAATGTTGAGTTAAATGCCACATCCTTATCTTCTTTTACGTATAGGAATTTGGACAAATTCTGCTTCATATGAATATGGGAATATGTCTGCTGATAACAGGGCGCGATTGGGGATTCAAATAGATTGTTGGAAAACCTGATCTAATGTGACTTAAATATTACTTTCTGAGTACAAGTGTGTTTATGTAGCTTAGGAATATACTAGAGATATTGTAATTGACATTGAATTAGAAGTTTGGGATCATTAAAATAATCAAATCTGACATAAGAGTTCGAAAATAAATCTTAGAAAGTGTCAGAATTCCTCTAAATGAACCTTACAGACAAATACAATGCTGTTACTTTCTTTGTCAACCGGGTGCAATATAAATTATTGTAATAATCTTATTCTTTCCTTCCTATAGAATTATTGAAGACAGAATGATAAATGGAAAATGGTATTCGTATTGCCTTTCAACTATATAGATATTGCCAGATTTCAACAGTCATATGATGCCTATTATTCATGCAAATTGCCATGGTCTTTTTTCATATATATTGCCCAGCGCCTGGTCTGATCTTCCACAGATTTCATAATGTGTATGAAAATTCGACCCTAATTAAAAGATTAGGGTTCGCCAATTTTTGGTCGTTTTAAAATAAGTATTTCATTATCGTTTTCATTTACTATATTTACGTCATCAGTAATTATGTGTCAATCTGGACTATTTATGGTGTAATAAAATGAACACAAAGGAAGAAAAGATTTTAGATTATCGATATCTAAGCATCGTAGAATTTCATTTAAAAAAAGCTTGGAAGCAATATCTGATGAAAATAAAATAATGAAATTTAAGTTCCCAGGATCAATGGACGAGACCAAGGACGGTGCTAAGTTGTTCATAAACAAGAGTTAATTGTACAGTGTACCTTATCCTCTTCACATTTGTGCCTTTCTATTCCTGAACATTTTAGAGTCGAGCTACATGAATAAGATAATGATTTTAAGTCCTAACCAAAATGTAACAAGAGGTCAACAGTCTTATACAGGTTTCTTGACTATCATGCAACAACTTTCCAAAAATTTATTTTGGTTTGTGTTTTAAACCAGAGACTATGAAATTCACAATTTCGAAACAGGCATAATTGCTAATCATAACTTAACACATAGAATGCTTACTTTTATTACTTAATAAGTGGCAGATCTGAGGAAAAAAGAAAATATGCATTTCCAATATATACCAGTATTCATAACTGACCCACCCCACAGGAAGAGGCATTATAACTCGTCATTACTATGTACATAATTTATCAGCTTACGTGTAATATCCAAAAGCAAAAGAGAAGATTTCTCAAAGAATTAATGCATTTTCACTATGTTATCCTATGATATCACCAGAACCCTTGCTCCAGGGGCCATGAAATTCACAATTTTGGAAGAGGCACCATCATGACTATGTACATAGTTTATTAGTTTAATACCCAGGACCTGAGGAGATTTTTTAAAAGAAAGTTTTCACTATCTATTCAGCAGAACCCAGTCCTAGCACCAGAATCCCTGACCCTGAGGCCATGGATTCTACAATTTTTGGTAGACGGTTCAATGCGTATTACAATCACGCAACAGTTTGACTGCTTGATGTCCAGGAGTAAAGAGGATTTTTGAAGATTGCATTAATTCTAGTGCTTTTGGTCCCACCCTGAGGCTCCAGGGGGCCAGGGACTGTGATATTCACAAATTTTGTTCCCCTTTGCCCATAGATGTTATCTGCAAAGATTGGTTGAATTGGATAAGTGGTTTCAGAGAAGTTGAATGTGTCCAAAACTTAACGCCCGACGGACGACAACGGACGAAAACAAATAGCAATAGGTGACCTAATAATTAAGAGGCATGAGTAACGATGTGTTTTATTCAGTGGCTGGAGCCTGAAAAATACTCAGATTGGTTTTATTTATTGTAAAGCCGTATGCATACAGACACTCTTTGTAAAACCAAATAGAAGCGAAAAACGAAATTTTTCTTTTCATTTTCCAAAGATGATGCCACTGTTTTCCCTGAAATGAACGTATTGAAAAATGATTACAATTTGTATATAATATAAAAAAAATAAAATAGTGCCTCATGTTTATTCTTTTGTGCGATTAATATCTTTTTAAAATACCTTCGTTCGCAGACATAATGCCTCGTCAAGGAGAGACACTCCAAGTCGTTCCACTGATAATGATGAAGACGATCCATTAATAAGCAGTTTTGGGAATGATAATTATTTGGTTGACCTGGAGCAAAATTTGTATAATTCAACTTGTACCCATGTGGTTCCCATTGCCATGAACCTTCCACTGTCCAATCTGTCGCACCAAGCCACGTGTTATTAGCTGAAAAGAGTGCAAAATGCCGTCATTTGCTGTTATATGTCTCGAAATACGTTTCTCTTTTGTATGCTTGTGCAGATAGAGTACTGTATTTTTTTTAAATGATGATAAAAACTAACAAGTGCACTTTATAACGATTGTAATGTGTTCAATATTTCTATTGCCAGCCTCTCTTATTTACTCGTACTGAGCAATATATTATCATCATTTAATCTTCCAATTGATTTGATACTAGTACACAATGGCATGTTCTATAAACAATCTTTAAAAACAATACAATTGACCAACAAATTGATGATACGCGTAAATAAGCAATCTCATTTAGAAGGTTCTATACAACCACAGTTTTATTCATATTTCATTACGATACAACTTATTATTATAAGTATTTTATATTAGGTAAATCAGGATAAAAGTGTATTAAAGTAAATAAATTTACAAACATCATTTCATTCCTAGTGCAACTTAGCTTGTAAAAATATATTAATGGGAAGATTGATTGATTGACTGTATATTGTTTAACGTCCCTCTCGAGAATTGTTCACTCATGTGGAGACGTCACCGTATGCCGGTGAAGGCCTTCAAATTTTGACCTTTACTCGGCACTCTGGGCCATTGAACAGTGAGGGATCTTTATCGAGCCAACGCCTGCCGCTGACACGGGACCTCGGTTTTTAAGGTCTCATCCGAAGGACCCGCAACTTTCACTTCAAAGTGCCGAGCGCATGGCGAAGGAACAGTTGCTACCCATTTTTTATCGACTTAGGTCAGTCGCGGCTGAGATTCGAACTCACGACCTCTCGATCACGGATTATTAATCGGAAGAAAAAACGCTGAATACTAGCCACTGGACAATTGAAATATGGAGATCCTAAATTTCTATATACTAACCACTGGACGATTGAAGTAAGTGTGTAATGAAGACCTGTTCCTCAGCATCGTCTATATGCACTAGGTAGCTTTCGTGTATTTCACACATTTTCTGAAAAAAATTAACTTCTAAACAAATAAATGTGTTCTGTTGAAATTCTAAATAACATAATACTTTAAGTAATTATAGAATTGATAAATAAACTTTATTAAAATGAATAACTCGTTAAGGGAAAAAAAGGTTATCTAATAAAATGATAACATTATGTGTATTTATAACATACCATAGCATTAAACCAGTTCTGGGAATCCCTACTGACATGGTAACAAGAGTTCCTGTATATTGTCCATCCGTAAGGACAACAGGATCCTACAATGATAATAGTTATTCAGCTTAGAGATACCACCATTTTAGAAATAAATATACAGATGTGTACATGTATAGTAACTTTTGTACATCTCAACTCCAACAGACCATACTCAGTATTCCATTGGCTAAAAACAATAAAATCTAAATTTCTATTCCTTACATATATATCAATCTTACCTTCTTTCCACAGTAATAACAGTAATAACAAAACAAGTACAACATGGTAGGGACGATTGCTTAAAATCATATTGCCAACTCAGAAGATAAAACCCATTCTCTTATCATTTCTATCGTAATAAAATGAAGTTTTTATCATTCTATGTATAGATACATACTGTGACATTATGTTTAATTAATCAATATTTTAGCATCGTACTTACAGAAAAAAAAGATCATTTATCAAAGGTAATTCATTAATTTTTATCCTTATTTGGTAAGGAGCATTTAATAAACTCTACCTAGTTTGCTTTTGTGAAACCTTTTTCACTGAAAAGTATTTATTTGCAGCATAAGAATATCATATATAATCAAAACATACTTTTATTAAGGAATATAAGAAATTGAAACAACTATTTTCCTTCCATGCATGTGCTTAAAATCATGGTAAGCTTGAAATAAAAGATGGCATAGAGTCTAATATATCTGTTCAATATCTTGATATTTTACTAGAAAAAGACGTTAAAAGTAATCTAACCACAACATTTTATGATATTTTAACGTGCAAGACTTTAACTTTGCAGTGGTCAACTTACCTAACTTCCTTTATCACCTTAATACGGGGTTTTATCTCTCAGTTGATTGATACACAAGAACATGAACAATTTTTTAAAACGATGTAAGTTATTGACGAACAAATTAATGAAACAAGGATATCAGTAGTCTCGTTTTAAGTCATCATTTCTTAAGTTGTATGGTGGATACAATGACCTTTTCAGCAAATGCAATTTGGCTTAAGTCAAATTCTCTGACTGACGTTTTACATATTAATTGCAAGGCCATTAATTTACACACTGAATTGACGTCAGATTTTTCTTTATTTCCTGATCATGAAAAGTAGCATACTTCTGAGCTTGAATACTTTTCGTTTTCTTCATACATGTATATTTCATAATACAAAATGTTTTTTTTCTAATTTTGGATTATCTATTTCTCATTTTTGTGGAAAAACCTTGTTTCTGAATATACATTTTATTTACAAGTTTTACTGGATAAAATGAAAAGTTTTACGATATCTAATGAAAGCATCGATTTCAACAATTATTACTGGTAAATTATTAGATTACGCAGTGGCTCAGCTACGTGTTTTTCATGGATGTCCCTCAAACATGACTTAACATCCTCCACAAACTAATATACTGGTATTCGGTCATCATTCCTCATATACAGTATAAGTAGATATGAGGAAATGCACAGAAAGAACATCTCTACAAAGATACAAACCCCTAAGATTTAATTAAGCAAACCACACATACTGACCCCACGATTGTTGCGATGCTAAAATAACCATTCTACCACACTTTAATATTTTTCCTCATTCATACATTAATTATAATGTTTGTAATGATGATAAAATTCTTTACAGAGAGAGAGAGAGAAAGAGGTGGCAAAAAATGCTTGAAACATTAAAATACTCAATTCATAGGTCGAATAGATAAACTGTTCTTTGTCCATGTCTTTAAAGATGTGGATAAAAGATATAGTTCATACAACTTCTGGTCTAGTTTCTGTTTCAATATATAACATTTTATAGGGTCTGTAAGTCTCGTCACGTGACTCGCGAGATTCTACGATAATTTTCACTTCCGGGTACCTGACACGAGGAACTGTGTATTGAGTTGAGCATGTTTCTGGTTTATACAAAGCTTTTGAGGAAAAGTTAAGTAGTTATACAAAGCAGAAGGGTTCTCCGACTTACGATGGATGGATTGCGTGTCATAAAAGCTTGGGTGCGAGTGTCCACCAGGAAAAATTCGATCAAAGTACAGGTAAACATTCAGAGAATGTCAACTGTTTCTTGTTTATTTTGAGAGAAAATGAAGTGTTTTACTTTATACCCGAATGAAATAGATTCATAATCATCTTTCGCCTAAATTTGTTAACAGATTTTTCTCGAATTCGAGGACGATAATGTTATTATCAGCTAATTATAGAGGAGAAGTTTTGTCAGTGTCCGATGGGTACAAACGTCATATTGTGGAGCCTGCATGCATCACTTTTGCATCGGTAAATATATTTTTTTTAAATAAAGTTTTACCTGTTGTGTGTCACTGGCGGATCACCTATTTTACATCTATTTCCCATGAGATGTTCATATAATTATATTTTGCTATTTGAAGTATTTCGCTGCATTCAACATTTAACAAAATTCAAATCACTTCAATACAATAAACATACATGTGTAGAAGTTCGGGCTTTATGGACCGTGGATATCAGCCTGGATAGCTCAGCGGTTAGACACCTGACTAGTAATACACAGGTCCAGCACAATACCCCGATAAAGGTATATAGCTTGAACTCGACTTTCAGTATTTAATTTTTAAAGATTTTTTTTTGAATTTTCATTACATAAAATACCTTGATCAAGGTATTTTAAATACCTTGATAAAGCTATATAGCTTTATCAAGCTATATACCTTTATCGGGGTATTGTTCTGGACCTGATACAGGGGTCCCGGGTTCGATTCCTGTTCCAGTCACAAGTTTTCTTCGTGCATTTCTCCTTTCCTACTACATTTGGTGCTGTGCCATGCCCTGGAACTGACAGGTGAAAGACCTGCCAGGGATGAGCCTGGATTGGGGTCTTTGGGAGCCAAAGACCTTTAAGGAGGGAGGAATACGGCGCCGCTGTCAGCCGGGTTCGATTGCCAGTGGCCAGATAGCTCAGTTGGTAGAGCACCTGACTGGAGTTTCAGGGGGCCTGGGTTCAAATCCCGGTCTGGTCCGCTGCATTTTCTCCTGTTTATTTATTCATCGATCTCATACAATTATATACATTAAAACTTATTTTATAGCATAAGTACAAGAGAACCAGGCAGTAACAAAGATGAAAGATGCTGTTGCTGAAAGATCCAGTCAAGCACATAAGACTAAACTAACTTGAATGATCAGCCTCCTTAAAAATGCAAATCAAATACAGGTATGAAATTGATCAGATGCAACAGAATAAGATCTAGGACATATATATATAATTTATTTTCATAAGACATAGTATATCAAAATATTACAAAAAGGTCATGGATGTCCAGTAATGCATTACCCTTGCCCCACCCCAGGGTATTCTTTTAGACATTTACCCATGATTAATCTATACTGTCATCTCACCTCACTATTAATCGATTGATTGTTGTTTAACTTCCCTCTCAAGAATTTTTCACTTGTATGGAGACGCACCCACTTGATGGTGGAGAGATGTAAATTTTGTCCTATACTCGGAGCCATTGTCAATTTAAGCAGTGAGGGATATTTTTCATGCCAGTACCTGTGACATAGTTTAAACGGTCTCATATGAAGTATCCACATCTCCATGTTCCACAGTGTGCAACGTAATCACCTCAGTATTAAAATGGGATGAAACCCTTGTATACAGTTTAAATGAATAATAATATTATATATACATGTATTGAATTTTTTTTTTTTTTATAAGATGACTAATAAACTTGTCAACATTGGCCATCATTAAATATGTGTTTGTATCCAGACTATCCAGATTAGTTGGTAGGTTTTTTTTTTGCCTTACAGTATTGAAAAACATTGATAACTGTCATATTAAAAATCACAGACTCAGAAATTTGTTGAAGTTTTAAAAAAAATTGAAGTGCTGAAAAAATGATAACTAATGGTAGGGCAGATTTTAATGGGTAAGGCTGAGTACATCAAACAAATCATTTTGTTATTGTTGGCCTTAGTAGGGGCACTCTAGATATGAAAATACAGTGTGTAAAACAAATATTTTTAAATCAAATTTTTTTTATGAAAAGGCCTTAGACATTTTTTGGTATAAAAAGGACAATTTTTTCTTGTAAAAATATTGATAAAATTTAATGAAGAAGGTTAAGATTTGTATTAAATATCCAGTAAATGGATATTTACCAGATTTATAACTCATTACACCTAAATTATCAGTAATGCATACTGGAACAACTGTGCAATAATTCGAATGACATTTTACAGAAGTTTGCTAAATTACAGGTTTTTGTCAGCTTATTTGGAAATCTTAGGACATCACTGATTTGATCAAGAACTCATCCAGCGTGAAGACCAGCCATGTGCCTCACTTGTCATGACATTATTAAAGGTAAGTAACCCTATCAGCAAAGAATTGACAAGCAAATCCTTCAAAAGATTTTCATTTAGGATACTTATATAATTGGTAGTTTTAATACCGTATAAGCATAATTTTTAGCGAGGCATTATCAGCTAGGTTTCTGAGATTGCTAAAATTGAATATCACTGAAAATTAAATGTGTTTAAGTTGTAATAATAATTTTAATGAAAATTATATACAAATATTATAAAGTTAGTAATCTTTTAAAAATCGCTACAATTACTTCTCGCTAAATAGAAAATACCAAATTTTAAGGACAAATCACTAAATTTGCATCATGATTCGCTAAAATTTCCACTTGTACAATATTTTAATTTCTGTAAAATGTTTTGTTACATTTTATAAAAACAAAAAATATATATTTAAATCAAAATCATTTTATTTCAGCACTTTGTGACAGTGGGAAGATGGGATTTAAAACATGACATGGCTCTATATTACTGCATCAAAGACCAATCCAGGTTTACGTATAAAGTGAAGGAAAACAGTCAAGCATCATTTTGAGCCACGTGTACATATGTAACCGCCTAGGCGCATTTACAATATGTCCTCTTATTTAAGAAATCACAGTGACCAGTTGTACCTATGATGTCGGACGAGATCCTGATAAAAACTTCTGTTGCACTCATCACTACCTGCAAAGAAATGAAAATTTTAAATGACTTGTATCAACACTTTTGTACTACATCTGGCTTGTATTTTCAGATCTTGTTAGCCTTTATTTTCCTTCAAACAAAATTTTATAAGTACTAACCTGCAGGTGTAAAATGTTTGAAACAATTTGCTTGCCTCAGAAGAAAATTCTCTGCCATTTAGCAGTGTCATGAGCAGTTGATTGAGGTCACAATTCCACCGGCAAAGAGTACATTGGGTATTTGTAGCTGAATGGTGCCAAATAAAACACTTTTCACAAGAACCTGGCAAATGTATTAAAGTGGAAGTGAGCATCTACACAAAAAATGAATACTTTCTCAAATATTAACAGTGATATATTATGCCTGTGTACATCCTAACTATATATATATAACTAATTACACAAGTAACTAGCAAATATACAATGTCAACTTCCTTAATTTTTTTCTCAAGTTCATGTATAGTGTATTAAAATAAACATGCAATATTTGTCTTGTTACACTGAAGTATTTTTAAGAAAATGTCATTCATTGAAACAAGTGTGCAAACACTCTGCACAGTTAGCTATTTTTATGGAGAATTTACATGTACCTATCAACATGCATTTTGAATCATGGGGATGTAATGTTAGGCACACCGAAGGAGAAAAGTAATTGTTAACAAAAGTTTTTACCAATCAAGTTTGATATTTAATAAGAAGGTATGTGCCAAACTTAACTAGTATTATGGTTCATTCAACTTAATTTATTTATCATTGTATGTGAGCTTTCGTGAATTTGATAAATAAATGAACTAGTAGGTTTGATAATGAAGAAAGAAAAAAGAGCAGCCCAAAATTTACTCAATACAAAAGAAAATAAATTCCATCATTAACTACTTGGAAGTTGTCACACTCTTCATGAGTATAAGAATTATGAGATATACTATACATAATGTAAACATATTACATTTAGCCATATATTTTACTTAGTGGAAAACTTAGTCCGCCTATCCAAGTACATCACTAAATGTCTTGTATATGAATTTAATAACTAGCACATTCAGATATCTAATAGTATGATAACTTGTTGAAAATTGAATTTCCACCAAATATTGTACACACCAAATGTAATACATTTACAGTATGTATGCCTCATGAACAGAACAGATCTATACCGGTATATGGATGACACATTCAGTCGAAGTGTTGTCCCTTTTTCCATATCTGCTGGATCCCTATAAAATATGATGACAAATGTAGATAAAATATTCTATCGTTGAAGGATGAATGTCCTATGGACCCAGTCAATGCCTTTTTGGAGACAACGTTAGATTGATCTATCTGACAAATGCCTTCATTAAAAATATTCCTATTTCTAATTCTCATTTAAGAAAGAAAAAAAAAGTCTGTCTCATAATTGTAAGAGTATTCGGGAAGGGAGTCGTAAGGCTATACAAGTTATATTGAAATTGAATATATATAGTGTATACATCCCTGTTTACATGAAAGAAGTAATATTTGACATTTTTATTTCTGGATAGAGTACATAACAAGTAAATCTATTTATTTCTACTGAAATTCAAGTATAACACATAGGCTTTAGCCCCCCCCCCCTTTTTTATTGCAAATATATGCATAATATAGCATTGAAAATTGGTGTTTACCTTTATTTTGTTGGTTAAGCCCCCCCCCCCATTCTATGTATTCGTCCCGTGTGCTAAATAAATGAAATAAATTTAAGGAACCAATCTTTAGGGAACGTTTTTGTTTGGAAACACATTATTTCAGCTTTAAAACTATTTTAATTTTCCTTTATGCTTTAAAATGTTCGCCAACCACACTGCTAATCGTGACCCATTCGGAATGGCTTGTATGTACGTCGTTTAATAAAACAATAAAGCAGTTAAACGCTGTTTACCTGTATCAATCAATCCATTATATCCTTTTCTTTTCAATAATCGGGAAACAAACGACATGACAGGCTCTGCTAGTCCACCGCGAGGCGTAAAACTAAATGCCAAGCGGTAATCCATTGTCTCCAAGAACGCTCAAGTACCCGGAAGTTAGAAAACGAAAGTGAAAGTTAACGAGACTTACAGACCCTATTGAAAGCTCATTGGAAAAGACATACAATCACAATTATAGTTGTCAGAGTATTCACTTCTTGATTGTTTCAGCCAACAAGGTTTCCAGTGATATCGTCCCTACAAAGCAGAAATTATTTACAATCCTGAACTGAAACACTAAATTATTTTGTTAACATATTCTTTTTTTTTTCTTTTTAGCTGTTCAGGGTACAAAATTCCCATGTACGTGTAGCATGTATTTTAAAAACATGATAAATAAATGTAATTTAAAAAGGAATTTTAAAGAAAAAGTGGCTACGTTACATTTGCTTGCAGATATAGTAGTTTCGATCATAGCAATTTCTGTCATCCCAAACAAAGGTGTGGTGGTTGTTTGAGGAACCATCAATCAAGAGGCAATCTTCCTGGTTCAGTCTATCGTCTGGTTCTCCATGACCAAAGTTTTGGTAATTCATTTTGTCGCCGTTGGGTTCCCATACAAATGTGCCTTCGTTATCCCAGTCCGTGGCTCCTAACCAAACAACGTCCTCTGAAATCATAGTTTCTCAGTCATCAAGGATCTATTGTAAAATCAGATATTCTAGTGGGGACAAATTATCGAGGTCTTAGGAAAAATATTGGTTTGTGTTGACTTGATCCCGTGCTTGGAGAATGTTTGGAAGTAATGCATATGATATTTTAATTTCCTTGGTGGTCATAAATTTGTGGGTCTCTCCGTGCCTCGATATCAACGAAAATTACCCCCCCCCCCCCACGAAAATTAGTGATTTCACAGTATTAAAACTCATTTACCTCACCCCGTCATCCCAGCTTTCTGTCTGATTTCACACGTCCTCTGTTATCAACTCAGTGAACAATTCTTTGTTTTGGTTATTGGAAGTTTTACAACCAATATATTAACACGATGCCCATTTATACCCATGCATTCCGATGCTCATAGATAACCGTTGTAACCTCTCATATGCAATATGACGTGAAAAGAATGAGATGCCATAGATTTTTGTGATTGGATTGGCTAATGTTTGTTCCACATGGCCGTAGGAATCGAGGGGGGGGGGTGTTGGGTGTGCCCCAAATAGTTTTGCCGATATATAGACTACTATAGAAAACATAACTACTACATATGTATACTGAAATTGCTTCCTACGGGCCTGGTCTGTACGATATAACTGACAAATGTAACCATTTCCCCATACTTGGCGTGAAGAACTACTTTTTAGATTATGCCTGTCATGACACATGGCCTCAATTTTTTTATGGTCTCATCCCAAAACCCGCAATTTCAACTTCAACAACACAAATAATAATTTGATTTAAAGACCGAACTGCTTCTGGTTTCATGGAAAGGCATCTATTATAATAAGTGATCCATCTTAAATAAACCAGAATTATACATCTCTCTTTCTTTTAATAGGTTTTAAAACTTACTTTTATATTGTTTCATGAGGCTTACAATAAAATTATGTTCTTCCTGGTTCAGCACTGATGCAAGATTGGATCCGTGAATTTGACACATTGTCTGAAAAGAGAAAATTAGGACAAATGTAATGAAGACCTTAATTTATTTAAAATTGGTACGACACTTAAAAGTTGCAGAAAAGGAAGATCTGAAAAGGCACGTACAAGGCAATTAATGTGGCAGTTGAAGATCTGAAAGTGTACACCAGTGGATAATCAAGCGGAAACCGCTATTCACAGCAGTACTTTAATATATTAAAATAAAATTACCCACCATTCCATCAAACCAAGATTCCACTTCTGGACCCATGTGGTAACAGGCAGGTCCGTGTTTTATCCATCCCGCCGGACACGCCCATACAATATAAACTGAAATATTTTTAATCCTCAGTAGGTTATTAATATTGAATCCTTTTTGCTAACTATTTACCATGATGATGACGCTTACACTTAGTAGAATTACCGTTCCAACATTGAAATGGTGAAATAAATGTCAATTTTGATAATTTATTATTGATTAACAATTTAATATTTTTAATTTTTTTTAATCTTGATGATATATATAAACAAACTATTCGTTTCCAATTAAAAAAAAAAAAACAGTAAAATTTTGTTTATTTTGATTTCAAGAAAAGACAGATTTTTCTGGGAAAAAATGTAAGAAGGGAAAATTGGTTATTTAAAGGCGAAGAAAGTTGTTCAATCTATATTGTTTGAGCCGAATGGCTGTGAATTGCTTTTAATGAATGAATAATAAACCATTTTACACACACTTACCTGCAAACTGAAGACAAAACAACTGAAGAATCTCTGAAGTCATTATTTAGATTTTGTCTGATAAAGTTCAGATAGATTTAACCAATGTCACAATAATCGGAAATTGACCTGAGAGTGTCCCGATAAGCAGAAGAGGCAATGCATGGACTTTGTGAATAAATCAAAATAAGAAAACCGTGTATATGTAACAAATTAGGAACAAGCATCTTCGTATCAAATGATGACGTCAAATTCTTTGTTCCTAACGCAGCGAATTGACGTTTACAATCCCTGGACTTTGGAGTGACTTTTCTGAAATCTTATGAAATGAAATATAAGGAGATAACGAACAGTATTCAAGCTCAAAAGTCCATAAAACAATACAAAATTGGAGCAGAGCAAATTCGGACCTACAAAACATCAGAGGTGGGATCAGGTGCCATGGAGAAGTGAGCATCCCCTGTCGTCTGGTCGCACCTTCCGTTTGCTTCTTGACAGGATTGGGAAATAACGGAAAAATCCGTAGTCAATTCAGTGTGTAAATAATGGACTAACAGTTGGTATGAAAAATGTCAGTCAGCATTTGACTAAATGGTAAATCGAATTTGCTGACAAGGTCATTTTATCGACCATAAAACTTAAAAATGATGACTGTAAACGAGACTGCTGATATTCTTGTTTCAGCAACTTGTTTGTCAATAATTTACCTCGTTTAAAGTCGTTTTATAAATTGTTCATACGTAGGGTATGCTCTTGCGTATCAAATCAACTGAGAGATATGAACTCTGTATGCAGGTGATAAAGGTATATTGCTGCTTATGTAAGGGAAGTTGACAATAGAAAAGTTAAAGTCATTACATTTATCAAAGAGCTTGGTTGCTAGATTACCACTAACTTTTTTTTCAAGTAAAATATCCATATAAGAAACAGATGTGTCAGAATCTGTGTTATTTTTTTTTATCTCAAGCTCACCAGGATATATCGTATCGACATAAGAATGGAAATAAACCTTGTTTATTGACAATACGTACGTCGTCGATATATCTAAATGTCGAATTGAAGGCCACGGCTAGTATTTTCTTCTTTTCACGTATAAGATTTTGGACAAATTCTGCTTCATGTGAATACTAAAATAGGTATGCTCTCATGATGTTTTCGTTTCAGACATTTTGTTTATTAAACCTTATTTTGTGATGTCAAACAGCTGTTTTAAATTGTTTTATAAACTTTCAAAATAAATTAGGAATATTGTGATTAATGAGCTCACGAAATAGCCCTCCTCTCACAATTGTAAAGTCAATCTTTTGTTGTGAGCAACTTGAGATATGTAATCGATCAGATTATAAAATAGGAGATGCAGAATATCATTAAATAGAAAAGATGTTGAGAAATTATTTTTTTCTTTCAAATTTCATTCGATGGAATTCTAGGATTTCCAGTTAAGAGTTCTGCTCCCCCTATATTATAGGAAACCAAAAGATGCACATCATAATGATTGATTTAAAAAATGCAACCAATACAAGTCAGTCAATCGGGCATAACAAATTGCCCCGGAACACGGAATTCTTTGTTCAGATCCCGTAGAAGAGTATTCATACGCTGCCATCCTGTCTCATCTGCCGTGAGCCATATGCATTGATCAGTAAAGGAAATCATTTCGCACTCAAATTAGGTAATTAAAAAACAGAGGCCTTAGAATTAGTATGAACCACACCAGCAAATGATAGGTTTTGTTTGCTAATAAGGTCATTATAAAAACATTATAAAACATTATAAAAACATGGAATTTACGAAAAAAAAACTGACTTCCAAAGACATCGCTTTTGTCGTATAATTTAGTTTTAATATATTAAAAACATTCATATAACATGGAATAGATGTGAGAGACTCTTTAGTGTCTTTTATTTCGAGTACTGGAATGTTAAACTAAAGGCCACAGCAAGTATTTTCTTTACTTACAGAAGTTTTAGAATAAATTCTGCTTCAAAGAAATAAAAAAACAGGTCGGCAAATGAAAGATATCCATCGGAAATCAAACAAGTTGTCACAAGAACTTGTCTCCAATGAACACTGATGAATATTTGCGGACAAGAGATTAGCACTTCCCCGTGTGACAGACGTACACCCTCATCACTATTAAAAGTAATTCTTAAGCAAATAGTATTTGAAAAGTCTATGACGCCCTCGAAATATTTTATGAAGTCAGTTTCCTTTTAGTATGATTATGGTTCTATCAAGAAAAAATGTGTTTCAGTTTGTCATTAAAGAACATTAATAGTTGGAAATATTTAACATATTGTGGTGGAAATCATCATATAAGTATCACGTGATGAAATGCCTACTTATGTTGTTTAGCTCTGATATATGGAACAAATACTGTAGAATCACTTATTTTTGTGATGTAAAACTTTGTTATTCAGTCATGTTATGATATAAATAATAAAAACGTAAAAACGTTGGTTTCATATAACACAGTATTCATTGTTTGAGAGTACCGGTAGTTTTCAGTGTATTTAATTTTATGCGTGAAGCTTTCTTTCCTAAATCATAAAAACTAAAGAATAAGTCAATCTAATAGGTGTTTCATCAAAGTGTTATATAAAATTAAATCAAGTCAATTTTACCTGACAAAAAGTATTGCTAGACATTACTAAAGGGAATAAAAAACTTGTCTGTAGTTTTTTTTTTCAAAAACAAAAGTATTATGCACAGTTCAGAGACGATAAATAATACAAAATATTGGTGTCTGTCCCAAAAAAATCAAGAAGTAATGGTTGTATAAATTTATCCTTGTATCTTTCTGTATGAAGCAAGAATATTTTTGACAGCGCTTAGATTAAGAAAGAACATGACATCAATATATTGAAAATACATGTATTTTTCTTCTCAAATACCATCAACCAATAAGAAATCCAACGTCTGCATCACTGAAACACAAATAAGATGGAGTTAATTCTGGCAACGCAGGTCCTAGGACCAAAAGAATTATTTTTGCTGGCAAAAAGTTCTCAGATGCCTTGTACATTAAAAGTTATTTTAAAAAGAATTGCATCGTCAACAAACAAACAACTAAATGAATAAAATAAAATGAAAAAAAATATAATATTGTATTTTAAAAAGTTCAAATCATCAGCTCTATATGTAGATATGATTCTTGACGCTTTACACGTCTTACTTTGGATAATACATATTTAAAAATATACATGTACCATGGCCTATCAGGCTATTTTGCTGTAAAATATGTATATGTGGTCACTTCATGAACTCATCAAAGACTTTTGCAAGGTAAGCTCAATTATCGTATTTTTTAAAAAAATGTGTATTAATCATTTATATTTATAACTGTAAAATTAAGCAAATAGATGATAGAAAATTTTTTGAAGGCAATTGAATTTACACTCAATAACTCACATTAATTCGCAAACGTAACAGTGCAGATTCTCGCAGCTCCTGTCGTCCCACTTATAGCTGTGATGACTATAAGACGAGCCGTCAATCATCAGACAGTTCTCTGTGCCTAAATTATTAGGCCTTCCAACGTCAAAGTTTGTATAATTGAGTCTATCGCCATTCGGCTCCCATACCCATAAGCCTTCAATGTTCCAGTCTGAAGCACCCAGCCATACACTATTACCTTGTGTTAGAAAGACTAAAATTATTGTGTTAACGTTCATATTGTGAAAGTTTTTTTTTTTCAGAGAAGAAAGATTTACAGGATCTGTAACACTCACAATTATTTTTATGCATGAGATTAACAATGAATCTGTCCTCCAGGTCATTTTCAATGTGAACGAGGTGACCCCCGTGAACTTGGCACATTTTCTGAAGTTACAAAATTAAAAAAAACAATACATTATTGTAAGGAATGAAAATTAGCAATGCTTTTGCATTATATCTATCATATTAAGAATATAAACATTAGGGTTTTAAACGATATTTACAAATAACTTAATGAAACAAGGACATTAAATGACTCGTTTAAATTCAACATTACGTAAATTCTGTGGTCGATGCAATGATCTTGTCTATCATTAAATCGAATGTTGACAGACGATTTTCATAATAAGTAATAGTTATTGTATATTTATTATGGTGTATCCATTAAAATCGCCCTTCGTCCAAATCAATACACCATAATAAATATTCAATAACTTTCTTGTATCATGGCCAATCAAACGTCTTGTCACAGATTTTCAGCATGATTTTTAATTACACCTATAGAAAATATAGTTTTTGTCAGGTGACCGCATGTATAATCTCTCCTTCCTGTCAGTATTTTTAATAAACATTTTAACGGATTGCAGCATCGGATTTCCTTGTCAACTGTTTTGGAGGCCCCCTTTCTTTTAAATGTAGCTACGGACTTAAAGTGGCCGAGTTGTGATTCTGGAGGTGTGATTCTGTGCATGAGTGCTGGGGGCACCGACCTGGAGCCCCCCTTTCAAAAATTGCTGGAAATCGATCCGCCCCTGGATTGTTAATGAAATTCACAAGAAAACCTTTGGATATCAAAGAAGAAAAATTCGAAGTTGAAGAAGGTAAATTCAAGTGTTATTCAAAAATCAAGAAAAAAAAATACCCGCTGATCATTTGATATATTTGAGAGCTGTCGTATTCACGAAAACGCTGTGTCAGGGTCAATTACTCTTCATCTGTGAATGCAGTACAGCTTAAGCCCTATATTACAACAGATGGGATATTTTAATATATTTCTGTCTAATTCATGTCAAGAATTTGATTTCATTTTTGAAGAGATCGTAAAATTTAGTTCAGAGATATATACGTACTGTAATTTATGTGAGACTTTTATTTCACTTGCAGAAACTTTGCATTTGTATATTACAAAGCCCATTCATTCTGTAATTCAGATTCAATATACATGTAAATCAAAATGATGAAATCGCCTTGGTGTTCAATAATTTATTTACACGGCACAGTTTTGGCTGGCTCCGCCCATCGGTGTATCTCCAGTTATTGTACACTTGACTTCAAAGGAAAAACACCGCAGCCATGATACAATTGTTAGGTAATGATTTTAACTCTGAATTGTCTATAAAGATTTTCTGTAACTTTCCCCAAAATTACGAGTCCATGGCAGGTGGTACCTGTCGACAGAGAATAAGAACTCCTCCATGGCATCTGGTATCATTTTTGATCTTTATAGAGTTTGTCTTTGTTCTACTCCCAATTTATGTAGATCTTATACACTTAAGAGCTCAATAACAATTAGAAAACTTTGAATTTCTTGACTTTAATTAAGTGGGAAATTCCTCCTTCAGAGTAAATAACTGATAAAATGATTTTATACACACCATGGCATCAAACCACGATATTTGTTCACGGCTGAAATGGTAACAGGAGGAGTTGTGCTTTTCCCATCCTACCGGGCAGCTCACAGTGTAAACTAAAACATCCAAATTTTTAGAGTCAGACCATATGATAAATGATCACAAAATAATCATCATTTCATAATTAAAATTCAACGTTACACTTAATTTTTCAATCTGAACAAAATTGTTCAAAAGCGTCGGAAAATAAACAAGAGCACAGCAAAGCAGAACATCCCCTCTTAAAGAGTACAACTATAAATCAAGACAGCGTTTGAATCGCGATACAAATAACGTCACTTCCATGTCGCTCAGGACATAAACACACAAACACATAAACATGCTAACGATAGTGTATCTCCTCCAACTCCGTTGCGAGGGGGTAAAAATTTGTTGGAAACCACTAAATTCTACAGATATGTTCTTTGAACCAATTTTCGCCCATATTGTGCGATTGATTTGAAAATAAAATAACCTAGAAAATAAAACACTTACATCATTATCGATAAACCCTTAACTTGACAGGCAATGATCAAGCTGTCCCTACATAAATATATACTGGTATGTTGTTTCTGCAGCAGCATCCCTTGCCTCCCTTCACTAATAATACTGCTTTGTTTGTTTGTTTAACGTCCCTTCGAGTATTTTCCCCTCATACAGGGACGCCACCATTTTGGTGTTGGAGGGCTGCAATTTTACATCTGTACTTGGACTTAGGTCCTTTGAGCAGTGAAGGATCTTTTTTTGACCGGACCTTGGTCTCATCTGAAGGACCAGTATCCGTGTCCTGCGGCAGTAACATTCCCGCGAAGTAAAGATCTTTACTCCCGACTCTATAGCAAGGTAACTCTCTATCCATGATTTCACCACACGGGCGATACTTATAAAGTTAATAAGTTTGGAGGTTAAATGTTATCCATTTTACATCATGGAACATGGTGTCCTTTATAACATAGTTTTCCCATCTCAGATTAAAGGTATATCTCAATTCAAATTCGTAAATAATATGTTAGAACTAGATATTGTCTTTCAAAAAAAAATTAACGTAAAAATGAAAATTAACGCTTTAAAATTAATACAACTCGTTTAGTTTTTTGGATATCTGAAGTGATTTTGGATCCCCCACTATATTTTAATGAATTTCATATACGGTTATAACGAATTACGGATATAGCGAAGTAACAAACTTCGTTATAATATATATGCTGTATATTTACTGTATATAGGGAGGAAAATAGAATGGTTAATAATTCCGATTTTTTTTAGATTTGCAATCAAGTACCCCACAACTTAATATGTATTAATCATTTAATGTGAATTGAAAAGTCAATTTTGTTCAGAATGCAAATATTTAAGTAGATATTCAACAAATACATGTGTATAATGATGCAAACACGTGATTTCCTAGATTAAAGGATAACAAAATTAACCTTTCGATTTAATTTTTTTTATTCATACAATCGAATTTGAACAGATAGTAAAATTTTGTTTCATATTTGGATATTCTACTTGAAAAAGACGTTAATGGTAATCTAACAACCAAGCTCTATGATAAACGTGCTGACTTTAACTTTTCTATCGTCAGCTTTCCTCACATATGCAGAAATATATACCCTCATCATCTGCATACGGAGTTTATATATCTCAGTTGATTCGATACGCAAGAGCAAGCTCTACGTATGAACAATTTCTAAAACGGGGTAAATTATTAACAAGTTGATGAAACAAGAATATCAACAGTCTCCTTTAAAGTCATCATTTCGTAAGTTCTATGGTCAATACAATGACTTTGTCAGCAAATACAATTTATCATTGAGTCAAATGCTGACTGACGTATTTCATACTTATTGTTAGTACATTATTTATACATTGAATTGACGACGTTTTTTTGTTATTTCCCGATCATGACAAGGAGCACACGGCGGATGTGACCGGTCGACAGGGGATGCTTACTCCTCCATGGCACCTGATCCCACCTCTATTGTTTTGGAGGTCCGTGTTTGCTCTGCTCCTATTTTGTATTGTTTTATGGACTTTTGAATACTGTTCGTTATCTGCATATGTTTTATTTATAAATAATAAATATTGACACAAAAATTAGGATAGATGCAATGAATCCATTATAGCGCATTTTCACTTTCCTTACATTGCAGAAACGCAATATTTAAAAAAATCCTGATAAACATAGTTCTACTTTCAAATTCATATTCTGACTTTACGCTATTTCTCGATCTTTAGTACTCGCATAAAGTAGATCTCTACATGAAATAAATTTATTACTATATGCCTACTACTTACCAAGTTGAACGGCACCAAAAAATAACGTTAAATGAATCACTGATAAGTATTCCACCATAATGTGTTGATATAAATGTAGAACACATTTAGTCTCACAATTCTTATCTTAATACGGTGCTATACAATATGTGTGTTGAAGCACTGAATGTGTGAAAGTCCCTGAAAAAATATGAACATTTAGAAATTAGTAAGAATATTGAAGAACGATAGTATTGTTCTCCTGATTTTGTATAACTTTGTTACAAAGATTTATACTGAAATAATTTTGTGTAATCCTGATGCATCATTTTGAATAAGGTTCTTGCATGATTATTAGATTTGTAGGGACTATCTACCAATTTTTTTTTTGAATACTTGATTCATTTGTGTCAGACTAAAAGTTTCATCTGAAATTCATATAAAGAAAAGATATAATACACATACACACAAAATGTTTTATATAAAAGATTATACATATTGCAATTGCTTTTAATCAATATATAAAGTTGCTTTTTCTCAAATTCATTAAATAAGTTAAACCTAGATATTGATTTGATTTGTTTATAGTTATGGTAGCTCCTTACACTAAACTAAATAATTTCTCTCTAATTTGGCATGCTTTTTCTGTTATCAAAAATGCAGTACTAGTAATAATAAGATATTTGAACATTTATTAATATTAAAGGAAAAAAAATATTTTCCTAATTTTCATGGACATATTGACATTTGTCCATGTGTAATTCAATAGTAAAAGATAGGGGTTTTTTTAATTTCACGGTGACCTTGAAATAGGTCATGACACACCTTCTACCCAAAATGCATAAATTGGCCAAGTTTGATGATTTTAAGTCTAATAGTTTTCTAGTTATGAGTCATACAAAACAACAAAAGAAAAAATGCCTGTAAAATGCACAAAAATCATCCAATCATGAGAAGGTGCACACCTTTGATGAAAATACAAAAGACAAATCCTCAATAGTATCTGAGAAATCACACACACGATTGGCATATTGGCAAAATGTTTAAAAATGCCTTTTAACGTGCTCTTAATTTATTCATTAACTAGTAAAACCTATCATTTAAGTAATACTTTTATTGGCAATTTTGTTGCCAGCTGTTAGGCTTTGGTTTTTATGTTGAATTTTACCTGGGGATATTACTTATACCATCGACACATGAAATATGTAGAAAATGAAGAGTATTTAAGCTCAAAGTATATTTAACAATTCAGATTGGGAGCAGAACAAACACGGACTTCAAAATATCAGAGGTTTGATGAAGTACCATAGAGGAGTGAGCATCTCATGCCGATCTGTCAGACTCGCCGTGTGCTCCTTGTCATGATCGGGAAAAACATACAATCTGTCGACAATTTACAGTGTTAATAATGGCCTAATAATTAGTATTAACAACTTCAGTCAGCATTTGAATTAATAATAGGTTGCATTTACTGATAGGTCATTGTATCAAACACATTTGCGAAATGATGACTTCAAACGCGACTGCAATTATCCTTGTTACATCAACTTTTTAGTCAATAGATTACCTCACTTTATAGAAACTGTTCAAACGTACAGCATGCTTTTGCATATCGATTGAACTGAGATTTCATAGAATTTACTGTTGTGGAAAACGGTCGGCATGGGCTGCTTACTAATCATAGGAACCTGTTCCTGTCCATTGAAATTAAGAGAGTCGATGTTTTATGTTCTGCACACCTTCTGTATCGTTTATAATTGGTAAAAGGCGACTAGTGTTCGTTATCTTCACCTTTTCCATCAAAGGATAAAGTAAAGTTATTTTGATCAAAATTTGAATACATTAATTTGGATTTCAAGTTTAACACAAAGTCTAGGTGAAATTGACCTAAAAGATACCTTAAATGAAATTAAATTCTTAAGTGTTTATATCTTAAAATAACGCAATTATTATCATTTTTGAAAAAAATGATAATAATGTGTATAATTATGTCAATTATTATGTGTGTTCTCTTGAATTATTTGGGAGATACCATGGCCAATTTTATTATTCTTTGTACTAAGGGAATATCCCGGTGATCTCCCCTTAACTAGTTTGTGTTATATACTTTTGTCATTTAATAAATGACAATTTTCACTCAATATACATTGTCTTTGTTATATTTCAACTACAGAGGTAGTCTAGCCAGATCACTAGGATTATATAAAATTATATTTTATTGATTCAGAGAAACTACGAATAAAATTGAAAGAAAATCCATTTAATTAAAACCTGATGTGATATATTTCGAGTAAGAACTTTCATTGTAAACCATCTGTAAATATTATTTCAAATGATCAATTTAATTTGTAAATCAATAAATTTTAGCACGTACAAAGAAAAAAATTAATCAATGAAAGAAATTACAAATGAAATAATTGACAAAGTTTCTTTTAAATATTAAAATATTATGTACATGTATGTGTAGATATTAATATGTTAAATACATTTAGGCAAGCAGACACATAAGTATTCTAGACCCTTTTGAAAGAACACTTCAAAACCTTGTGTATAGCCATAAATTTCTTAAGCAAAGTATCATAAATTTTAGTGATAATTGTATTGCTAAACTTGTACTTTTACATCCATTCTTTTACAATATATTATTCTCTATAGTGAATTGAACAACAGTTTTCGTATATACACAAAGATTGCCTCAAACAAATTGACATTGTTAACGATATACAAGTGACTTAGTCTCGTATAATAAATTAAATCTAATTAACATCTTTCACTACTCATCGAAGATATTGAATAGCACTTTAAAATTACATTAATTTGTTAACATGAAAGCGTTCAAATGTGTTAGCTGCAACGTTTTGAAAGACATTTTGGTTTTTCTTAACATAAAACAACCATTGTATTTTTCATTTCATGTTCCGTGGGGGTACATAACGTCCACGTACTCTGAAAAAAACATAAACAGAGAATAACAGTTAGAGTTGCTATATATTATCTTAATTTTATTGATTCGAAAATTGCATTATAATTATACCCCTATTAACTACTATAAGGTAAGAAATAATTAATTTAAATCTTAACATGATATTTTGTACTGTTTATTATACATGTATTATATTCTTTTCTATTTGTTTGTATCTTTTTCTACCTCCTCTTTGCAATGTATGTTTGCACATTGAAGAGAATAAATCATTGTCACTGCCGATTTAAATCACAAAAAATGATTAACTTAAAAGGGTATTGAAAGTAAAATATACAAACCGTCATTTTTAGTCTCTATTTTGCCGTCCTTGTATATTTCTTGTGAGTACCAAAAATGGCTTTCTAGAAAAACACAGCAAATTTAATTATTATCATTTCGTCCACCTCTCTGTCCGTTCAATTTTGGGTTTCTCCATCATCCACCTCTTTGTCAAGGACTCAGGACTTCTCTCAGCTCCTCCTTTGATATGAACCCGTCCCCGTTGATATCCAGTACTCGAAAAGCTTTCTTTAAATCATGTTTGATATCATCGGGTTTTTTGTACGACCGTTTTATGAAAGTGTGGAATTCTTCAAATTCTATCGTACCATTACCTGGAAAGTGGTACATTGACAATAAATCTGACCGATTCGTCAGCACCAATACTTTATCAAATCATGACAATATATATATCATAATTCCTTTGAAAATTTATCAAAAAACTCGAAACATTTCTCTCGAACATAAGCGCTAATGTGTTGATCATTGAACTTATTTATTAATAGTTTATCTAAATTATATCTTATATAGAGTCCAGGCACCCTGTTTAAATATACATTGGGAAAAAGTTAAGCTCCTTAATAGAAAATTTTATTTCAAAGTAAGATACAGAAATGTATCTATAATATTTAATTATAAAATTATTTTCCCTTTATCAATAAACACTTAATACTTTGGTATAAATTGATTTCTCCACAGAGAATCAATTTCGACCATCTATTCTGGATGCAGTATAATTTTGTATTGAAGAGACATTTTGGACGTGGCTGTGTGTTTGATATATACCATCGTTGTCCACTTCAGAAATCATGTCGGATACTTCTTTCATTGTAGGATTCAGACCAAGCATGCGAAGTGCACTCCCAAGTTCCAAAGCATCGATTCTTCCGTTTTTGTCTCTGTCGAATTCATCGAATACACTCTTTGCCTCAATTGCCAAAGCTACAAAGAACATTTATACCCAGTAATAAAACAGATAATTTTTATGTTATATTCCATTTTATCCACATGATGATATTGAAATTCATACTGAGATCTGAAGAAATTAAGTTTAAGATATTCACAAATGGAATGAATAACCTTTGGAAAATGATGGAGCCAACAAAATTGTATAAAAAAAACTTCCCTGTTGTAGATGGTGGTGCTAACATTTGTGGGGTAACAGGTGAAAGATGCTATTGCTAATATATAAGAAGAAACTTGTCTGTTTCAAATGGTGGTGCTAACATAAATGGAAAACGTACTAATGGCAAATGGTGGTGCTAACATAAATGGAAAACGTACTAATGGCAAATGGTGGTGCTAACATAAATGGAAAACGTACTAATGGTAAATGGTGGTGCTAACATTAATATAAAACACTAACCTGAGGCAGATGGTGGTGCTATACTGTCTCGATGACCTAGTGACATTACAAATCTCTGGAAGAGAAAATAACATATACTTTGTACTTCAGAATAAAAACCCAGATCACCATTACATATGTATAGAAGCGAAACTAAATAACTAAGAGATTTAATTCTTACTTCCATTTCCATATAGCAGTCTTTCACTCAGTTGTATCCGCCTTTGTAGTGTATTGTAGTTTATTTTTAATAACTCTGGAATAACCAATCGCTGTGCATTTGGATTTAAACGTTACTGTAAACTTTTACTTTTAGACGATAACAGCTTACCTGACTGTTCACTCTACATATATCTTTTTTTCTCACACGGTTATGTTTGGATATCCGATTTAGTGTGTCACCTCATTGATTCGACCGACGGCTGGTGTATATGTCAGTCAGCCATTGCAGTTTAAAACCCCCTTCAAAGCTATAAATGTCGAACAATAATACCGGCAGTGTCCATGGACACTGCATATTTATCAACCTTGTATACCTCAAGGACAATGACTTTGTTTAAATCTGAGTGACGTTTTTTTGATTTCTGTTATTAAATCTTCAGGAGGATTCATATTGATAAACAATGTTAAATTTGTGGTTTAAAATAAGTACCAGTATTTTGCACTTGACACAACTATGTTAATCTCATTAAACTTTATTTCGTGAAATATGACACAATTTTTTGGGGGGTAACATTTATTCTATATCTTCCTTTCTGATAATTTTGATGTTCGAGATTTCTTAATAATACAAATAGATATCTTATTTCTTTGTGCAAATAGTTAACTAGTTTAAACGAACAGAATACATATTTTATAATAATCTCAATTGTCTGAAAACATAAATCTACATTATTAATTTGAAGAGATATTGTTTATTATATTGTGTGTTTATATCTTCTAGCTTAAACACCGCAGATTTAATTTATCAGTGTATCAAACATTCTAATTTTTGACAGCGTGATTTCAATGGGACTTCATAAATGTATTAGGAAGTTCAAATAAGTCCTATCTGCCAATAAAAATTCAGATAAATCTTGAATATGTACATGTCAAATGAAAAACAATAAGGATATCTAAACTTTGTTCAGAGTCCAAGCTCAAATTCTCAGATTATATAGGGGAGAGGAGCTGGATTTTGACTTGTTTATTATTATTCTCCACTGAGTACGAACAAAATTGTAAGTACTAGTGTTAAACATTTGTGACAATAGATATTTATGACTTTTAGCCCTTATTAAAGAATACATTATTTAATTAGCAAACCATTTATTTTTCAGATCTTTTTTTTTATAAAAACATGGCTTCTGGGTCTGATCCTGATACGATGACTCTTCCTTGGAATACGTCTGGTCAACACATTGTACAATGTAGTATATGTCCAAAAAAAGACATGAAAGGTGCAAAGTTTTATTGCTATGATTGCGATAAATTCCTCTGCACTGAATGTCAAAATTCCCATTTCCAAAGCCACAGCGTTATAATATTCCAAGGACTTGATCAGTTGAGTCTCTATCTGAAACCCTGTGCGAAATGCAATAAGAAATCTTCAGAATTCTGCAGAGATTGTCACGTGTCACTTTGTGAAGTTTGTGCGACCCATCTCCAGAGTGAGCATGCTAATCATGTTTTAATTAATAAGAAGGATCTGATGGAAATGCGAGAACAATGATTTGATAAAATTACAAAAATTCAACAAGGCGTTTTTCATTTTCATAATCTGAAAGTGCAATTAGAAGGAGATGTTAGAAATATGGAGAAACAAATAAACAAAATGAAGGAGACTGTGGAAGAAAATACGGAACATCTGAGAAACATGATAGAAAATGTGAAGAAAGAATCACTTGACGAAATAGATTATCTAGAAAAGACTTCCCTGCATGCTTTTGATGACCAAAGAGAAATCCTGGATATCCACATCCAAAATCATAATGAAACTGTTGGTGAATTTGATGATCTTAAACATTGTACAACCCCCGAATCTGTCATTGAATTCCACAAAAAAATTGTATCTAAACAACTCCATACACCTGATATAGTTAAACTCAGACTTCCTTCATTCAAGTCTGAATCTTGTATAGACAACAAGAACGTTCAAAAGTACGTAGGAAAAATCACGAATACTGAACCTTACACTGAATACATAAGAGTTAGCCAAGACCACAAAATAAACTTCGGATGTGAGAAAGAAGCAAACTGTATTCGAAAAATTGTTGTAAACAGTAATCCAGGTCTTCAGGGTTGCCGTCACATCTCTCTCGCAGACGATGACCATTTTTGGGTCAGTGATTACTATGGCAATCTAATGCTCGCTGATTTAGATGGACATGTCAACAAAATTGAAATAACCAAAGACAAATGTTCAGGATTTTACACTGTTGCAGCAAATGGAGATTTATTTTGTGTCAACGAAAGGAAGAAAAAAATACTGCGAATGGTTAAAGATAATGACTTTGATCCAGATCAAAAACCATTCATTTCTAATGCGACTTGGAAACCTGTGAGCATATATTGTTCTAAATATTCAGGTGAAATATTAATTGGATCATTAAAAGACAAGAGTCTGGACGCACGGGTAACCCGATTTGACAAAGCTGGAAAACAAATTCAGCAAATCATGTCTCCAGATTATATCGTTCCTCATTATGTGACTGAGAATTATAATGGGGATATATGTGTCTCAGACTGGGAAAGGTGCGCGGTCATCGTTCATAACAAACTTGGTAAGCACCGGTTTACACACACCGGGCCCCTTAGGAAATGTTACCCAAGTGGTATCTGCTGTGATCTACTTCTCAATATCATAGTATATGATGGATACAGTAAATCGGTTCTTATTATAGATTGCGATGGAAGATTTCTATCCACTCTCATAAATTTACAGTCTGATTGGACAGGTTTGTTGTGGCATACAAGAGGACTTGCTATAGACATTCAACATAATCTCTGGGTCGGTGAAAGTCATTCCAATACAATCAAAATTTATTCATATCTCAATAAAACCCAAGATTCCTCCGTCTAATTGTCTATATACAGTACTTAATTCAACGAAGCCCAGTATGAAAACTGACCGGCAAATATTTCAGACCAAATTATCTTCAATTGTGACGTCAATGAAGGGTACTGTGGTCCGTCTGAAACAACGCTGCGTAAAAACGTAGGAGCAGACAAACTAGATTGAGGACGTTCGATCTGAGCTTTTGAGCAGATTTTGTTCTGGACCGTTCTTTATAAACTTCTTTATCATTTTTAAGTTATAACATTAAATCGGGATTCTACGGTGCATATAAAACTATATCCAGTGAAAAAAACACCATTAAAATTTATTCAAGTAGTTCAAAAAGGATTAAGCTAAGAACTAGAATTTGTGGCGGAATTTTATTTTAAGAAGAAAATGATACATTTTTCCTTTTGAAAATATACAGTACTGTTAATTGTAAAGCAATTATCAATGTAAATGTGACCTTTTATCTATATAAGCAGTTTCGAATTCAGAAACAATACTAGTAGTAGCTTATAGAAAGCGATTGCCTTCATGATTACCTTCTTGAATTACTAGTTATAAACACCCCACACTAAAAAATAATGAATTAAATAAACCCAACAAAAAGTCAACTAATAGAGGCATAATTTATATATAGTTTTCTATATACATTTTGCATTTAAAAAGTGCCCTTCACTACAGAAACACTTATTTTTTAAGACACGTGGATATCAAATTGAAGCTGGATAGTATTACTCCTTTCATCACTCCGTTCTTTTCAAGTTTTTTATGACCTGCTGAAAGAAAAGCTATGGAAGCCCCATGATATGGCACGCCGATTGGTTCAAAACTATTTTCTGCACGACCTTTAAACAAAAATTACACGAGCAAGTCAAAACTTACACAAAGTGCGGAAAATACACACAAAGTTAATGATGTCAAGATAGAGGAATATCTTATCTAGTGGCCGTTAGTATTTATTAGAGATTGCCAATTAAGTTTGTATATATTAACTGATGACTGTCATATTCTGTTTGACGACCAATAGATAACACATAAACAGCTGCCAAATAAAAGATCGTGTCAACATTTTTGTTCACGGGTGTCATTTTGGGCACTTTCCATCCGCATTCATGCACATCACCGCAACATATTCTACAAAACAAAACAGCATACAAATGTTCGAATAGATTAAGTATAGTTAATAACTATCAATCTTTTAAAAATAACTTTTTAAAAACCTTTTATTTTTTTTATCTTATTTAAGATAATCATTTAGACATTTATTTGACATTTAGACATTTATTTGAAATAAATAATCAATGAAGTTATTTATCAACTATATACTATTTGAAATAACTTACCCTCATAATTAATTTTTCCATCTCCATTGCGGTCTGCGGTTCGAATCATTTCTTTAAACTCGTGTTCGGAGAGACACTCTCCCATTTCAGTCATTGCTGATGTCAGTTCCTGTAATGTTATAAATCCGTCACCATTTTTATCAAATACTTTAAACGCTTCCATCAAGTTACACCTCATCTCCTCAGGGTCTCTGTAGGTCATTTTCACGAAGCGTAAAAATTCATTAAAATCTATTTTATGATTATCTGAAAAGAGAACGTCATTTGATTATAAGAAAACATATTTTCACATTTTCAATAAATATTGCTTTTGAATCATATTACCGAAAAAGAAAGCTGTAAGGCTCACAATGCAACATCTCATACTAGCTTCCCACAAGCATTGTAATCAGCCCCACATGCCTTCCGCTGATATTATGGTGTGTCATGGGCTTGTCCAGATAGTACGATATAAGTAAAGAAAGAAATAGAAAGAAAATATGTTTTCTATCATTATCATTCATAACATTCATAACATCCAATGGCACACCTTAATGTCAGCGAAATCGAAAGGACCAACGTTTTGAAGCTGATATAAAATTTTGTGAGTTTATAATTAATACGAAAGTGAATTCTACTTCCAAATTCATATCAATTTGTATAATTTTTAGAATTGTCCTACAAATTTGCTACATTTATGAATTTTGTTTAATCTATGAACATTTTAAAGTACTAGTATATGATAACAAAACCAAAGTCTTACTGTCACTATCCACTTCGTCGATCATCGAACGTATTTCTTTCAGGGTGGGATTCAGACGAAGTCTTCGTAACGCTGTCCCGAGTTCTGTCTCATCAATATACCCGTTACCATCTCGGTCAAAATCTTGAAAAACTGCTTTGGCCTCTACAAATATGTTTTGTAATCAAGTGTATATATGTATATTCTTTAATTGTATTAACATTAGGACATGTATTTAAAAAAATCTAACTTACCCTGAAGTTTATCAGCGTCCAATTCCATGATATTTCAATGTTGTTTTCTAAACACAAATAAAAGAATTCGTTGGCACCACAAATAGCAACAACAAAGCGTGTTTAGAAATTTGCAAATATAACCCAGTGTTAGATTCATTAAAAAAAACTGATTTACAAGAATAAATATAAAATGTAAGTGTATTACATGAAATTCATCGACTTACCAGTGATATTGACAAGTAACTTCATTTATTCATCATGTTCATATCCATTTTTCATTTGTTTTCAAACGACTGGGGCTGTTTGAATTAAACACAGTCCGCTGATCGATCGAACAGCGAATGTTGGGGATTTAAATGTAAAACTTACCATAACAAAGCTAAGAATTTATAAACCTCATAGGTAATAACTAATCCGTCGAAGGCGATCAATGATCAAATATATCTTTAATGAATTTTTACCATCATTTCCTCATTTCCCGTTACTAATATTTTTTTAAAATCTAGCTCTGGAGTTTTCTTAAAGAATATCTACAGTTTCTTATTCTTATAGAAAATATTCTCTAGAAACCGTTCACGGTAGCCTAGTGGTAGAGCGTTCGCTTCGTGATCGGGAGGCCCGGGTTCGATTCTCGTTCGCGGCGCCGCGTCATACCTAAGACGCAAACAAAGGTAGTGACTGTTCCTTCACCAAACGCTCGGCACTAGAAGTGAAAGTCACGGGTCTTTCGGATATGACCTTAAAAACGTAGGTCCCGTGTCACGGTAGGCGTTGGCACGATAAAGAACCCTCACTGCTCAATGGCCCTGAGTGCCGAGTATAGGTCTAAATTTGAAGCCCTTCACCGGCATCGGTGACGTCTCCATATGAGTGAAAAATTCTCGAGAGGGACGTTAAACAATATACAATCAATCAATCAATCTAGTTCTTCATCATAACCTTTTCTTGTTCACAAAAATTACGTACAAATCTGATATTATATTCCTTAATATTGTTTAACATCATTATTTAAATGATGTTAGTGAGTTATCCTTATGGGAAACGATACTGATACTTGAAGTTTGAAAGGTTTTTATATCACAATAAAAAAAAAATTAGAGTTCTTTTCTGTAACTCGTGTTCTTCACGTAAAAATCACTTCCCGGACATCATTCTGCAAAACTCTGTGGGGAAAAATTAGCTTAGTTAGAAATACGTTGACGTCTTTTCCTTGTAATAAATTTCAAAATACTGTAGTTATATAATAGATAATTACACATCTCACAATAAGTTAAAATGATACCTTCGTAGTCCACCTTTCCATCACCATCCTTGTCGATTGATTTAATTAATTCATCCGCCTCTTCGGGTCGTATTTTTTGTCCTGTTTCTGTTAAAATGTTTCTTAATTCTGACACGGTGATATAACCGTTGCAATCCTTATCGAAGAGCGTAAATGCTTCGCGTATTTCATCCTCTGTATTCGATTTCTCCAGTTTTCTCGCCATCATCAGAACGAATTCTTCGAAGTCAATTGAACCATTTCCTGTCAAAAATATATTTTTAAAAATCATACTTTATTCAAATATTTAGATACAATCCAGGCACGTTGTATCGGGGATGGGGGAACTTTCCGGCTGAGACAATTTATTTTCTTTTAAAATGTCAAATATTTTTTTGAATTCTGGCTTCTACCTTTCAAAAACGAAACGATACTACATGACTGCAAGCATTCATATTCAAGTACTTTGTGCATTTCACAGGCTGAACTTTCAATTCCATCAATGTACATATTGTTCACGTTGTTGATGAATTTGACATTTACTGTTGTACAGTTTAAACTAAATTATGCATTTACTCATGATAGATTTTAACCAAGCTCAAGCATTGACGTAAAGTTAGGCAACATTAACTTGAATCTCGGTTAAGAAACAACTAATTGGTCAAACATGCAGTAGGCAGATCATTGCCCAGATCGGTTCGATAGAGAAATACATTCGAACAAGATAGGTTTTCCTCGGATTTATACATGTTTATCTATACTACTTAATTCAAAAAAATGTTTACCGTGTTTGTACCTCGAATTTATAATAATAAAAAGGACAGGGGTAACAAAGAAAAAGCTACTCACCATCCTCATCCACACCCCTGAGCATATTTTCTATGTCATCATCTGAGGGATTCTGTCCTAGAGACCTCATCACTACCGCTAGTTCGCTGGTGGAAATAGTACCATCCCCATCCTTGTCAAAAAGGTTAAAGGTTTCCTTAAAATCTTCAAAACATGAAAACCTCATTTAAAAAAGAGCATTAAAAGTTTAACTGACAATACGGGGTAGTCATGGGCTGCCTTGAAGCATCTGAAATCTCTTCTAGAGATTCCATAGGGCAAAAATGAAATGAAAACTTCTATGACAACTTTGAATTATTCATGGTCCCTGAAATCAAAAATCCTGAATTGCACGAATCTAAATTTTAAGATAAATATGTTATTTAAACCACGTGCACTTTCTTACATTGTCCTTTCTTTTCAATGAAAATTCAGGATTTTTAATAAGTCCTTTGACAATTTAGGATACTCCTGCCTGAAGTTTCATCATACCTCCTTTTTCTAACATGTAATTTTCGAGTGACAAAATTACTTTATAGTGATAAAAAAGCCCCACACATTTCCAACAGATCCTGCGGAATAAACTTTGATTACTTTATTTTTACTAAATAGTTTAGTCCCCTCAAACTTGAACCTTACGTCAATGAACAAAGTACGGAATGGGAGTTGTCCATCTTTGTTCTTCAAGACCATTCTATGTAACGTAATATTTGACGCTTACGTATAGAACATATCCTTACAAGAGTTTGAAAATGTATGATCAGCTGTAAATAACCCAAGCACATCTTTTCAATTTTAAACGAAAGTAATGGCCGTGTTTTTGAGATGTTATACGAAATAAGAAACCTACCTTTCTTTATTTCTGCAGATAACTGGTCTACCTAAAAAAAGAAAAGAAAGTATTTCCAAGATTAATCTCGAATATAGTTCATTAAGGCTTGGTTTTACGATGAATAAAACAAACTTAAACAGACTCACCATAATGGACACATGTAGGCCCCTTAAAACTAGACCTTACGAAAGAAACTTGACAAAAGACCTTTATCTGTGTCTTTTAAATGTTTCAGCTAGTAAATAAACTTTTAAATAACACGTCACTCGTCGCTCGACCATTGCATTTTAAACTTTATATAGATTCACTATTATGTTGAAAATCTCCGATTTTGAAATTACACTCCACTGAACAATACATACCGTGATATAGCCTAAGACAGTCATGTCCCATCGTTGAAATGACAAGAAGAAGAACTTCTCAAGGCGTCAAAGATTCCAAAACGTCTAAACTTTGTGAAAAAAAAGCTTCATTTTTTAATTACTTAATTTTTTTTTAAACAAAGCTAAGGCTAATCTGTGCAAATAATTATAGGCATGTAGTCGGTAAAGCGTTCAACTCTTAGTTCAAGACAATATGAATTAATAAAAAGGTTTTAGATATGTTTTCTTCTATACTCTCGCACATCTTGGGTTGTATACAAATATCAACCAGTCACTGGCCAAACGAGTCTAAAAAAGTTTTTAAAACAAAAATAATACATCATTCAAAGCACGAATTTTCAACAGTCTCGTTTAAAGTCATCATTTCGTAAGTTCTATTGTCAATACAATGACCTTGTCAGCAAATACAATTTATCAAAGAGTCAAATGCTGACTGACGTTTTTCATACTACACCCATTCTCAATATAAGGGCACAAATGCCTCTCTGAATTTTTAAAAAATGAAGTTCAAGATAACAATTTTTCTATCAGTTACCTTTGAAAGAAAGTATCTGAAGATTTTGTTTCCAGATTTTTTTTCATCAAATTATAATACATGGAATAATGACAAGACGATAAAGTAGAGGGTGATTTTATTCAGAAATGTAGCTTGAAATGTACGTTACTCTTTTTTCAATGTCTAAAAAGATATGTCAAAAAAAGGTAGTCATTAAAATCACAATTGGAATATCTTATCTTAACACCAGAACATCCTACCAACTCTGTCAGGAACATATTTCCTCGGCATACGAACGTGCGTTTGATTTTTCCTTTCAAAAAACAAAGGTTACTTTTTGATCCCGATGTACAAAAACATTTTTTAAATATATGCTTTGAATTCTTCTCTCTGTTTTGTTTACAACGATCAGTTTGGAATCTTGTCATTTTTCTATAGATATTCGAACCTAACATGTACATGTAGTAAAATTCTATTTTGTAGTTACTGTCTCTTTTAACATATATCCATGCCGATTTAGAAAACTACATGAATGTAACGTACATTTCAAGATATATTTCTGTTTAATAAAAAAATTAAAATTCATCTAAAAATTCATAGTTTTGTTTCAGTTTATTCCAAAAAAAGATTCTCTTTGTAATCACATTGCGTTATATGTCACAATCACCACTATAAAGACACGATTGCCTCAGAACTTGAGTAGGTAACGTACATTTCATGCTTGTTATAATATGTAAATTAGTAATAAGAAAATATTGAAAAAAATAGCAATTATTGACATAAAAATCATTTCAATGAGGCGTTTTAAGGCAGTAATATAAGATATCGTAATGTAACAAACGAGGTTATTTGTCATCAACTACATGAATGTCACGTCACTTCGGTAACGTTCATTTCATATATTATTGGGGAGTTCCATCCATCTCAGTTCATTACCATTCTTTTGTGCTGTTTCGCTGAAATTGACACCGGTCATAGCCTAGTTACTTCTACCTTTGTGCAAGGGTACAGACAAAAAAAAAATATGAGTCATACGTATTTTGCTATGATTTAACAAATGCTCGTGTTTGGCCATTGAAACTAAACATAAATATATTCCGAATATATCCACCGACAGTCTTGTTAACAATTTCATTTAATATGCTGCAACATCGTTTTTCAAAACACAAACAAACGTGCTTATCAGCAGATCTGGAAAAATATAACCCAAAAATGCAATGATTCAAACAAAACTGAGTATTGTGTGCCTTTCAGTTTTTGGAATGTAGGTGACTGTCTTGTGTTCTGGGTTTATTTGTTTTGTTTCTTTTTTTTTTTTTTTTTTTTTTTTTTTACCAATTATAAGCATATGCATACATTGTTTTAAATTATCAACAACAATTAAATTCATATTGACGAAAAGTCGCATTTTAAAAATTAAACAGACTGCAGAAAGGTTGCCAAAGATGAATGCAAGACTGTGACTTAGAAATAAATTTTCTAGCATGTGGTAACAGTCAAAAACATTTACGAGTATTGGGGGTGCATTTAGATGGATTTATGTGGCCAGTTGTCAAATGGATTGTAACGATAATTTTTTTTCGCTCGTGTAAACGCAATTCAATGACTAAATAAAAAAAATATCAGTTAGAAATACATAAAATGTACGTTACCATACGTAACGTACATTTCAAATCTAAAAATTAATTCTCTTCCACAAGCGTACGTTAGACACGCAACATATTGATACTATTTGAACTTGCATATCAAAAGAAATGCATCATACAGGTTTCGTATTCAGAAATATATACCAGGTATCAAAATTATATTACATATAATTGACCTTAATATATTTTTTTCCTCAGCAGTAACGTTTCTTTTCATTAATTTTGGGATTTAGCCGACCTCCAACCTTTGAAACTTTCCTTTGTGTACACATTCGAGTGTGTGAAAGTATGAGAATGCATGAAAATTCGTGCGAGATTCACTTAATTCGAATTTCATGGTAACGTACATTTCAGTCACGTACATTTCAAATGATCACTTTTCATGTAAAAAATAATTTTTGATTGTGTTAAGCAAAACGTCTTTACCAGTTTACAGGATAAAAGGGGTTGCTTATTCAGAGTCGTCTCATATTTTCTACTTAATATATATTCTAAAAGGAAGAATATAGGTAACGTACATTTCTTTCTTATCTCTACGATTGAAAATGTCTTTCATTCCGTAAACATATTTATAAAAGTTGCTCAAATTGTTCAATTTCATGTTACATTATCTAAGTAGGAGTAATTAATCCTTTGAAATTTCAAATTTAGCCCATCAATAAATAAAGGAGAACAAAACTATCAGGTGTATAATCTTTGTGTTTGCTTGAAATGTGGTTGAAATAGAATTAAGCGACAGGGACATTACACAATAAAAATTATTTATTATCACAAAGAAAATGTATTTATTGTTATGAAAAGAAATATATATGATACAAGGTTTAACTTATCAGAAAATTTTTACTTGAGAATCAAAATTATATATTACACAGAGGGGATTCAGAGTAATATTTGCCTCGGCGACAGTAACGTACATTTCAAATAGGCTACTATATTTGAATTTGGAACTCCTTAAATACCCTTTCAGATCGATAATTATATGAATTCTTATTCATTGTTATATGACTATTTATAATGTTGATTTAAAAATTACATCAGTGGTATTTCTTTTAAATGAAAATGAGGCGACATTATTTGAGCCCTTATATTGAGAATGGGTGACTAATTCTTAGTCCATTATTTGTACACTGAATTGACAATGGATTTTTCCGTTATTTCCCGATCATGACAGTGAGCACACGGCGAGTGTGACTGTTGGGCAGGGGATGCTCACTCCTCAATGGCACCTGGTCCCACCTCTGATGTTTTGGAGGTCCGTGTTTGCTCTGCTCCTATTTTGTATTGTTTTATGGACTTTTGATCTGGAATACTGTTCGTTATCTCCATATGTTTCATCTTTATAAAGCTTCTTCTCACTTTTGTTGTTTTTGTATCAAACATTTAATCGAACCTCCCGGGTGAGGAATTCACAAACCACATCATAAGTTTATTGCTCATGATATCCAAAACACATTTTAAAAAGCAAAACATTTATCTAAAATAAGTTAGATTCAAACGATTCAAAGAGTCCATAGGAGTAGCATTTGCAGAGCGTTTTGTAATTCTATATGAAAATGAGGGATGTAAGAGAAGAAAAATAGGTTTCGTACGTGCAATACGAAACATCAGGGCGCTGAAAATAACTTTTTATAACTTTGAAGATTTTCCGCAATATTATGAAAAATATATATATTTATTGTATAAAAAGAAAACATGTACATTTCTTTTTGACAAATCAAAAAGAAATTACAGCTCTGAATATAACAACAATTATTGATGAAATATTTCATATATAATATGCCATTCTCCACAAGATATTAAAGTCTCGGCTTTTTATATCATTGACAGCTGCTTTTTCAATGGAAATGGAACTCCTAAATTTACTTACCTTGCCACTGATCATTTGCAAAATGACATTGTTAAAAATGCATTTTGATTGTATTCCCATAGGTACCAATTGCGTCCAGTTATTAGCAGACATAATTTTCTATTCATATGAAGCAGAATTTGTTCGAAATCTTATACTTGAAATGAAAAAAATATGGAGATAACGAACAGTATTCAAGCTCAAAAGTCCAGAAAACAATACGATATCGGAGCAGAGCAAACACAGACCTCCAAAACATCAGAGGTGGGATCAGGTGTCATGGAGGAGTGCCCTGCTGACCGGTCACACCCGCCATGTGCACCTCATCATGACGAGGAGAAGACTGCAATTCTGACCAGTCAGCAGGGGATGCTCACTACTCCATGGCACCAGATCCCATATTTATTGTTTAAGAGGCTTTTGTTTGCTCTGCTCCAGAAATTGTATCATTTAATGGATTTTTGAGCTTAATACTGTTCGTTGCCTCAATATATTGCATACACTAGGTTTTGATGCTTTATTTTTTTAAAAATTAAATTATATCTTTCTTTTGTTCTATAAATTAAGTGTTTTCTTTCTAAAGTATAACTTTAACACATGTCTGTATTGTTGGTAAAATGATATGAACAATGAATTATAATGAAAATCACACATAGATTGTGTATTTCCTAGCCCCGTGTCTCTCAAGAAGACATTAAAAAATAATCATGATTACCCCTACACAATAATTGAAGTGTGAATGTTTTTTTGCAATGAATTACGTAAGTAACATAACTGAAAAAGAACTCAAAATAGGGCTTTTAGAAGAGTATAGCCGCTCCTTCGATGCCCGCATATAAATTCAGTTCTGTGTTCTGTATAAAAACGAGAATATGAGGAGAATTATTCCATTCCTCGGTGTATGGCAATAGTATTACCACATAACCTATCTTTATCGTCTGTTTCAGAGGAGGACTTAATTGTCTTGGTAATAAGTATCAGGAACAAAACACGCCCGGGCGGGGCTTGTCATCAGCCCTTGTCCCGGGCGAAACTAAACGATTCGGGTGGATTGATCGACGGAAGCGTTTTGATGATGACATTTGAAAAAATTAGCTGATCAAATATGAAGACAGGTGGCAGAAGTTTATCTGAAACTTCTGATGTAAGATAGCTAGACACGGAATTTGCAACAGATTTCTCTGCTTATGTGTTTTTCATATGGTCACATTTGTTGCTTTTGTATCAAGATATCGAAGATATTATTGTACTAAAGAAACAGAAGGAATCCAGAAAAAGAGATCGATATATGGGAGACAAATATCAAATTTGCCAACCGAAACCTGTCCTTCAGAAAATCACTGTTGTAGTTTAACCTTTTCAGTCCTAAAGGCGGCAGCAAAGGAGTACAACATTAAGGAAACAAAGAATACCAGTTGGGCAATAAAAGAGTACAACAAGCAGGCAATAAAACAGTACAAGATCGAGGCAACAAAAAGTTCAACAGCCTGGCAAACAAGGAGTACATCATTCTGGCAACAAAAGAGAACAACAAGCTGGCAAAAAAAAATACAAAATCGGGGCAACAAAAGAGCACAGCAGACAGGCAATGAAAGAGTGCAACAGACATTTAAAGAGAACGAAATTGAGGCAACAAAAGAGAACAGCAGACAGGCAAAACAAACAGCAGAGGGTTTGAGTGATCCAAGGTGAGAAATAACTTTACGGAAAATCATAGATATAAAAGAATCAGAACACACTGTCATAGGATGATCAAGGAACAAAGTTAAACCACTGAAAATCAGAGGAATTGATTTTAAATAATTCTGTTGAAGCCCTTCATTGAACAGCGGATTTTTACTAACAAAATGTTATATTTTTGTATTCATGTACTGTGTATTTTTTTCTTTGTTGTTTCTTTTTGAGTATTTTTAAGCATATTTGTAACATAGATGCCAATTCTCTCTCTCTCTCTCTCTCTCTCGAAACTAATATCAAGGGATTTTCGTTTGTTTTTCTTTTGGTGGGAGAATGAAAAAGGTTTAAAACTAATTTAACCTGGTAGTCTTGCTTGAAACCCCATACCATACTACTCTTCTGCAACTAAGAGAGTTTAAAAATTAAGCTATAATGACCAGGGAAAGTCTTTGAAAACTCATAAAAACCGCCATCAGAAAACTGAGAAGATACAAATCAAGAACACATGGAAAAGTTGGCTTTGAAACAAATACAACTTTGAAATTCAGCTGGTATTGTGTGTAAATGGATTTTCATTTCAGTTTTATTAGCAATCATAACCATGTGCTTTCAGTATGTACATGTATCTTATCGTATCTTTAATTTTGTGGTTGCTTTGTTTTGATCTATTCTTGTTTGCAGTTTAGCTATTTTATTTTTTTTTTTATTTATCTAGTATTATTTAGTTTTGTTTTTTGTTCACTTGAGCGTTTCTTGGTCTGGTTATTCAATAAAAGAGAAAAAAGTTAATTATTTTTACAGCAACCTTTTTAAAGCTGTTAATTCTCATTAGTAGGATCATATCTTATTTCATGAAACCGAAAATACAAAGTTAAAGGGATGAAATGACGTATTTATGTAATATTATCTTTGTATTTGTAAAAAAAAAAATAAATAATGAAATCATTCAAACAAAGAGTTTCCTCTATATGTCCATAGAAAGTATATTAATTATGGAAATAACCTTTGCTATGTATACAATACATGTATTTCTTTTTAATATAAAAATAATTCATTTGACAATTCAGATAAAAGAAATGTTAGAATTTTTAATTTTAAGTAAAATACTTTAATTTACTTAACTTGACCTATATTCCTTGACTTCTGTGGATGTAATAAGTGCACATTTTAAGACGTTTCCACACTTTCATTCATCTGCTCCCTGAGGTTCAACCAGACTCAATCCTGTCCATTCCAGTACGTGTATGTTATCTTCCCACCTCTTCTCTCTTCGTCGGCTCCGTTCTCCTTCAATTGTCCCTCGGAAGATTGTCCTTGCAAGGCTTCTTTGAGCGAGAAGTGTGTATTTTCCACTTCTTGAAAACAGTGAGGAGGTCATCGTTGGGTCCTATAAATATCGCTTCCAAAACTTTTCTGCGGACCTCTTCGTTGGTCATATGGTCTGTGTAGCAGATGTCTTGTATCTGACTGCAGCGTCCTATCTCGGTGCTCACCATCCTCTTTCTTACTCTGTGGTAAATGCCCAGGTTTCACAGGGGTGTTGGGTCTTTCTTCTAAAATTAAATATAACCACTTTTTAAGAAAATCAAATTGCTGTAATGTTTTAGTTTTTACATGTTAACATTTTTTGTTATAAATAAAAGCGGAATAGAATTTTTGTTTGAAAGACCCCAACCACGGAGTCTGATTAGAGTCCTAATCTTGAAGCCTACTTGGTATCATAGTTATGGTACCTAACCGACGCCATAAATGTATTCCAGGTGTCTTGTCACCTAACAATGCTGTGGTGGCCCTAATACTTAGAGCGTTATGTCCAAGGTACACCGGTGCCCTTACTATAGAGCCTTACTCTCTAACAGGTGTCTAAACCATGGAGGCTAATACCGTAACAGGTGCCCTAATACTTTGAGCTTAACGCCTTGACAGGTACTCTAATGGCATTAGATGTAAAACAGGGTATATATGGAGACAGATACTGAACAAATATAGCTTTTACTTGATATATAAAGTGTGACTGAACAAGCTCTGACGTTGCTTATAAAGAGCTTAAAGGCATGATCAACAATATTTTGTGACGCAGGGAATTCGAAGTTGCGAATAATCACTCATTAAGGATCGATTCCTTGAGCGAACAAAGTAACAAAATACTGATTTGACCCCCGCCTTCGCGAAAGCGAATGGACATTCAATATCATTAGTCTGTCAATCTGTCATAAAAACTTTAACCTTCGCCATAACTTATGACTAAATTGAGAAAGCGCTTTCATATTTTACATATATCACAATGATTACCTTTTCCAAATATACCATTATTTTTGACCATGTGACCTTGACCTTAAAGAATGGCATACTTTTCAAAAATTTTAACATTTCTTTAATTCGGTCACAGCTTTCGAAAGAGAAAAGATAGGAATTACTTATCAAACATGTATATTACCTATGATAATATTTTTCTAAATACATGTATATCAAAGCTTTTGACTGTGACCTTGACCCTAGAGTTAAAATGTTATTTTTCCTTATAAATTTTGAAGACAAAGGGCTTTCATATCTGACATCTGCATTACTTGTGTCAAAATGTTTTCGAGCATGCTATGAATTTTACCCCCTAGACTACACGTACATGCTAAAATTAATTAAACAAGCAAATTCAAAGAATTGTGGTCCCTCGCTTTCGGTGTCTTTTTGGGTGAGATGTCTTTTTTTTATGGCATTTTGTGCCTAATATGAACTCCCTATCATAAGTCATCTATATAGAAATTATCACTGAACTCCAAGGTCAAGGTCAAAGGGTTAACGTTCTTGGTATCCAATGAAGTCTTTTCAAAAGGATAACATATGTTAAGTATGAAAGTCATAGCCCTTACCATTCAAAAGTTATGGTCAAGGTTAAAGTTTTCTCGTAAGTACAAAAAATCACCAAGGTCAAGGTCTAAAGGTCAAGGTTGTTGGTATCAAATGAAAGGTCTTGCCACAAAGAATACATATGTGAAATATGAAAGTCCTGGTATCTACTGTTCAAAAGTTGTGGCCAAGGTCAACGTTTTTGAAAAGTAGGTCAAACTCCAAGGTCAAGGTCAAAGGGGCAAAGTTCTTGGAATTCAATAAAAGGTCTTCTCACAAGAATTATATATATGAAGTATGAAAGTCCTAGCCCTTACCATTCAAAAGTTATGGTCAAGGTTAAAGTTTTTTCAAAAGTATGGAAATCTCAAAGGTCAAGGTCAAAAGGTCAAAGTTGTTGGTATCCAATAAAAGGTCTTTCTACAAAGAATACATATGTGAAATATGAAAGTCCTTGTACCTACCATTCAGAAGTTATGACCAAAGTAAAAGTTTGAATTTTTTGTGCAAAAGTGGGACAAACTCCAAGGTCAAGGTCGAAAGGTCAAATTTGGTGGTACCCAAAGAAAGGTCTTGTCACAAGGAATGCACATATGAAATATGAAAGTCATAGCTCCTCTGAATCAAAAGTTATGGGCAAGGTTAAAGTTTTTGTGACGGACGGACAGACTGACAGACTGACAGACAGACGGAGAGACGGAGCGCGAAGCGGTTTATAAAAAAGCGTAAACCGCCCCAAGTTTTGTTATATCGTATAATATAAGTTGAAATAAGCTTCATGCATTCCTTATAATTTAATTTCAGTGCAGACAATGAGACAATTTTCCCTTAGAATAAGGATTTACATTAATTAAATTTTAAGAGTAACGTCAAGCGGAGTAATACGTTTTTTGACGTAACTCATTGTGACGTAGGCAAGTTATGCTATACAAAATGGATAAAATCTTTTATCCAATCAAATGACGTGTTACAAGTGAAACAAGCAAATTCAAAGAATTGTGGTCCCCCGCTTTCGGAGTCTTTGTTGGTGGGATGTTATTTTCTATGACATATTGTGTCTAATGTGAACATCCTATCATATGTCAATTCTTAGAAATTATCATTGAAGTTGATTTTTTTGAAGGAAGAAAACCCTTATCCTGACCGTTAAAAAGTTATGGCCAAAGTTAACGTTTTTCATGAGTAGGTCAACTCCATTGTCAAGATCAAAGGGTCAAAGTTGTTGATGAAAGGTTTTTTTTCACAAGGATTACATATATGTGAAGTATGAAAGCCCTAGCCCTTACCGTTCAAAAGTTGTGGTCAAGTTTTTACATAAGAATGTAAATCTTTAAGGTCAAGGTCAAAAGGTCAAAGTTGTTGATATCCAATGAAAAGACTTGTCACAAAGAATACATATGTGAAATATAAAAGTCCTAGTATCTACCGTTCAAAAGTTGTGACCAAAGTTAAAGTTTTTTTTTAAAGTAGTTAAAACTCCAATGTCAAGGTCAAAGGGTAAAAGTTGTTGGTATCCAATGAAAGGTCTTCTCAAAAAGATTACATATGTGAAGTACAAAAGCCCTAGCACTCACCGTTCAACAGTTATGGTGAAGGTTAAGTTTTTTCATAAGTATGTAAATCTCCAAGGTCAAGGTCAAAAGGTCAAGGTTGTTGGTATCCAATGAAATGTCTTGCAACAAGGAATACACATGTGAAATATAAAAGTCCTAGTATCTACTGTTTAAAAGTTGTGACCAAGGTTAAAGTTTTTAAAAAGTAGCTAAAACTCCAAGGTCAAGGTCAAAGGGTTAAAGTTCTTGGTATCCAATAAAATGTCTTCTCACAAGGATTACATATGTGAAGTACAAAAGCCTTAGTTCTTACCGTTCAAAACTTATGGTCAAGGTTAACGTTTTTTCTTAAGTACATAAATCTCCAAGGTCAAGGTCAAAAGGTCAAGGTTGTTGGTATCCAATGATAGGTCTTGCCACAAACTATACATAGGTGAAATATGAAAGTCCTAGTACCTTCCATTCAAAAGTTGTGGCCAAAGTAAAAGTTTGAAATTTCTGTGTAAAAGTGGGTCAAACTCCAAGGTCAAACTTGGTTGTACCCAAAGAAAGGTCTTGTCACAAGAAATACACATGTGAAATATGAAAGTCATAGCTCTACTAAATCAAAAGTTATGGGCAAGGTTAAAGTTTTTGTGACGGACAGACTGACAGACGGACAGACGAATGAGATTTAATGTCCCCTCGCTTTCGCGAAAGCGGGGGACAATTACTGATTATTTTAAATTGGTCATAACTTTTAAGAGAGAAAGGTGGTGCTTTCATCAGGGGCCTATATATACTAACATGTTAATACATATATATATATAGGTCCCTGCTTTCATATTACACTAATGACTTGTAAGTTACCAGTGTGAAAAAACCTTAAGTTTTTAATTATACGATGACTTTTTACACTGTTACCTTTCACTTTGAATTTATTCTACTTTTGAAAAAATGTGTATCTTTCCTTATAACTTTTGATTGAGGGGTTGTGACAAGATGTTATAGAGCATGCTATAGTGATTTTGATCCCTTCATGTTTGACCCAATTTTCAAAAATTTAACTTTGATGATATGGTTTTCCAGAATATTTGGACACTGAAAGCGGAGGATCACAATTCTTCACAGCTTAACGAAAAACGAATGACACCCCCACCCCCAAAAAACCCAGTACATTTCCCATCGGGCACGGCATACCATTTATATCTTTTTCCGGTGTAAACAAAATTGTAACACTACACTAATCACAATGCATTTTCTGCCTCATGTAAGATGGAATTTCGTGATGTTCACAGTGATTTCGTGTTTTATACTTCACTATGAAAATTCAGCAGCCAGTAATCTGAAATGTGAAGACCTGCTGATGGGACAGTACTACTGTAAAGAACCACTTATAGATGCGGAAACCCAGGTACTGTAGGCGTGTAGCGTTTCCCGAACACTGCTGAAGTCAAGAATTACAATCTATCGTCTCTATCGATAAAAAAAATATTTATTGAAATTTTATGTTCACATTCTATCCAAATGCTACTAAATAACTTTTGATGCACTATAGTTTACATTTAGGTTTTTACAGTCGTTCGCTATGCTTTGAACCTTACATTTGTACAGTTGTACATGTAACATACTTGTGGGAACTGCTTACCATGCTTCCTTAATCATACATAAACATAGGCTGATTTCTGATTTAAGACTTAATTAGCTATATAGTTGAATTTAGTGATTTTCATGCACCTGTCAATATGTAGGACTATTACATAGGTAATTGTACTTCAGACTGTACTTGAATGGTTGAATAGATGTGTTTCAAATATATATTTATATAATATGTTGATGGTGCGACCGATAGGGCGAGCGCAGATACTTATCCAGTTTTCATTTAGATTGTGCTTGTCAAACCGCACAACATTCGGTGCGTCTCAGACTCTGACGACACATGACGTCGTATGCAAGTTGCTTTACCAAACCAAAGCCTGAACAGGGCTGATTTTAATGAAGAACTGTTTTGTTGACTATTTTCCTGCAACAAATTCATGAAATCAAGGCAAGTTTATTATTCCTTTAACTTTTGTTCTTATTCTCACGAGAACATTGCTTTAGCTATTGTGTATGAAGCGATGCATTGTGGGTTCAAATTACTGCGGAAAAAAATATACCGAATGAATGTGCAGTGCCCAAATTTTGTCTTCACCCAGGTGTTGCTTTAAGAGCTCGCAGTGATGAGCGTCACTTTGATTTACACTACTTTTCTACTGCGCTCGCTATTAAACATGAAGTTGTGTAAACACATAAAAGTAAACATTTTAAATAATACAGTTTGATCATGGTGTAGCGGACAGTATATAGGGAAGTTATACTTCCTTGCTAGTGAGCTAGCTTTCTAGTTATGCGGTAGAGTCTCCCTCTATTTCTGGCAAGTTAAGCATCAGTGAGTCTGTTCAACCCCTGGTTGGGATGATGTTACAATAAATGTACCTTTTTTTTTTTCAAAATTATCATTTCATGTATTCTAAAGATTAATAGCTTCTTCTTTGGTTTTAAATCAGGCAGAGGTTAACTGTGAATCAAAGACAAAAACTACACCTACAGAATGCATCATAGCCGAAGGCATCAAATGTATTCCACAGCATTCAGAAACTCCTTACACCTTCAATGGAACTGAAGTTGGTTTTTACAGACATGTGCCGTGCAGATGGACTAATGGATATAACTTTGAGACTGCTTTGCTTCTGTCTGTATTCCTAGGGATGTTTGGTGTAGACAGATTTTATCTTGGATACCCTGCAATTGGACTTCTGAAATTTTCTACTTTAGGCTTCTTTTTCCTAGGACAATTGATTGATATATTGCTGATAGCTCTGCAGGTGGTGAAACCCTCAGATGGATCTGAATACATCATGAACTACTTTGGTGTTGGATTGACTCGGATTCAGACAAATAATGATACTTACATCAAACCAGATGAATCCTGGAATATATCATAAAAAATAATTAAATCATTGTTATACATATATTTTTTTTATGAGTTAAGATTTAAGTCATCTTATCATCCCCATTTTTTACATTTTTTAACATGTATGTAATTGGTTGGCTTTCACAGTTGTTTTTCTCTTCATCCTCTTAAAATTCTTTGCTGTAAATCAATGTAGTGTGTATAGTATATATTTATTATCTCTGCAATGATGTTTTTTAATGTACTGTAAACAAAGATTTTTCACAAGTTTTACTCACAATTTTTCAGTTTGTAATAAATCAGTGACTAGTAAATCATTCTAAAAAATACACAAATGAATTATTCATTGCTATAAAATATTGTAGTAATACCTGCAATTATTTTTTTCTTTCCTAGCATATAGAAGTTTGTACACAATACTGGTGATTACTTGGGGTTCGACCTGAAAGCAACTAGAAATAGCCATAATCTTTCAATCAAAGTATGTCTTAAATTACCAGTAATTTACAGTTCATGCTCACGTGACTTTGTGAGCCTTTACATACACGTAATTGATGTTTTATATATTTTTTGCCATATTAGATGTGATTATTTCACAGTGGTTTAACTTACGAGGGCCGTTCAAAAATTACGCGGACTTGTTGCACAGAAAAAATATTTGACGACATAATTGGACAAAATGTCACACATAATATAAAAGAATCTTTACTTATATGGTCTTCAGAATTTCATATCAAAATGTTGTAAATTGGTATCAATTTTAAGTGATTTATCAGGACATATCATTGAGTCACGGAGCAGCAAAATCTTCGACGTCACGGGCATTATAAAAATATGTGATTGAGCTTTCATTTTCTAAACATTTTCCCAAGAGTACCTGTATAGTTTGAGTTACCTTATCTACTTAACATCCAAACACCATTTCTTCTCGAGCTTAAAATCTATTAAACAATTCAAGAATATTCTTTAAAAAAAAAAAAACAAAAACAAAAATTGCAGGTATTTATGAGATATAGTGTGATATTGGTGACACTCAATCACGTACTTTACAGTCCGAATAAAGTTTTCGTCGATAACCTTCTTCCTGCCCTCCCGTATAGCATTTTTACAGAAGTCTAACGGTCTAAAATTTCATTTGCTTTTTGTGGACGAATGTCACGAAAACCCTAGTTTACTACATGTCTTATTATGCATATTTTGGATCAATGTTGGCGATATATCGAGCATTACACATATTTTAACAAAAATGTGGTGCGCCGTCAGTTCAGGAGACGTCATTTTCACAGTCGTTTTCATGGGAATCGCATCGGAGAAAACCCACTCTATTTCTGTTAATACTTCAAATATCATAACAGAAATCTAAATACATAATTAAAGAACAATTTAAAGATACATTTGAGAAAATTGTCGAAAAATATCGCTAATTATAGAAAATTAATGAGTTAAATTTTTTGATTCCGCATGCTTTTGCTTCAGATTTTTTGTCGTGCTCCGTACCTCTCCATCAGCGATCTCAACATACCGATAATTTTCGTAGAATTTTTTCTAAATATAGAAATTTTGCCCAAAATGTATTGGAATCATTAAGATACATATTTCTTTGAAATTTCATAACTATATGACGTCTGTAAGAGTAAATAATAGTACAGTCCGCGTAATTTTTGAACGGCCCTCGTAAATTGTCATGTTCATATTTATTCAACATGTTTGTGAATAGTTTATAAATTTGAGCAAAATAATTAACTAGAGTTGTAACATTCACAATGGAAATCCTTATTAAAAACTGAAATTTAATGTATTTTTTTTTATCTTTTCAAATACTTTACATGTAGAGGGCTAAAGGCCAAGTGCTGATATTTTTGGAAAAAGCACCCTTCTTCATCATATACATACATTTTGTATGGTTGGGTGATATCCAGGAGTAGAGGTTTTCAAAGAATTTTATGCATTTTTTACAATATACATGTGTATTCACTATTCAAAAGAGCCCCACCTTAGCCGCTCACCAAGGGACTGTAAATTTCACGAGTAAATGGAGAACAAAGCTGTATTAAGAATTGCACAAATATTTATTTCCACTACCTTTGTGAATTTCTGGTCCACTTGGTTAAGAGTTCTAAGGCTGGGTGTGAAGGGCTCTATTTGTATTCATGCATCTACAAGAAGTTATTCCCCATTACTTTTCACCTTTGATAGTTAATAACAGTTTGTGCACTATTAGTAATCAAATCTCATTTCCTCTAAGATTGGCCTCTCTTAATGCTCTTGGTCTTGGAAGAAAAACAAGCAAATTCAAAGAATTGTGATCCCTCCCCCCACTTTCAGTGTCATTGTGGGTGAGATGTCATTATCTATGGCATATTGTGTCTAATATGAGCGCCCTATCACAGGTCATTCAAAAATAATCATCAAAGTTGATTTCTTAAAGAAATTAGGTCAAACATGAAGGTCAAGGGGTCAAAAATCATAGCATACTCAGAAATATCTTGTCAAAAGTAATACACATGTCAAATTTTAATGCCCTATCTCTTCTCTATCAAAAGTTATAAGGAAAAAATAACATTTTTGAAATGTAGTTAAAATGTACAGATCAAGGTCATGGGGTAAAAAATCATAGTGTATTTAGAAAGGTCTTGTCACAGGTAATACAAATGATTAGTATGAAAGCAACTCTTCTAATTCTAAAGTTTGGCAAATTTAAAGTAATGTTTTAATTTATGATATGTAGGTAAAACTCCTAGGTCAAAGTCATGGGGTCAAAAAGCATATTGCATTTAGAAAGGTTTTGTCACAGGTAATGCACATAATTATGTAATTTGAAAGTCCTATCTCTTCTCATTCAAAAGCTATATGTATGATCAAAGTTAAAGTTTTTGTGATAGACTGACAGATGATTAAAATTTGATGTCCCATCGCTCTCTTGAAAGAAGGGGTCAATTGTCATTGTGAATAGCAAAGGGGAATAACTTTTCTACTTCTAGAATATTTGCCCAGCACCTGAAAACAAATGGTCAAGAATTTCAAAATATACAAAAATACCCTAGCTAGCTTACTTTGACATGTATTCTGTATGTCTTCTAGATGCCTGGAAGCAGAGATGATATTCAAAGATCAAAGATATGACAGCCAATTTTTAAAGCTATTTTTGAATATTTTATATAGAACGCAATTAACCTCTGATCTAAAGTAAGCAAACAGTGAAAAATAGATAGCACTATTTCTGAGGATTACATGTTTTATTTTTTAGATCAGAATGTGTGCTAGCTGCAGATCTGTAGCATTATGGTTTTATATATTTGTCTTTGACCATAACGCTACAGATCCGGTAATGCAAAAAAGGTGCAACTTACGGGGCAATATTTTTTGCGCACTTTTGGGGAGAATTTCTCCACTTTCCAGCATCAGTACCAATTTACTACCTTTCACACCCTAATTCTAGGCACATTATTTAGCTAATCTGTATATTTATCCACCTCCCAACCATTTATTATTATGGCGTTGAGCAAAGCTCGATCGTCATTTAGTGATCGGTCAGATTTACGCGACCGAATATATCAGTGGATGCATTCGCATTGGATTATGCGCCATAAATTGCACTTTTTTTGCATTACGGGATCTGTATAGTGTAGCGTTACGGTCAAAGATATATATATAAAACCATAATGCTACAGATCTGCAGCTAAGGGTGCGTTATTTTTTTTCTTCTCTGAAAGTACTCAAATATACCTGTTTACATTAAAATTCAAGAACATCGCAATTCCCTAAGCTTGTGTTCCAAGACATGGAGTTTAAGGATGCAAATTTTAATAGGAAATGAAAGTACTAAGTCTCTACTTTATTTTGATGTTTAAAATGGAACATAAAGTGTTAGTCATTTAAATGGTATATCTACTGGGTCATTTTATGTTTAAAGTGAACCGAGCTCTTTGTAACACTGGCTCTTAAGAACCCCTGACCCAGGGGCCACAATTTTCACAAGTTTGGAAGCAACACACTGAACAGTCTGTTTATCATATCACTTACACTGTAAGATTTTCTAAGAATAAGAACTCTTCTCCCCCAACTCAAGCTAAGCTTATCTGCTAAATACCAAAGATGAAAGAAAACGATTTTCAAAGAAATAAGATCATTAATATGACTATTTAAATGAGAATTTTAAAAACGCTATTTTGTATTTATTTCTGAAAATGTGGGACCATTTATTAAAAATACAATCAAGAAAATCAACTGCAATATCTTTGATGTAAAGATTAGCTATACATCAAAGGTTCTAGATCTCCAAAACAAATAATAATAAGAGGTATACTTTCATTAATATATACATATTCTTTTAAACATTTACATACAAATCAAGTTTAACTTTGATGAAAACCGGAATTGTTGAATTTATGAGCTTACTCATATTCCTCATAGTATTTCATTCATACAACTATATTAATCCAGTGCTAAAACAATTTACTTATGAAATACATGTTGTACATAAGCACCTAATCTTGTCTCCTCTAGATCTTTTAAACCTCTTGACAAAATACAAGAAACATTAATATACATTTTTTTTTTATAAAATGTTCAAAACTTTTCCCAACATTATCAACACATTGTCCTGCACAACTGAAGGTTCATGCTTTGTGAACAAAATTTCTATAGCATATAAAAAAAATTATGAAACTAAAAAATTTGATTTAAAAAAATTAAATAAAGCAAAATGTGTTTAATTGAAATATGTGTATTGTACAATTTTCACAACAGTGCCAAATTTTTCTTTGACTGATTTGAATGAAGAGAAAGAATGAGAGAAAATAAAGCAATATATCCATCTCTGATCTTATAAAGTTAAGATCGTAAACTATGTTTTAAATTAGCCATAGACTATAGCCAGTTCAATTTAACACAATATTCTATGTTTATTTGAATGAAAACATGATGTATGATGTACCCCCTTAAAGTGCACATGAAGTCAAGTGTTTTAAATTGGGGGGATCCTTCTCTGGAAAAGATGACACCACTAGGATATAGAGAAAAATACTGTATGCAAACTTTTTCCACCAGGATTTAATTCTGTGCAATAACAATTTCTGTTTACTTGTAATTTCTCAAGCAGAGAATGATATGTGAAATTCTTGGATCATCATTATAATTCCAAAAAATGCATTCTATGCACACTTAAAGTTCTGCAGGAAAAAAATCAAGATATGTTTGTGAAACACTGATGCCCCTGTATGGCAGCTAGCTTATTGCGAATTTTGAATTCTCTCAAATGCATGTCAAAATCCAAAGGCCAAGGTCAAAAGGGTTTGTACCCAAAGGGAGATCTTGTTACAAGCAATACACCTGTGAATTATGAAAGCCCTAGTTTAAACAGTTCAAAAGTTATGACCAAGGTTAAAGTTTTAAAAAGTGGGTCAAACTCTTAGGTCAAGATGAAAAGGTCAAAAGTATTTATACCAGCTGAAAGGTCTTGTTTCAATAAATACACATGTGAAATATGAAAGCCCAAGCTCCAACACTTCAAAAGTTATGGCCAAGGTTAAAATGTGGTATATTTTTGTAAAAGTTGTAGGTCATCCTCCAAGGTCAAGAGGTCAAATTTGGTGATACCCTAAGAAAGGTATTGTCGCAAGGAATACACCTGTGGAATATGAAAGCCATAGCCCAACCACTTCAATAGTTATGGACTAGGTTTAAGTTGACATCAGACAGACAGAAAAATAGCTAAACAGGCAGGACAAAAACAATATACCCATGGGATCTTTCCATCCAGGCCGGGGCATAAAAATGACTGCTTATATAGTGCACAATAACTCCACATTTACTTCTTAAGTTCTTAACTAGTGTTTATGTTTAGTATAAATTCTAAACATATACAATATACATATATTTCTTAATGACTAGGTATACTATCATTTAACTCATGCTTGAGCCACTGTTTGGAATCCCTTTTTGTGAAAACCCATAGCTCCAACTATTACTTAAAGGGGCCTGGACACAGTTTGCATGGCTGTTTTGATTACAGTTCTAAATAACTTTTATATATTAAAAAAAAAACTTAAGTCGTACACAAAAATTCAAAAGATAAAACTGATGACAATGGCATTCCTTGTGACATTGTGTCAAACATCTGTATTTGTAAACACTGGTAAAAGCTTTTTTTTTGTTATTAATGTTTGTGTTTTACAAGTGTGTTCAATTTTTTAAAACTATACATGTCGCACTCTGACAATATTGGTAAGCTGGTTTTAAATTTTAAGTTTGTTTTAATTTCTCCATTAAAGTTTTATTAATACAAACTGTACAACCAAGTATACTACAAATTTGGTACATTTCTTAAATATTAAGGATACAGTTTGTGAGCTTGTGCATGAATGTGTGTAAAACAAACATGTCCAAAAATAATATTTCCCAGATTTAAAAAAAATTTTAAACATGCTTTTAAATTAAAAGAATGTGGTATGAAATACTCTAGCAATACCGTATAATCCCTATTAACCGCCTCGGGCGCTTAGAAAATTTCAAAAAGGAGGAGTTGTTTTGGTGTTCTATTTATGATATTTAATGTCATATTTTAACTTCAAAAAATCATTTGAAAATAAAAATAAATACAAGAAACTTTACTTAAAGTGAAGATAATTCACCCAAATTATGCTAAAATGTTCATTTTCCACTTAGAAATTGGATGATAGACAAATTTAATTTTCACTCTCTTCATATTTTTGATAGGATTCTAGTTGATTTTAATCACTCACAGGGCCCTTATTTCCTGACAATTGAAAAATACCTAAGGGGGCGCTTATAGGGGTAGGGGCAGTTAATAGGGATTATACGGTACATAATTATTGATACTGAAAATTTTAGAACATACTCTGGTATTACCGGTAACTTCAAATTTGTGCCCAAGCCCCTTTTATATGGGGACATAGAATATAAAATACTTATACAATAAAATCATTTTATAAAATCACAGTTCCTAATTTGGTAAAAAACACAGGTAAATAGAAATAATTTAAAAATCATATACATCCATGTACTTTGCAGACGAACATCAAGATCTCTGTATTTTATACAAGTATGCTAGACACTGCCTACAGATGAATGTTCATCACCATGTGACCTGGGATTTGTATTCTTCTTTTAAAGAGAACTGTTTTACGGAGTCGTACACTAGTGTGGCTAGGAATGAGAATAGAATGTTCTGTATAAGTCTGGGACGCAGCCCCTTGGTAAGAAATGTCAAAATCCCTTCGTCTCTGTACAGATTCCTAGCAGCTACCTGTATACTGGTCTGGCTCACCTGAAACAGCCACAAATTTAATCAAGTACTACCTCCATTACTACATGTATTTTTACATTCAAGTATTTTTATTTTGCTTAAATTTAATTGTCTTTACTTCTTTTTGTTTGCTTATTTGTTTTTTTAAAATTGTTTTGTAAATGTATTGAATGCATAAATTGCTAAAAATTAACGAACAATAAAATTTTCCAGATTTATCTGAAAGAAATGAAAAGTGTGCATGAAACTTTAATTACATCATTGTTGGGAACATGTCACCTCCTACTTTGTTAAGGGCTTTACGCCATTTGTAGGACTTTAAGCAATGGACATCTTGCTGTTTTAAGAAACACTAACTTACCTGTGCTCTTGTCGTTGTGATGGAGAGACCATTTGTAATTATGGCTACTCCAAATCCGGATATAACACCACTGGCAGTATTTCTCAGCACTCTAGATGTCCCAGGATACATATTTGCCAGAATACCTACAAAACACCTTCTTTTATTTCAAGCAAACAAACTTTTCAATACATAAAACAAGCTTTAACAAAAATTATTATTTTCAATGAAAACAGTTGAAGCATTTGCAAATAAAACCATGTTTTCTCAGACTGATTTGACAAGTCTCAACAGTACTTATAGAAGATATCAATGATAATTTTTAATTTATTCCACATTAAAGAATAGTCAGATGTACTTTATGAAAGGATCACATATACATTTACCACCTACATCATCACTAGTAAGGCATAAATTTTAATTAAAATTGCTTCATTAAGGAGTGGAAACTTTTCTTTAACTAATAATCCCCTTAGAAAAGTTGGACCCTGTGAATTTGGTATGAAAAGAGAGTTATACAAATGAAGCTTAAGAAGTTAATGCTCCCCCATTTCGAAATTTTTTTGACTTAGATGGATCCCCTCCTCTCTGAAAAATATTCCTGGATTCATGCATGGTAAAGAATGATGAAGAATCTGAATCTGGACTATCAGCTGAATTTTGAGTACCTGACACAAATTCAAAGGAGGACCACCACAAGGCACTATGAAGTCCATTGTTAATCATCAGTAATGGTAGAGCTCTCCAAAACCCTTTAAGTCCATGTCTATTTCCCACATCTTTGATGACTGAACTCTCCAATATCCACCGCCCCCCGTGTCTTATTTCTTTAGGGTACCGCAGAGGCTGGAGACTTTTCAAGATCTGGACCTCTTGTTGACTACTAGCTTGCTTTGATAATAGAATCACATACTGGTTTACTACATCAAATGGACAGTTTATGCAAGACGCTGTGCAGGAGGCAGTAAATCCAGCTATAAATGGATGTGAGGTCAGTTCTCGTACAACTTCATATGTACTGACATATGTTAGAGAAGAAAGGGTCTGCCCAAAAGCTCGAAATGTCACTCCTCTAAAAAGTCCATTAACTCCCTGTCTCCGGTAAATCTTGGCAAAAGCATCAGTTATATTTTTGTAAAGTTTCTCTTTCTCTAAAAAGGAGACAACATATAAAATTAACCCTAGGGTTAAGTCATGTAGAGAAAATAGGGAGGTTGAGATTTCATACCTGTTTGTGTACAGGTACGTCTAGTAGGGGAATTGCCTAAATTCTATGCATATTATGTCACCAATTTTAGTGATATCAAGTTATCTACATGTTCTTAGAACCTGTAGAATGCCACCTACATGAAAGTGAAAACTTGTAGCTTTAATAAAAATTAGTCAATGTGATTGTTATACATTATTTAGGATGTTTAGTTTCATTAGCATTTATTTCTATCAAGTTTTATTTACTAACTTACATAAAAAAAAACAACTTTTAAATAGTTCAAATAAAGACACTTATAGTGGTGTATATGTTCTTGATACAATTCATTAAAATCTCAACAGACAAATTACAAAAATGTGTACATGTACATCAAAGTAGAAGGATAAATACACATGTATACAAGTTTAAAACCTCAACCTCTCTAATTATAATGTGTCTGTTCTTATATTCAAAAAGAGACTTTCTATATATATTTATTAATTTGTTTTATCAACATTTTAGATACAGATTTGTTTTAATACATATACATATAATTCCAATCTTAATTTTATTTATCGATTCCTTGTGTTTTAATTACAGAAAAAGTTTACACATCGATGAATTTTTAATACTTGACTGTTGTAAAAACAATGAAAACAGATACTTCTAGTCCGTTTTAGCTAAATTATAATTTCAAGAAATTTATAATAAAAAAATGAATTAATGAATGAAAAGGAGATATATTATGTTTATGTCATTGTTCACGAGTGTGAAATATTTTGAAATCGCTGATCATGCTGTATCCATATCAACTCAGTTATCGTAATGTGATAAGGAAAAGAAACGTACAGCCTTTTCAGGATTTAAATATCGAGAACAACTTTCATGTCAACATGGCCATGGTCAAGGACTGGAGAATTTGTTGACTTAAATAACATTCAATGAGTTTTTATAAGTTTAATTATTGATTGTTTTGACAAATAAAGTTGAATTTTATCTATAAATCTTGTATACGTTTCTTTGCGGCATAAAGTACACCGTACAAAATAACGGATTGTATGGCGGCCTCAAAGAGAAATAATTTTAATAGTTAAAAAAAATCGAATTTATCGATGTGTAAACTCTGTCTGAATAAAATACTTCGCACTTTTAGGAAAGAACTTGTTTACTATAGTATTTTATATCAGTATCTTAACATTACTGACAGAGGATTTAGTATACCTTTCTGCTGCTGCTGGAGAATTGTGACCATCATGGCACAAGACGAAAAAGTCATAGTAGGAAAGAATACAGATCTAGCATGTGCATTTCTATGATGTTAGGATGAGCGACTCTATCCACAGAAGGCTTTTCTGACTTAGATATCATGTTGCTGATCCTTCCTAACATAAAACTCTGCAGATGTGTGTGATGTTACCATAGAAAATTAGAGCACTGCATAACTGCTTTGGTACTTATAATGTTATTGTCCAGTACATGGTTGCTCCTTTCCAAGTTACATATTCTGAAAGACAATTTTATTTTAGAAAAATCTATCAAATGTAGAATTTTTTTACAATAAATCTACAGAGACTTATATTATATAAATGTTCTTATCCAGGCATGTCCCTAAGAATTGAAAAAGCAGGGGACATCAATTATGAAGTTTTGGGGTTCCTCCCTACCCATGCTAACAGAGGGGGGATACCATAATAACCAGTGTATAACATCATTATAGATGGGGAAATTCTTAACTCTTCCATAAGTCTTAGGAACAACCACAGATAGGTTCTGATGTCTGAATGGTGGAAATAGAATACAGTATGAGTCAGAGGAATTTCTGGTTACTCACAGTCACATCACACGCGAATGCTCCAGTGGCCTAAGAAAAATAATAACATAACTATTAGCTACTTAAGAAAAAAACGATGGTATTACACTTATATTGGTTCAGATAGGAAATAAAATAATGAATTACAATGATATCACATCAGCTGATAACCGCCGGGTATCGGTAAAGTGAAGAAATTTATAATTCTTCCGACAATTGTGATACAAACTTACTTAGTTATAAAAAAAATTAATCTCAAACAAAGATCTGCTAGTTGAAAAGCATAACATCATACCCATTTTGTTTCTTTGTAAAACAGTTCCATAAAATAACAAGTACTAAACTTCTAAAGCAAATCTTACAAAACAAAAATCGACCTTCCGGCTATTTTCACTTTTTTTTTAAAACTACAATATCGATCCCGATGGGAAAAAAAAATTAATATTTTTTATGTTGGCGTAAAAATTAAAAATTATAATAACAGAATAAGTTAATAACATTTTTTAAAATGAATAGACGATTAACTCTCAATAAATGAGACAGTTTTCCTAAAAGAGCAGGAGCACGTAGGAACATTTTTGAAAACTTGTATATTATGTGGTGTTGGGTGGTGTTCTGGGGAGGTGCTGCCACAGTAAAATGATTCAACCAAACTGACAAACAAAAAGGGGGATTTCTCCAAAATCTTTTTTCTTAAGGGTATGAAGGAGAGGTGGAGTTCCAACTTTTTTCCGATCTGTACAACAATTTAATTAATATATTGGAGGACTTTTGTATTTCAGAAACTCCAAGCGACTTTTAGAATATTTGAAAACACAATTTTATTAAAATCAATAAATTATTGAACACAACCCCTCCTTTTGAAAAAAAAAATAAATGAAGTCCAGGCTATTTGTCAACAACTACTTTTTTCAATAAAAAATTCGTAAATTGGCTTACTTTGTCATCAGCCATATCCCAATTATTTTGTTTAAAATATTCTGATTGTATTAACGCACTTTAATACTAATATTTAAAAATGACTGGCAATGATTGGTAATACTTTCTATGTTTTTGGAGATCAATCTTCCTTGCACAAAAATATCATCATTTCCCTTGCGCATCTTTTTTGTATTATATAATTCAAACGTTGATTATCCTCTTCCTAAGAGCATTTATCTTTTTTGTATTATATAATTCATATCTGTAAAGGCACAGATCCTGTTTTTGGGGGGGGGGGGGGTCCACCCCAATAAAACAATCCAGCACATAATTTTCTTGACAAGCACAAAAAAAACCCCCAAACAAACAAATAAACAAACAAACAAACATAAACTCCTTTCCCAAACGTGAAAAACCTATTTGGGGGAGGGATTGGGTGAGGTTAACTTTTAAAGCTTCATACATAGAAACCTATAGTACTTTTCACAGCCACTTAGCGCATATTCGCTTATTAGATGAGGGGTCAGCGTTTTCTGGGGGGCGTCCAAGGTCATTTAAAGTAACAAAAAAAATCTCTGCAAAATCCAAGGGGTGTGTGTGTGTGGGGGGGGGGGGTGGAACTTTAGAACCGTGTATTGAAAACTACGTAATTATTGGGCAATACATGCAGTTTGATAAAATTATTTCTTACTTATTGTCTAACATAATTGAACCATATTTGTGCGATATGATACTTCTTTTAATCAATATGATTAAAATCAGATCCTTTGATCCACTCACATAGATCGCTACACAAGTAGCGATCTATAAAGTAGCGATCTATGTGAGCAGATCAAGGATCTGATTTTAATCAGATTGCTTCCTAAATTTACTTATTCTAAAATAAATTTAATAGACTTCACTTAGTCGTACAAAGAAAAGCAAAAATGATACAAGTGAATTTTCATGTATCAACAAATTGTGTAATGCATGAACACAATAAAATAATTTAATTTATATGAACTTTTTTAAGAGTGTAAGAGGATTTTTTTCCTTTCAAAAAATTTTTCTTGGGGAAAAATACCAATATCTGCTACTGTTTTGTTGTAATATATTTACAGTCGTTTGCAGATGTCTTGCTGCTCTAATATGTTTGAATTTTGAAAGTCCGACATGATGCTAATGGATGTTGATAGACAATTTCGCGGGATTTGGACCCGGACCACAATTAGCGTACATATATAGACTTATATAGTAAAAGCATGTGTTTTGTTTTCTTTGTAACTTTTTAAAGAAAGATTCATTTCCAAAATATTTTTACCACATGACAGAGCAATGTGTCAGATAAATAAATGGAAATTCTTATTAATAAACATAAAAATAGGCTAATGGTTTAAACAAACCAAATGATCTTTCATTTCAATACATATTTCTGTGCATAATTTATGGAAATGCACCTTGATGCATATCATTGTAAACTTTTTATTAATAAAACTATCAGAAAGTAACACAAACATGTGAGCTGTTTTTGTTTTTATCATGACCTCCGAAGCCTTTAGCTCTCGCTAATGGTTTAAACAGTGCGCGTAAACAGTGAAAACCAAATGATCTTTCATTTCAATACATATATTCTGTGCATAATTTATTACTGTATTCAGCGGCGGCTCACACAAATGCACCTTGATACAACTTTATTGCATATCATAAAGAAATCAAAAAAACTTTTTACATTGCAAATAAAAAAACTTTTATTCTATACATGTTTGATAAGAATAAGTCACACAAACATGTGATAATACCATATCAACAATTGTTTTTGTTTATTTAATTATCATACAATTTCTTCTTAAAGAAAAAATTAATCATTCTGTGTGTGTGTTTTATCAAATGACGGAATTTTCAATCCCTTCTGCTCGTGTGTACACTTTGTAAACTGTTTGGCCTTTAATTGTGGCCCTGACTATGAAATTACAAAAATAATGATGACGTAGAAAACTTGCGCGCAAAGAACATCGTGGAGGCGACAATTCAGTGAATAATCAGAAAGTTGGTTTTGCATTTGGTGATGCAAGATGAAGGAACACATTGGTTTTGCATTATCTGAAGGAACTGTTCGATTGTGTGATTTTGCAAACGTGGGTATGCAGTCTGTTGATTTTGTTTTTAAGGTTGTCTGTGTTGTTTTGTATTTCATTATGTTTATAAAATTAGTTGTTAGTGTGTTGCATAAACGTCAAGTATTTGATATATATGCTTTACCTTTCCTTATCCTGGATATAGTGATCAATGCCAAAGGGCATGTTTTGAAAAGTGTATTGGGAAATTAATATAATCTGTTTACATCTCAGCTATGCTGATTATTGCCTTTACAAAAGACTTTATTTGTTGTGTTATTCAACTATGATATTGAAACCTTGTCAAAAACCTTTATATTTTATGTCAGTGACTTATGTCTGTGAAATTTTTTTTTTTTTTTCATCTTATAAAATTGACCTAGTCTGAATCTGTTCACTTTCTTGATACAATGTATATTGAATAATAAAATTAATAAACTGTTATAGAATATTCAGTTTTATAGCAATGTATTAACGCTTTGCTGTGTTGACTTCCAGCAACTCTAAGATTCTCTCCAATCTCAGCTTGATACGGAGAACCCTTTGAGCTTTTGCAATGAAATTTGGCATAAAGCAACTCCACTTCTTCTTTTCAGGACAGGCATGGCTCTGAAATAAACATAACAACATAATATTTCTATTCTAAACTAAGATATCAGATTTATTAAATGTTTTTAATTTTCTTTTTTTACCTCACATTTCAATGATTTTAAGGTCAAAAGGTCAAATTGGTGATAGGTCATTTTAATTTTTTTAAGCAAATTAATCACTTGTCTGACAATTGAAAAAGACCTAAGGGAGCGCTTATAGAGGTAGGGGCGTTTAATAGGGATTATACGGTAGGAGGTCAGGCTACTAAACATGCCTTTAAATTGAGTAATTTACACACTAGTGTGCAATGATATATTTAACATAACAATTCCATGTGGTGAATCCTGATTTAACACATTAATTTGGTAATACAATGTAGTAAGGGATATTTTTACACAACAATTCGCGCTACCTATTGATTTTGAGGTCAAAAGGTCAAAGTTCAGATTTTTTTATTAAGGTCGGAGTAGATTTATATAATTTATACTGAATAAAATTGTGTACAACATTTAAAATTTTTTCAGCTGTCAAAATCTGCTCACATGTGCAGGATCACTTGCTGGATTGAAAACAAAACTTGAGTGGGAGTGGAATACTGATCCCGATCAGAATGAAGAAATAAATTTGAGATGGTGATGAAAAATTCGAGTAGACGAGGATGAGAATCTATGAATATTTTTTTTATTATGGTCTTCTTTATTTATACAACTTCATGGTGAAAAATTGTAATACAGTGTTTTGATGTGTTCTGGATTGGAAATATAAAGTTAAATTTTTGTTTCTGAGAAAAAATAGTAAACTCTCTCATAGCACAGGGTGACCTGCTTCAAATAGTTAGGTCTTTATAAAGGTTTCCCTAAATGTTTGTTTTATTCATTTTTATAACATTTATTTATAGTATTACATACTTTTTGCCCACAAAGATGCTTTTATAAGTACCCTTAAACGAAGGTTAAATTCAGATCAGGTGTCATATTTGACCGATAGAAAAGGCCATCAAAATCAATATTTATAAAAGAAATCCGAAAAATAAACTATTCTTCCCATTTTTAAGATTTTTTTCGTTATTAATTTGCTAATTTCACATCCATTTATCTACCATGTTCAGATTAATTTGAAAAACAAAACGGGTTATCTTTAACGAATTTTGTCTTAAAATGGACTTAGAAATATTTTCTCTCCGACATAAAAATAATAAATAATTCAAAACAAGTTATGAATGCTTTTCGCTTGGTATTAGAACTGTGTGTTTGATAAAGGCTAAATAAATGAAAAACACCATGGATTGATTGTAAAATTTTGACAATAAGACCAATTAAGGGATTAATAGCAGATAAAGAATATAAACTTCGAATTCAAAATGGCGCCACTGAAAATAGACCGATCTCGCGGGATCTCGCGACGTGCGAGATTTCAGCAGATTTTCACAGTTCAGTACTACAGTGGCCTATCCCGTTAGTATATAGGTCCCTGGGTATGTGTAGCAAAACGAGAACTGGGTCGGAGATTCGGGTTCGTGTTGAAGTTCAGCATACCATTTTATATAGAACTTGAATTATGTAAGTAATTTCTCAGTAATTTTCAAAACAAAAAAGGTTTTCTTCAAGTGAGAGAGTTGCAGATGCAAATGTTAGAACAAACTATATATAGTTCAACAGGGATTGTATTATTTTTATCTCAAACGATCCTTTTTTTTCTTTCTTTCTTTTTTTTAAAACTTTTCTTTTTCTTTTAAATGATAGTATTCAGTATGTGAAAAGAAATATTTATGAGGTTATAAAATCATCATTACAGTGTGATAAATATTCCATATAAAAAGAATCTTCTATACACATAATAAAGAATAAGTAATCAAATCTTTATATGCATATTGACAATCATGTTTTTTATTTGCTTGAGTATACATGTATTCATTTGATAATTCTCGGCAAAACAAAATTCAGTCGCTGGATGCGTTTGACAGGACGTGTGTAGACCAAGGCTGGTGTTTTTCGGACACAGGTACATGTAGGCCTAAGCGGGGGACGTAACTATGGACCCACGAAATTTACACCAGTTCCATAATTAGACAGTGCAGTTTTTTTAAACACTGTTAAACATATTAAATCTAAAAGTCGAATATCTTTGGATATGGGGTAACCATATCTATTCTTGTTTACCCTTTCCGCCGCCCATACTTCCGGTGACGTGCCAAAATTGATGCAACTTTTCCCGAAGTTTTTGTTGTTTGCTTTTATTCTCTGTGCATTTTGTGGTGTAATCCTAAATTAGCACACTTAAAAAAAAACAAACAATTTGGGGCTGGTAAAAATTATATGGGGTATGATTTCCCCTTGCACCGAATGTCAGTTGCTTCCCTTGTTTCAACTCTCTAGTGTTTTCATTGTAAACAATTGAGAGCAGACGAAATGTCAGAGGAGCAAAGAAAATTGCAGGGTTCGACACTAACGGTAGCCCGCTGGCCCGGGACGACTGAATATCTGTACCTACGAGGTGTAAAACAAAGTTATATGGCAGAAATATTTTCTGTAAATAACTCTACAATTTCTAGGCTTGTGATGAAATTTAATAGTGGGGAAAGTATACAAAAGAGCTCCAATAGAGGTAGGAAGAGTCTGATTGATGAGAGGGGTGACATAGTTTTGATTCGGACAGTGAAGAAGAACAGAAGACAGACTTTGAGTGAAATTGTAGATGATTTAAACCAGCATGCTACTGATAAAGTGTCTGTCAGGACTGTTCAGAGGAAACTCTATTCTTATGGAATCCATTGACACAAAGTAAGGAAGACCCTCAGTGTGTCAGAAGTGAACCGAAAACGGTGTAAACATACAAAATATCATAAAGTTGATGACTATTGGAGAAAAGTAATTTTTTTTTCAGATGAAACTCAGATAGTGATTTCAAATGAAAATCGTCTGTATGTGTGGAGAACTCAGGATGAAGCGTATCGTCCAGAGTGTATTGGTCAACATGGCCGCAATGTAAAGTTGAGCGATATGTTTTGGGGGATGTGTGACTGTGACTTATTCAGAAGTGGGGACATTAGTTGCAATAACTAGAAATATGAACTCTGAAAAGTATATAGAGACTCTTGATGAATCTATGGCCAGTCATTGCAAAACATTTAGGAAATTCGTCATTTTTATTCCAGGATGACAGTGCCCCTTGCCATGTCTCACAAATTGGAAACGTGAGAATGATTTAGATTGTCTTGACTGGACATCAGTCACAGTAACCTGACCTCAACATCATTGAAAATGTATGTCTATTTTTAAAAATTCGACTGAAAAAAATTACTGCCAACCATTAAATCCAATGATGATTTGATCTCTGAAGTCTTGAACATTTGGTCCACTCTACCATTATATAAGACAATATTAGACAATTCCAAGGAGATTACTTGCTGTAATTTCTGCTAAAGGCCACATCACCAAATACTGAAAATATCAAGTAAGTATCTTTTATAGTTTTTGGTTTATGGTGGTTTGAAAAGACAAGACAGTTTGTTTAGAAACAAGGACGTGAGGGAAAAGTTGCATCAAATTTGGTATATCACTGTAGATGTATGGACGACGCTATCATGGCTGTACTAGTATATAAAGGATAGAAGAGTACGATTATTTTTTAATAATCATTAAAATTTGAAAAAAAGTTTAATTGTTGAAGCAGCATTTTTTTAAATGTATAAAACCTTGTCTTTAAATAATCTTCTAGAATGGTTGTATAAAGTAATGAGGAGTTCCATACAATGACCTTATAGCAAATATAACCTATACAATGACCTTGTCAGCAAATTTAATTTATCATAAAGCAGATTCTGACTAACGCTTTACATTCTTATAATTGTTAAGCTTACACACCGAATTGTCTACGGATTTTCACTTTTTTTTCTGACCCTGACAATGAGCACAAAACAGGTGTGACATGTCGACAGGAGATGCTCAGTCCTCCATCGCACAGTTCCCGCCTCTGATGCTTATGACGTCCGTGTTTGCTCTCATCCCGATTTTTATGTTCTGAATGGACTTTGTTTTAGTACTGTTCGTTATTTTCATATTTCATTTCATTCATTCATACATAATGTCGACTCGATATACCTCAAAGACCATAAAATAAAAGACACTTAAAAGTCCGTCAAATCTATTTCATATTTAACTAGACAAGACGATGATTGCAACTTAAAACTTATAATGAAAATAATTAGCTTTACCATTGTCCCATCTTAATCAACCGGTCCTTTGGATGAGACCGTATAAACGGACGTCCCATATCGCAGTAGGTGCTAGCATGAAACAGATCCCTCACTGCTCAGTGATCTACAATGCCTAGTATAGGACAAAAACTTGCAACTCTCAACCGGCAAGTGGTGGCGTCTTCATATCATGAGTGAAATATTCTCGAGAGGGACGTTGTTCAACAGTTGATTGAATTAAAACAGTCATATTAGATGAAAAAAAAACAGCCGTCATTTAAGATTTCTTCTTTAAACGAGGTTATTTGTTGGCAAACAAGTTGATGAAACAAGGATAATTTTATCAGCATTTTTCATTTGTTTAAGTTATCATTTCATAAGTTCAGTGGTCGATACAATGGCCTTGTCAGCAAATACAATCTATCATTCAATCAAAAACTGACTGACGTTTTTTAAATTCTAATTCATAGCTAGGTCATTATTCACACACAAAATTGTTGACGGATTTTTCTGTTATTTCCCTATCAGAACAAAGGGCACACGGCGGGTGTGACCGGTCGGCAGGGAATACTCCCTCTCTATGGCACCTGGTCCTACCTTTGATGTTCTTTAGATGCCCATATTTGTTCTGCTTTAAAATTTGCATTGTTTAATTGAATTTTGAGCTTGGAGCTTGAATACTATTTGTTATTCTCCATGTATTTCATTTGATAGCGGTTCAGTAAATTTTTAGAATTTGTTTTTAAAGTTCATTGTCAAGCTGAAGGCACTTCCTTTTCCCATAAATTTTAATTTAGTTGATCAAAACACATGGGAACATTCTCTTATTTGAGATCTAGAGAAATTCATATTTCAGGATGGTTTGTATCAAGTCACATCAACTATGTTGATAAACCATGATGAACTTTACACGGAATTTGCCAATTTACATCCAAGTTTTTAACATGTAAATCATCATTTGTCCACAAAATTTAATTTCCCTTTTTCATCTGTCTATTTTTCAAGAGAGTTATAGTTGAAATTTAGCTGAATAATTTATATCAATATGGTGTTTGCATTTGGGAATTAAAATACATTAACAATGAAAAAAAAACAAACAACAAAAATCAAAATTAGAAACATATTGGATTATTTACTTTATAACTATACACATTTAAGTACATATAACATGTGTTTCAAATAGATATACTAGTATTTTAAAACATGTATATACATAACTACATTAGAAAATAAAGATGTTTGTTTTTTCAATAGTGGTTCACTTAAGACCAATTATTAACTATAAATAATAAATATGTCTATGAAACACCCCTAGCCAAAATTGAAAATCTCATTGAAAAATGATAAATAAAAAAAAAAGACTGAAAAATAAACAAACGGTATTACACATAACTACATACACAAATTCAACATCGCTTACTTTTCAAATTAGAATTGATTATAAATTTACTGAAATTTGACATAAAAGTATAAAAGTATAAAAAATAAAATATATAACTTAAATTATTAAAAAAGGGGTTTTTGGAAACAAGTTTTGTTAAACAGAATGCTTCAGCAACCAAACTTCGGAATAGTCAGGAACAGTCCTTTTACATGGCATATAAAGGAAATACACACACTGGATTTGTCACATCTGATTTTTTATTCCATGTTCGAAATTCCTATAAAATTAACCCAAATCAAACAGTCAGTCAAAAGAAGATAGAGAGTATTCTAGCAATTTCCACAGCTTTCTATACATAAATGCAGTTTAAAGTTTACTTACATCAAAGACTCCATAACTGAGATACCTTGGTAGCAGATCTCCAATATACAAAACCATCCTCCAGTAAAAGCATACACAGCTTGTGATTAAGCATGACAAATTTTCCCTCGCAACCTCTGTGCAACTGGAACTTTGTGCATGCATATTCAACAGGCTGTTTTTTCTAGGCAAAACTATTGCCATGTTGGCAAACGGGTTTTCTGAGGCTTTGTAAGAAAAACTGCGTCTTTATACTTCTTTTACATACTATGACTTTGCATCTAGCCAATCAGATTTAACCCTTTCTTTAAAAATCGATGTTATTCTGCTATTGGAATACATCGAGTGATATTCTATCACATACATGTATACGATATCCTACTTTGCCACCATTTGCTGGCTTATTGCAGTGTTTATACAAGATTTGTCTTTTCTGCAAAGCACTCCTGATACTACATATGGTTAAAGCGACCTGAATTGCCCCCTCCCCCCTCCCCATTTCGAAATGCATCGTGAACAAATGAGGCAGATACAAAATGTAGTGTGAGATTATGGTTGCAGAATGCAAGACAAAATATAAGTAAACGTTTTTAAAATCACAATTCATTAATTTGAAAACGGGATCAAATAGCCATCATGATGTACAATAAGTACAGATAAGTAGTGTGAAATACAGTGCTTGTATTGTATTTGCTAATTTAAACAAGCATTCTGAGGGTTTTGTTGCATTAGCAATAGTAATCGCCTACCGGCAAGGGTTATCTGGTTCCCGTTAAAAATTGAAAATGCCATAATTCCGTCAAAAATCAATGAAGCGGAATGAAATATAAACTTCATCTTAACTCATCAATTTTAAAGTCATATACCAGAAATCAGCTCAATACCCGGAAGCGTTTAGGAAATAAATGTGCAAAACCCTGAAAAATCAAACTTGATTTGTTACTCACACTCACGAACTGAAATTCAGCTGAATATCTACAGCGTTTAAAATTAGAAAAAAATGTGGAAAATCACGACGGACAGACTGACATAAAGACAGCTAGACTGACGGACGGAGAGTCGTAGAAAACCTATAGTCCCCTGCGGTTTCACCGGTAGGGGTTATGATATTTTCTGTAAGAATTTAGGATATTTTACATTACCAAACGATGTTTAAAGTAATCTAGTTAATTGCGTGCTATAACATGTGATATATTTAAGTAGGCCGTGATAATAGCTTGTACTTTTTTCTATTCATTCATTGTATAAGTTAAAGAATATTGACAAAATTGAGTGCTACTTTGATGAAATGGAACTGCGCTCACTTCTGCTAAAGTGTTCATGATAATTCTAATAATTGATTAAATATCTAAAAAATGAATTCAAAATATGATTTGACCAGGCTCTCTCTCTTTAGAGACTGTTTATACTAAACCGAGTCAAGAAGTCTATAGTTTTGTGATTGGTCTAATGGTCTTTATATAGTAAGTACACTTATCAAACAGCCCGTTTTTATTTGACCCGTATTTTTCAGTCATTCGTACATGTACCATTATATGTGAAGTTAAAAGTCTTTTATAACCAGTGGTGAGAACTACAATATAATTCAATTAGGTGCTGCCTTACATGTAGGACATAAGTAGTATAATACCCCGGGGTGATATATAATTTTCAAAATATTATTGCAAATCTTCGGAAAATCCCTAATTCGTGTAGTTATAAGAACCAGAATTTTGTTAAACTATAGTTCACTGTAGTAGGTCAAATGTTTTCACTTTAGTAATTTCAATGTATTTTACTATGAATTTCAAGTAGATATATATTATTTTATCAAATTCCTACAAGTAATATTTTTGTTCTTAGTTAAGAAGATTTTTTTTTATTTATTTACATATTTTTTCTCAAAACATTACAACATTGGTGTGTAATATAAGAAATATTAAGGCCATAAATCTTTTGAAAGTTCTAGAGTAGAGATTTATAGTAAATCAAAGAACTTTCTATAGTTAACAATAGAAAACTGTAGTGAAAATTTTTTGTCGACCCAATTGTCTCTATAAAACATATGGAGATAACAAACAGTATTCAAGATCAAAAGTGCTTAAAACAATACAAAATAGGAGCAGAGTTAGCATCCCCTGCTCCGTGTGCTCCTTGTCATGATCGGAAAATAATAGGTCTTCCAACAATCTCTTAGAAAGCCCATGGGTACCAATTGCGCCCCGTTATTAGCAGACCTATTTTTGTGCAAAATCTTATGCGTGAAAAGACGAAAACACTTGCTGTGGCCTTCAACTCGACATTTAGATATATCGACGACGTATTGTCAATTAACAATGGTAATTTTCATTCTATGTCTATACGATATATATCCCGATGAGCTTGAATTAAGCTCTATGATAAACGTGATGACTTTAACTTTTCTATCGTCAACTTCCCTTACTTATGCAGCAAAATACCTTCATCAAGAGCATGCTGTACGTATGAACAATTTCTTAAACGAGGTAAATTATTGACAATTGACAAAGAAGTTGATGAAACAATAATTTCAGCTCTCTCGTTTAAAGTCATAATTTCGTAAGTTCTATGGTCGATACAATGACCTTGTCAGCAAATACAATTTATCATTGAGTCAAATGTTGACTGACGTTTTTCATACTAATCGAACACACGGCGGGTGTGACCGGTCGGCAGGGGATGCTTACTCCTCCATGGCAACTGATCCCACCTTTGATGTTTTGGAGGTTCGTGTTTGCTCTGCTCCTACTTTGTATTGTTTTATGGACTTTTGATGTTGAATACTTTTCGTTATCTCCACATGTTTCATTAATGCAATTTTGAACTTGAATACTGTTTTTTATCTCCATATATTTCTTTATATATTTTAATGTTTTTGTTCCGTTCCAGTTTTTATCTAAAGCACATTTGTTTTAAATTTAATACTTTAATAATATTTCATAAATCACCCCTTGTTCGAATCACAAATATAAGTAAAACCATGTACATTGATCTTTATAGTTGTTTTTATGCCCATGTAATCAATTGATTGGTTGTATGTTTGTTTAAACGTCCCTTTCGAGAATTTTTCACTCATTTGGAGACTCCACCACTTGCGGTGAAAAGCTGCAAATTTTGCCTAATACTTGGCACTCAGGGCCATTTAGCAGGGAGGGATCTTTTTCGTGCCAACACCTACAGCGACACGGGACCTCAGTTAATACGGTCTCATCCGAAGGACCGGTCTCCATTTCCCACAGTGGGATTCGAACCCGCGACGTAAGGATCAACTCTGCTTAGAGCAGATGCTCTAACCACTGCGCAACCGGCGACCCCCAGTAATCGAAGATTCGGACGTATGTTGTTTTTGCCATGTCCGTCAGTCTGTCTGCCTGTCTGAGTGGTAGGGGCTTATGGCTTTCATATTTCATTTCACCGATGTATTCCTTGTGACAAAACTTTTCTTATGGTACCACCAAATTTGATTCCGTGACCTTGACCTTGGGGGTTGTTCCAATTTTACCTAAAAATTTCCGAAATTTAACCTTGGCTATGACATATGAAAAGATTGTGTTAGGGCTTTCATATTTCACCTGTGTATTCACTGTGGCAAGATTATCATTGGGTATAGAAATATTTGATGACCTTGACCTTTGTGTTTGTCCCGCCTTTATGAAAACCTTGACCATAACTTTTGAACTGACACTACTAGGGCTTTCATATTTCACAGGTGTGTTCCTTGTGACAAGACCTACCATTTGATACCAACAATTTTTACCATGATCTTGGCTTTGGAGCTTGACTTGCATATTTGAGAAACTTCAACCCAATATCACACTTTTATCCTTGGTAATTACTTTTGAACAGTTGGTGCTAGGGCTCTCATACTTCACACGAGAATTCGTTGTGACAAGTCTTTTCCATGGGTATAAATATTTTTGTCCGCGACCTTACAATTTGACCCACTTTTTAAAAACTTTAATCTTGGCCATAACTTTTTAACAATTAGTCCTAAGGCTTTCATATTTCACAGTGTATTCCATGTGATAAGACCCTTTTCTGGATACCACCTATACTGACCTTGGTATAGACTTGCATTTGAAAAAAATCAATCTTCGCCATTAACTGCCTTACGGGGACATTAGTGTTTTACAAACACATTTTATCTTTTTTTATTAGACTTTACAGACTATAAAATTAGAAAACTCTTAGTTTGATAATTAAGTTAAAAATATTCAACGAAAGGTTTTTTTTAATTCGATAAATATCCCTGAGTCTTGCACTTTTTCGGCACATGGGTTATACAGTAAGATATTTCATTTTTAGAAAATCTGAGAGACTGATAGACTGTTGGATAATTATAACATCCTCCCTGTCTTCAGTATATAACCTTACTGTCTGAACCACTCCTACCTGTTAAACCATCTGGTATGGTCAAAAACCTTTCTCGCAGTTTGAACTAATCAGTGAAAAATGATTTTAATCAATATAAGTAACAATATAATGCAATAAAAATAGTTTACATAAAATACATATTCTCTCTCTCTCTCTCTCTCTCTCTCTCTCTCTCTCTCTCTCTCTCTCTCTCTCTGGATTACTGCTGTTTCAGTCCCCCTGCCAACATTGCTGTGAATTCTGGAACAAAGAAAGTTTGATCAGTGTTCAGATGCTGATATACAGACGATGATTTTTTAAGAATGACATGAAATATAGGATCGAATTAAGTCATGTTGGTATTTTAATTGAAAAAAAATTACCCTTGCCCTCTAGATATCGTTCAGTAGAATATGAATTAAGTGACAGGATCACCGGATCCCTTGTCATACAATTAAATATTCAGATTAATCAGGGACAAGCTGAAGGTCACTCTTCCTAAAGCTTGTTAGAAATTAATTCTGATAATTAAGCTTATTATGTTCCCCAAACGAAGTTGGGGAACATATTGTTTTTACTCTGTTTCTTATTATGTTCCCCAAACGAAGTTGGGGAACATATTGTTTTTACTCTGTTTCTTATTATTATTATTATTTTTCTTCTTCTTCTTCTTCCTGGAACTTTTTTGTCCGGGAATGATCTTGTAAACTGTTCGTCCGATGTAGGTAAAACCTTTTTAGGGTTAGTAGACATGTTATGTAGATTTGCGGAATCAAGGTCATTTTGCGCGCACGTGCTTGCAAGAGCGTGCACGTGCAACACGTGAAATGACCAATATAATAGATATAGCCACAACTTTTCTTTTTTTAGATGAAATGCTTTGAAACTCATAATGTGAGGATATATTAGTAGTATAGACATGACGACATGGTGAAAATAGCAAGATCTCACGCGCATGCACGTGCACTTCGCTCTGATTGGCTGAAACTAAAGTCTCAATATCTTTCTTGTTTTTTGACGAAATCCTTTGAAATTTTGAACATAGCCATGCATTAGGATATCCTACAGCATGAAATAAAGCAATTATCATGAAAACACGTGCATGCACGTGCGCTGCAATCTGATTGGCTGAAACTTTAAACAGCTATAACTCCCTTGGTGTTCAACCAAACAGGATGGGATTTGGAATATAGATAGGTATAATGGACTTCTACAAGTAGGTATGGTCACCATGCACATGCATACACGTGCGTGTACATGTGCTGCAATCTGATTGGCTGAAACTTTAAACAGCTATAACTCCCTTAGTTTTCACCCAAACGGGGTGGAATTTAGAACATAGATAGATGTAATGGACTTCTACAAGAAGGTATGGTCACCATGTTCATGTATGCACGTGCGTGCACGTGAAATGAGTAAAATCAAACATACACTTGAATGAGCGTATTTTTAAAATAATTTTGGATTAAATACTTTAATATTCAGTGTATTAAAAATATAGATTGTGTAGACAAGATGATATGGTCATGGCGCAAATGCATTCACATGTGCACCCGTGCAATGCTAAAGTTTAAATGATTTTTGTACACTTCTTTGTAAATGTTGTTAAAATCTCAGATGCATAGAGTTTGTCTTATTAAATGAAGCTTACAGGGAATATGACACCAAAAGGGAATTGGGGAGCGTTTAGGGAACATCTGTAACGGTCCCCGTTACAATTAGCACTAGTTATTATTATTATTATTTTTCTTCTTCTTCTTCTTCCTGGGTACTTTTTTGTCCGGGAATGATCTCGCAAACTATACATCCGACCAAGGTGAAATGTTTTTAGGGTCAGTAGACATGTTATGTAGATTTGCGGAATGAAGGTCATTTTGCACGCACGTGCTTGCAAGAGCGTGCACGTGCAACATGTGAAATGACCGATTTAATTGATATAGGCGTAACTTTTTAAATTTTTGATGAAATGCTTTGAAACTTATAATATAAGGATATATTAGTAGCATAGACAATATGACATGGTCAAAATAGCAAGATCTCACGCGCATGCACGTGCACTTTGCTCTGATTGGCTGAAACGAAAGTCTCAATATCTTTCTTGTTTTTTGACGAAATCCTTTGAAATTTTGAAATTAGCCATGCATTAGGATATCCTACAACATGATATATAGCAATTATCATGAAAACACGTGCATGCACGTGCGCTGCAATCTGATTGGCTTAAACTTTAAATAGCTATAACTCCCTTGATTTTCAACCAAACAGGATGGGATTTGGAACATAAATAGATATACTTGACTACAAGAAGAAAATATGGTCCCCATGCACATGCATACACGTGCATGTACTTGCGCTGCAATCTGATTGGCTGAAACTTAAAACAGCTATAACTCCCTTGGTTTTCAACCAAATGGGGTGGGATTTAGAACAAAGATAGATGTAACGGACATCTACAAGAAGGTATGGTCACCATGCTCATGCATGCACGTGCGAGCACGTACGTGCACGTGAAATGAGCAAAATAAAAAAAAACACTTGAATGAGCGTATCTTTTTAAAACTTTTGGATTAAATACTTTAATGTTTAGTATATTAAAATATATAGATTGTGTAGACAAGATGATATGGTCATTACACACATGCATTCACATGCGCAGGCGTGCAATGCTAAAATTTGAATGAACTTTGTACACTTCTTAATAAACGTTGTTAAAGTTTCAAATGCATCGAGTTTGTCTTATTTAATGAAACTCCCAGGGAATATGGCACCAAAAGGGAGTTGGGGAGCGTTTGGGGAACATCTGTAACGGTCCCCGTTACAATTAGCACTAGTTTAGTTTTACTTCGAAATAAATTTCTCTGGTTTGGGAAGATGTGTGAAACATATCCGTAAGTAAAGATAATTAACGAGATACTGTTATCAAACTAAATCCAATTTAGCAATACCTTCGTAATCAATTTGTCCGTCGCCGTCCCTATCCGCCTCGAGAAGCATCTCATCAGCCTCGTCATCAGAGAGCTTTTCGCCCAGATTCGTCATTATATGACGTAGCTCTGACGCAGTAATGTATCCTTTGTTCTCTTTGTCGAAGACTTTGAACGCTTCTCTTATGTCATTTTCAACATCTACTTCTTGCATTTTCCTTGCCATCATTTGTAAGAATTCACTAAAATCTATGATTCCATTTCCTGAAAGTAAAACATTGGATGAAACAATGCATACATTAAGCAAAAGGATATTCCGTTTTGTACTTTTTCTGAAGAAGAAGGTTTTTTGATATATTTTACAAAGAAAAATTTAGCAATGCTAACAACGAAGTTGAAGAATAAACATATCGATTTAATTTTGTTTGTGGCTGTATTAAAGATCAAAGAATACTTAGAACTTTTCTTTGAAAACCAAAGATAATTATAATTATTATTAGTTTTCTCACGATAGCAATAAATTTGTATACTTTGTTGAATTCGCTATTAGTAGCTAACTGGTAAATCAAGTCCTATGTAGAGTGTTAAAGCATTTAAAAATTAAATGTATTATAAGAGCAAAATTTCGTCAAAGTAGCTAATAAGCCTTAAAATGATTATGGTTCAACAATTAAGAAAAAAAATATCTCAATTTGAAAGAAGTTCTTCGTCTATTTGCATAGTTACTCTTATATTGTATAATGTGTCATTATTTTAACATCAGGAAACATTAGTTTATCTAAATTCTTTTTTGAACACTGATTACACCGCTCTGCACAATAAAATCGTTACAGAAAAATTAATAGATTGCTTATATCTCTCAGTTGATTCGATACATTAGAGCAATCTGTACGTATGAACAATGTCTAAAACGAGTTACTGACAGGCCTTGGCAAGAAGATGAAACAAGAATATCAGCAGTCTCGTTTAAAGTCATCATTACGTAAGTTCTGTGGTTGACACAACAAGCTTGTTAGTAAATTTATCATTAAGTCAAATGCTGACAGAGGTTTTTAAAAATAAATAAGACCATAATTTACACACAGAATAGGGATTTTTTACCGTTATTTCTCGATCATTACAAGGAGCACACGACAAATGTGACCTGTCATCAGGGGATGCTCACTTCTCCAAAAACCCTGAATCCACCTCCGATGTTTGATTGTCCATTATTTGTCTGCTCCAAATTTATATTGTTTAATGGATTTTTCAGCTTGAATATTATTCGTTATCTCCACATTATTCCATATATTATGATTATGATTATATCTTTTTTATCATGCAAATTCCTACCAAATAGAAAATTTCAAAGATTGAACATCGTATGAAATAAAAGATTTACTCAGAGGTCCTGAAAATTCCGCAGGACATTGTAAGGATTTAGATTGGTAGATAATACTTGACTTTTAAGATATGACAAGGAAAACATTACCATCAACATCTATAGCTTCTACTAGGTCATCGAGTTCCTCAGGAGAAGGGTTCTGTCCCAGGGATCGGAGAACCACCCCCAATTCTTCTGTAGAAATTGTCCCGTCACCATCTTTATCAAACACCCTAAATGCTTGGCGGTACTCTAATAAAAATTTTTATATTCGTATATTAAGCAATTTTTTTTGCTAATGGAAATCATTTTTATTATATTTTATTTGATATGGATCCTATTTTAAACAATGGATATAATTAATTTGAGATAAAAGAAAAAAGAAGAATACCTTCTATTTGTTCTTTTGTAAAATTTTCCTGTAAAATAATACAAAAATAAAATTAAATGTTAAAGTTTCCCAACTCTTAGAGTGTGTCAACTTAGATAAAAATTCAAAATACATGTATAAAATTAAATATTAAAGTTTCTGAACTCTTAGAGTGTTTCAACAGAGATAAAAAATTAACAATTTCAAAGCCTTCTTCTCAACATTGCAGTCTAAAATAAGACACCTTCATGTAAATACATTTAACCCACCTTGAGAATTTTCTTAAGGTTTAATAACTACGTTTACATCATAGAATGTAATTGAATATGTGACAACTGTATATTAATTACTGTTATTTGTCAATGAATAGACTTTCAGATTTAAATACCCCCTTAGATATGCAAGGCAGTAGAGTAGACCAACATAATTACATCTCTGAAGAAATGATTCAAAATCAGATTTAAAGTTGTGCTCATGTCTAAATTTTGTTTATCATGTACTTCAATAAAATATCAAAATTGCTCATAAAGTGTTACTTAGCATTCACATATAATTTGTTTCCATTATTTATTTACAACCATAAATAATATCTCAGTGAAAAATTTAAGGTTTGTCAAAAATAATAGTTATTTTCTTTTCGAAAATGATTGCACTTTTCTGAATACAAGATTTGATTTAAGAATGTACATTAAAAATTCCGTTTCTTACAAGTAATTGAAACAACTTACATTATCAATTTCCTCCGTTTCTAAAGTATTCTCTGCGTTTGACATATTCAACTGCATTAAGTTAAATCATGACCATATATTTTTATATTTTTATAAAAGCTTTTCCCTATATTGCCTCTTCCTTACAAAGATGAAATCAAATCATCGTATCTTTTCATTCCGGACAAAAGAAAATGGAAAAGGTTTGACGGGTGAATAGAAGTATATTTTACGTCACTTACCATTTTGTGTGGATCTTTTGAAGGTTAATCCATGTGCTCGTTTACTATTTTCTTTTGGCATTAATATTTTGTACATTTGTCGTGAGGTTGACACTTACAAAGAAGTGTCAGTTTGACTGCAGTACGGTAGATTTGTTTTTTTTTCTTTCTTGGTGTTTTAAATACAGGCAACACAGACGTTTCCTTTTTTCGTTTATTTGATATCCTTACGTAATGTTAACTGAAATCATGTATTTTCCTTTAATGTTTCACATCGTTGGGTAACGATAAATATCTGTTGAAGTTCAACTTCTTGCAGAAAGATTTAAACCCAGATATATATACAAAGCCTATAAAACATTTATTTACAAGTGATACCAAATTAAGCGAAATATTTAAACACACAATAGGACACGTTTGTAAGGAGGAAAATCATAAAAATATTTGTTCTTCCTCCTTGGTCTCCAGCGAAACAGGATTCAATCGCCTTTGCTTGCAAATAAACGGAGTTTGCATTACAAGCTTCAATGCATTCCCCGTGTTTACATATGGGATGAACCATTGTAACCGTGTTCCGTACTATATTTTGAGGTATATATACAGTTGTACATATTGAAAATTGTCTCAAAGTTTACCGTTAGGATATTGCGAAAGGAAAACTTGTTTACTTATTAGTTTACTTTAAGATTTGTTGCGAAAGAAACTTGTTATTGAAACCGAGTTTTATTGACAATGTTTCTTGTATTAGTATGAATCCTGACAGATTAAATTTGAATTTTTGAGTATCGTTTCGTAAACATAATGAATTATTTTGCAGTTTCAAAAATTTTCTTTGTGCAGACGACTTAAAATATGTATTTTTTGTTTGGTTCACTGTTTTGTTTTGAACATATTTTATTGTCAAGCAAAAGGATAAGAAACAAGTTCTAACAACTTACTAGTTCTTCTCCTTAAAAAACACATAATAATTGTCATGCAAAATAGAAACAAAAACGTGTACAAATAAGATTCAATAATATATCTAGCTAAATCTACAGGATTCATTTATAAATTTATGAACAGCGGCAAAAATGTCACTGTTTACTTCGATTGAGAGATTTTCATTGCCCCATAGCAGTAGGTGTACATCTATGATGTTTAAATCAAGTCGAAAAAGATAGTCAAAAAGATTACTTCGAGCATTACAGTATTTTTTACAAACAAAGAAAAAATGATAGGCATCTTCGTGTTTACCACAAGAGCAGTAGGGATTATCAATAATATTATGTTTGAATAAGTCTTGGTTCAAAACACAGTTATGCCTTAATTTAGTATGAATAATGTTGGTAATACGTTTACCAAACAAAAAATATGATGGTGCTTTAGGATTATTATCACTTATATTCTTACGAAAAGAATTGACTGAGATGGCTTCCCTTGTATCTTTATTCAGTAAATTCCATTTTTTAACTGCATCAGGTACAAAAGATTTGTTAAATATGTCTAACCTGCCCCTTGGGATAGTTAATTGATCCTTATTTCGTGTATTGTATCTTGATGTGTGTTCTCGTTTCTTTGGGACTATGTCTTGTATATATTCCGGTACATTACAATTATTAATTTTGAACATTGTAATCATTTTAGATTGGTAACGACGGTTTTTCAAAGGTACCCATCCTGTTTCAAAATAGAGTGATTCTCTTGAAGCTAATATAGGAAGACCAGTAACTATTTTAGCAGCCATTAATTGTACTTTTTCAAGTTTTTCTACATCAGATAAAGAGCAACCATCCCAGACAATTGAAGCATATTCAAGTGTAGGTCTTACAAATGTTGTATACAAAAGAGAAAGATTTTTCCTACCGATTGAAAATTTCAACTTCTTCAATAGCCCCAATTTCTTATAAGCATTATTAACAATACCATCTATATATTCAGACCAGTTGAGATTTTGTGACAACAATATACCCAAATGGCGATGCGCCGATACAAACTCCAGTGCATTACCTTGAAAATACAAGTTAGGTAAAACAGGTCTATGTTTTAACGAAAAAAATACAACCTTTGTTTTTGCTGGATTGAATCTTAAAAGCCATGTACTCGACCATTTGTCTAAAACATCAAGATCGTGGTTTAACCTGTATTCTATATCTAGTACATTATATGATGCATGTTGCAGTGAATTGTCATCAGCAAATAATCTACACATTGTAAGCATATTTTCAGCAACATCATTAATATATATCAAAAATAAAAGAGGACCTAGAACTGAGCCTTGAGGCACACCTGCATATATATTGAGGTTGGATGATAGCAGATCTTTATACATAACTTTTTGTGATCTATTTCTCAAGTAACTTGTAAACCACAGTAAAAGATCACCAGATATTCCGTACGTTTGTAATTTGAAAAGAAGACCCTTGTGCCATACTCTGTCGAATGCTTTAGATAGATCGCAAAAAACCATACAACACGATTTGCCTTCGTCTATACTTTGCACAATGCTATGATAAGTTTCTAGAAGTTGGTACACTGTAGAGTGACCAGGTAAAAAACCCGCCTGATATCGATAAAATAAATTATTATAATGAAAATAATTATACACGTGTTTGAAAATAATTCTCTCCATAATTTTGCTAACGCAGCTTAACAACGACACAGGCCTATAGTTAGACACTAAAGACGGATCATTCTTTTTAAAGAGAGGTAATACATGAGCTACTTTCCACATGGACGGGAAAACATTCTCTGACAGTGATTTATTAAATAACATAGTCAATGGTTTTGAAACAGTAGAAACAGTATTTTTAAGCATTTTGTGACTGATGCAGTCGGGACCTGTGGCTTTATTAACAGGAATTATTGAAATAATGTCAACTACCTCTTGTTCATTAATAATGATATTACTAAGATTATCACTACATGAAGAGTAGATTTGTGGTAGACTATGGTTTTTATCATCAATACACGAGATGGATGAAAAATAACTGTTGAGTGCTTCAATTTTAACTTGATCAGAAAAGGCTAAGCTATTTTTCCCATTATCGGTAGTAATTTGTAATGGAGGGATATCATTGGATGATTTAACATTAAATGCGTCCTTCATTAGTTTCCAATATAATTTGTTGTTGTTTTTGTTTGCGTCTACTAGGTGCATTTCTATATTGTCATAGTAATTAGCTATAGCGTATTTTTTCATGTTATTGAACGTATTCCGAACTTTTTTGAATTCAGCCCAATCCGAATCTTTCTTCGTTCTTAATGCTTTATTTCGTAATCTATTTCTAAGTCTTAGAGTTTTACGCAGAATGGAGTCCATCCAAGGTTTATCTCGTGGACGAATAGTAATTGTTTTTTCACAGAAAGATTGTCTAACACAAGAGAGAAATTTGTTTGAAAAATTGTCAGTAGCCGCGTCTATATTGTCGGCATCATTGATATATTTATCCCAATCACAATTTTGTATTAAGGAATTTAATTTGTCAAAGTCACCACTCTTATAATCCCATACTTTTCTTTCGTAAGCGCGATTGTAATTTATATTCGAGGCTAGTGCAATATAAGTTGCTTTGTGATCACTAAAAGCTGGGTCAATTTCAAGGACACCCGAATCATGTACCTGAATATCAGCTGAAGTGAAAACTGGGTCAAGAAGCGTGCGTGTATTGTTAGAAATTCTCGTTGGTACGTGGATGTTATTGACAAGATTGGAATTTGAAACTATTTCTCGTATTATGTGTGTTTGAGGAGTATTTAACAAATCTACATTTATATCACCAACAAGTATGATTTTACTCGAGGATTCTCCTACTTTATCTAAACTCCATGAAAGTTTAGTCCAGAAACTGGCATCAGCGTGTGGAGGTCGATAAATACAGCAGAGATAGTATTTACAGGTACGGTTTTCGATTTCTAACCAAATACACTCTAAATTTGCAGGTTCATATTCTTGGCGTCTTGTTACATGTATCTGATTTGAAAAATATATCATAACACCTCCCCCAAAACAATTTCTATCTTTTCGTATTATATTACTAAAACCATCTAATAATAGATTATCATTCGATATGGTATGGTCAAGATGGGTCTCAGTAAAACACAATATATCAAAGTCATGGACGAATGAGTTCAAATAACCTAATTTGTTTCTTATACTGCGAATATTTAGATGCAAAATGTCAAGGACACTTTCAATAGTGGGTCCTGGATTGACCTCAATATCACCACAGGCTAATAATATAAACGTAAACAACTGCAAGTAAAAGTTGATATACACTAAGTTTTTTGTAAACCGTGTCGAACTTCTAAGTAATGTTTTGATCATACTATAAAGAACGCGCAATAAAAATTCACAAAACGAGATATGGAATGAGTAAGACTTGCATACACCTCTACAGGATAAATAAGAAAGACCAATTGCAGCACGGTATTGCTCAACAGAGTCACCCATTGTCTAAAATTTGGTGAAAGTGTACAGTACGAAATAAAAAAGGTGCTGCAATGGTGTTTTTGGATAAGAGCAACATTATAGATGGGACAAAAAATACAGAGTTTGGTAAATTCAGCGGAATGCATGAAGCATGACAATTGAAGTTGTAAGGATTATAAAGTATAACACAAAAAAATAATACAACAAAAAAATGAACAAAGAAATATACATTGAGAATAATAACAAAACAAAGAAACAGGAAACAGGAATATTGTGTGTAGGAAATATATACAAACACTGAGTTGTACACACAATACTTTTTACAAGATTTTTTTGCATCAAAAAAGTTTGAGGTTGATTGAACCTCTAAGTCTTGAAAGGAACAAGTAAGTTGAACTGCATAGAACAAAAGACATAAAATGATGCAGTTCATTTTACATGAGTTCTAAGAAAGAGAAAAAAAAAAAACTGGTGTGGGAGGAAAGTTTATGTCTTAAATTTATTTAAACGCATTTCAGATTGTAACAATTTAATCGATTGCCATTTCGTGTCCAAAGGGTACTAGATCTGCCTCTTCTCGAATAAAATGAGAATCATTGTTCCGATCGTAAATTTTGATCCTGCCATTGGAGGACGACACTGATTTTATCCTGCGATTTCGACAGAGTTGTCTGCCCAGAAACATGATCTTGTCACGATACTTCGTTAGATCCTCGTTAATGGTAATGCCAGCGGTCTCATCAATTTCTGCGAACTTTCTTGAATTTTTTACAAGATGGAATTTAAGATCCACAGATTTTAATCGGGCAATTATTTGTCTAGGGCGTGTTCGGTTGGGATCGGGTTTTCCAACTCGATGAGATACAATAATATCCTCCCGCTGAAGAGGAATACCGGCGGCTGTAACGGCGCCCATGATTTTGTCCGATGTATTTTCGTTCATCGTTTCGGGTATACCAGACACTCGAACTAAAGGCCTGCGACCATATTGCTCTAGTTCGTCAACTTTAAGGAACAAATCTTTGTTTTGTTTTTCAAGGTTTTTAATTTTTTGTTCCAGGGGCTCAGTTGCTTTCTGCACCTCGCTTTTAACAATACTTTGTATTTCAGATGTGAGTGAGGCTAAGTCAGCACTGAGTAAGGCTTTAACACTTTCTGCTATCTTTTGTATATCCTCACTACAAATTGTGATAGGCCCTGATACTAAAAGTTGAGGGGTGGGGTACTGGGAAACATGATGTTGTTGCTCACTTAGGTCACCTGTAGCACATTTGATATTTGCAGGAGTAGATGTTTGAGTAGGAATAGGTTCCTGTTCATGAATTTGGTCTGACAATGAGCCATCCCGAGACTTTTTTGTTGATTGGATCACATCACTGAATGATCTTGACATGTCAAGCGAAAGTTCACTGATACACCTTTTGTTTGATGAGTCTTTGTTACTCATTATGATTTGATTAGATATTATGGCAAAGTTAATCAAAAGTAAAGACGATATATACGTTCAATAACAGTTTAGATTTTTCAGTTGTTTCAGTTGTTCAAATGTTCAAATGTTCAATGCCTCTATGGTGAGTTCAACTCATAAGCAAACACTGCATTTACTGCAAAAAGTCAGTCCAATATCACCATAATACATGCGATAAAGTTATATATAGTAATACATGACAACTACGGTAACTTACAACCGATAACTTCTATCTACCCACACTCGGTTTCCTAATATTTTACATTTATCTGCTCTGCTCGTGAAAAACACTGCCCACCATGACAGGGGCAGGTAACCGACTCTATATATATATATATCTGTATACCCCGATTTTTTATTATCGTTTAGATGACTTAACTCGTACCTAGAAATAAAGAAAAGCAAGTTAAGGATTTGAATTTTTGATCAACTTTTAAATTTTGAGTATTTTTTTTTCAGAGAAAAGGGATAAAAGCGACAGTCAAGTAAACAGTTTCTCCATGAATATGTTGCTTGTTAGATTTGCTAAACATAATCATAATTCTTTAATACTAGAGGTAAAATGTGTTCGTGAAACACCGATGCCTACATAGTTCGTATGGCAGTTAAATTACCTCAAATTCAAATCAATCTCCTAGGTACCCAAAGAAAGTACGAGTCACAAGGAATTATACACCTGTACGAGGGCTGTCCAAAAAGTTCGTGGACAATGACGTTTTTGTGAAAATAAATGGTTCTGTATAAATCTGTTGTATATTAAAATTTTTCTTACGAAAAAAAAAGTCAGAATGATTTAATTTTTATTGACGGAAGGTAATATTTTTGTAAAAATCGGGGTCTTTAAAGATCGCAGACAGTGCGCACGGACCAAGGTTAAAATGCCATAAACTCTGATACAAAGTGTTCGGATTAAAATGATTATTTTCTACATAAAACAAGTCAAAAATTAATAAAAAATTTATGTAACACAGATAAAGAGGCTATAATCATTTTATGATATCTTAAGTATCGCTTGCTATATAGACAGTGCAAATACTTAACAAAAACCCGAACAAATATATGTCAAAACTCGACAGAAAAAGCGACGTCGGCCGTCCGAACGGGGCAGCGTCCGATAAAAAAATAAAAAAAGTTTTAATACGGTTGAAACGACGTAAGAGACAAAATATTTGTTAAAACAACTCAAAATTATTGAAATATATTTAGTGTATCGATTTGGGATGGGTAAATACGATTTTTCAACGGTGTGTACATATTCGAAGACACTACAATAATTTCAAAAAACACATGTAATTTAATGAAAATGGAGATTTCTATTCATGACGTTGTTACAAATCTAGCGCAGCGTCGGACTGGGCTGTGCAGTTTGTTTATATAGATGACGCTCGTAAATTTCTGTGCATTGTTTTGAATTTTAAAAATTCAATAAATTATAATCTATTATACTTAAAGATGATTGCTAGCACTTGGAAGTGCGTTACACCTTAAAAAAGAAATGTAATGTGTGTCCATGAACAGTATTAAGTCAAAATCCAAATGTTTGACGTTATAATGAAATTAGCTTAACGTCAGATTGGTCCGTGCACACAATCTGCGATCTTTAAAGACCCCAATTTTTACAAAAATATTAAGTTTCATCAATAAAAATTAAATCATTCTGACTTGGTTTTTCATAAGAAATATTTTGATATACAATAGATGCATATAGAACCATTTATTCTAACAAAAACGTCATTGTCCACGAACTTTTTGGACAGCCCTCGTTTAATATGAAAACCGTACTATCAACTGTTACAAAGTTTTGACCAAGTTTTAAGTTTTCAAAATGCGACCAAACTTCAGTTCAAGGTCAAACTGTTAAGAAAGATCCATGTACTTCTGAGAATTATGTAATATGAAAGCTCTAGTCCGACCATTCAAAAGTAATGGAATATGTTACAGTTTTTGAACTACAGTTAAGGTGAAAGGATCAAAATTGTTAAAATCCAAGGATGATATTTGTTTATATAGATGACGCTCGTAAATTTCTGTGCATTGTTTTGAATTTTAAAAATTCAATAAATTATAATCTATTATACTAAAAGATGATTGCTAGCACTTGGAAGTGCGTTACACCTTAAAAAAGAAATGTAATGTGTGTCCATGAACAGTATTAAGTCAAAATCCAAATGTTTGACGTTATAATGAAATTAGCTTAACGTCAGATTGGTCCGTGCACACAATCTGCGGTCTTTAAAGACCTCAATTTTTACAAAAATATTAAGTTTCATCATTAAAAATTAAATCATTCTGACTTGGTTTTTCATAAGAAATATTTTGATATACAATAGATGCATATAGAACCATTTTTTCTAACAAAAACGTCATTGTCCACGAACATTTTGGACAGCCCTCGTATAATATGAAAACCGTACTATCAACTGTTACAAAGTTTTGACCAAGTTTTAAGTTTTCAAAATGCGACCAAACTTCAGTTCAAGGTCAAACTGTTAAGAAAGATTCATGTACTTCTGAGAATTATGTAATATGAAAGCTCTAGCCCGACCATTCAAAAGTAATGGAATATGTTACAGTTTTTGAACTACAGTTAAGGTGAAAGGATCAAAATTGTTAAAATCCAAGGATGATATTTGTTTATATAGATGACGCTCGTAAATTTCTGTGCATTGTTTTGAATTTTAAAAATTCAATAAATTATAATCTATTATACTTAAAGATGATTGCTAGCACTTGGAAGTGCGTTACACCTTAAAAAAGAAATGTAATGTGTGTCCATGAACAGTATTAAGTCAAAATCCCAATGTTTGTCGTTATAATGACATAAGCTTAACGTCAGATTGGTCCGTGCACACAATCTGCGGTCTTTAAAGACCTCAATTTTTACAAAAATATTAAGTTTCATCAATAAAAATTAAATCATTCTGACTTGGTTTTTCATAAGAAATATTTTGATATACAATAGATGCATATAGAACCATTTTTTCTAACAAAAACGTCATTGTCCACGAACATTTTGGACAGCCCTCGTATAATATGAAAACCGTACTATCAACTGTTACAAAGTTTTGACCAAGTTTTAAGTTTTCAAAATGCGACCAAACTTCAGTTCAAGGTCAATCTGTTAAGAAAGATCCATGTACTTCTGAGAATTATGTAATATGAAAGCTCTAGCCCGACCATTCAAAAGTAATGGAATATGTTACAGTTTTTGAACTACAGTTAAGGTGAAAGGATCAAATTTGTTAAAATCCAAGGATGATATTTGTGTTTTGAAATAGGAATAGTCTATATACATGTGTTATGAAAAAGACCCAGCTCAAACAATTTAAACCTCATTTCTGGAATTTATTTTTTTAAGTAGGTCAAACTCTATGCTCAAGGTAAAAAAATAAAAATATTAGCGAATAATGAAAGGTCTTGTCACAAAAATACACATACGAAGTATGAAAACCGTAGAACCAATTTTAAAAAGTAATGACCAATGTTAAAATTTTGGTAAATTTTGCAAAAGTAGGCCAATCTCAAAGGTCAAGACGTAAAATATGTTGATACCCAAAAGGTCTTTTTTTCAAGGCATACACATGTGAAATATGATTGCTCTCATTAATCGACAGTTATGGTCAATGTTAAACAGAAGGTAGAATTGAAACACAAATTAACAAGACTGCTACTTATACATGTAGATTTGAGGGAACTCGCAGCAAATTCATAATTTCAAGGTCCACCACTCTGAGTACACTATGAGGTGTACTCTAACCTTCCTTGCACATTTTTGTGTATGAATCGGTTTATATTGTGTAGGTCCAGCAAATAAACATGAGGCTATTTTTTGCTTAACAAAATCAAAAAAAGAAATGGGGAGGTCCTTCGGATGAGACCGTATAAACCGAGGCCCCGTGTCACAGCAGGTGTGGCACGATAAAGATCCCTCCCTGCTCAAAAAGAACATTTCAGGAACCGGTTTGATTATGGAATGATCAATTCGTGACGTAAATGTGACGTAATAACACGATGCTTCCTAGGCATTTCATTCCACCTTTGTCATTTCAGGGGGGTCTGTGTTATAGATATTGTATTTTTGTTTGTTTCCTTCACCTTTTTCATCAGCAAAGGCTCTTGCAGAGAAGTTTTGGCAACAATCTTTATGTTTTATTTTAAGAATAACAAATTATTTACACTATTTATTTTTGAAATATTATCATGGTTTGAAATAACTCAGAGGTGTTAAGTGCAAAATTTACATTTTGCGTTTACCACCTCCAAGTTTATTTAATTTAACATCAAGATAATTGTATTTTAGGCATGGATTTAAAGTGAGGTAAGGCAAATTCATTTATCATTGATCTATTTTTTCCTAGGAAATGAGCCCCGTGGGGATCCGGGTTAGAATAGGTCCTCAGTACCCCCTTGCTTGTCGTAAAAGGCGACTAAATGGGGAGGTCCTTCGGATGAGACCGTATAGACCGAGGCCCCGTGTCACAGCAGGTGTGGCACGATAAAGATCCCTCCCTGCTCAATGGCCCTGAGTGCCGAGCATAGGCCTAAATTTGCAGCCCTTCACCGGCAATGGTGACGTCTCCATATCAGTGAAATATTCTGGAGAGGGACGTTAAACATTATACAATCAATCAATCCTAGGAAATGAAAACGTCTTTTCAAAATGAATAAAATTAATTCAATTCTTATTTATTAGTTGAACTAAGAATGAATTGTTTTATAAGAAACGACAATTTTAGAGAAATATCACGACAGATATGGAATACATATAAAACGTCCTCTTATTTTTAAATTATGTTCGTAACTGATGATTTTATGTTCCTAAAAATATGTGATTTAAAATGTCGTTGACTGTGTTTATGAGACCTGGATGCATGTATAGTATTAATAAAAACAACATTTATTTATGCCGCAATATAGTATTAATTAACATAATATCTATTTATGTTGTAATCATACTAATAAATACAATTTTCTAGTCACAATTTTCTATACATGTATATAAATATATGGAACTTTAAAAATGTAATGCATCTATTTTACAGTGGCAGTGATAACGTGCTATTTTAAATGTGTTAAGTAAAAAAGTAACCTGATATTTACATGTAAAGCTTCTCAAAAGAAAATCTGATTAAGTTTTTTAAAGTATGAATAAATAAAAATGATACTCACACGGGAAATGTTATTGAGGAAGAACTTTGAAAGAGAGAAGCATGAATATATAAAATAAATTATAATCATAAACCTTCAGGATGAGAAAGAAATGTTTTACGAATAAATGAAAGACAGAGTGCATGGTCAATTTCCCCTTAGGATGATTTTGGGGTGTATTATAACCTGACTTTAAGTCAAGTTCAATTGATTCGTTAGAACCAAAATATCGGTACATTTAAAGATTAAAATAAAGCCATCGTCTGATCTTTTAATTGTTAATACTCATCAATTTCTCTCCATGACAGTTCAGTAAGTTACCTGTAACTGTCTAATATATTTTTTTAACTGTCCATAATTAAAAATAATGGACAGTATTCAATAACCTACTGGACTGCCGAAGGAAAGTTATTAAGGTAAGAAAACACAGAGAAGACAAAAAACTAAGCAATGAATCCATCGAGTTTAACGACTAATATTATACATTTTTTGCATGATAGTGAGGGAAATATGAAGATATATTCAGGCAAGAAATATCATATTCTCCGAGGGCTTTGCCCGAGGGGAATATAAATTTCTTGGCTGAATATATCTTCATGCTTATCGAACATTCATGCAATGAATTGTTTATTATACCGAAACAAGCAAAACCTTTGAAATAAACATAAACTTCAAATTTAGCACCGCTCTCAAATTCACTTTCATTTTTAACGTAAAGTTACTGAAACCCTTTGACACGTACATCAGTAATCATCAATTTTGTGACGTAAACCAGGCTATTGTGACGTCCACTACTCTCGGGAGTTTTCTTTCAACGAACGATAACCGATTGCGGGAGAATGCACCAAGTTTCCGAAGAGGTGGAATATGATGAAAAGCATGCCGACGACCGTAAAATATGAAGTTTTATGGCCCGGTCACGTGACAATCTAGAACATCAAATAACGTGTTGTGTAGAATAATTATAATGAGGTATAATAATATGAAATGTTTTCTAAGTCACAGAGGTAAAAACTGAAACTTTATTTTTTTCCCAGTGAATAATGAATTATTTATTTCATCACAACTTAAATTTGAAAGGAGTATTTCCAAATGCTTTTAAAATGTAACTTGCACCGACAACATATCATTTCTTCTTACTGCCCTCCTGGCGTGAATCAATTGCTCCTCTTCTTTCTCATTAGTACTTTGAATAATTTTGCACTACTTCAACAGGAGCACATCTATCTTATTAGTCACCTAACCGTGAAACCGGAGGGGACTATAGGTTTCCCCTGCGTCTGTCCGTCCGTCTGTCAGTCTGTCCTACTTGGTTTTCCGCACTTTTTTCCCAAACGCTTGCAGATATTGAGCTGAATTTTGGTATGTGAATGTATCTTGATGCGTTACAGATAAAGTTTGAATGTCGTTTCGCTTCATTGATATTTGACAAAAATATGGCATTTTTAATTTTTCAAAGTGGATTAAGATTGGGTTTGTGCTGCGCCAAATTCCGATTGTCAACATGAATATGAAGCGAGAAAAAGACGTTGAAAAAATAACTAAAGTTGAATTTTCGTCTTATTGTGGATTATTTTATCATGTTAAAGGCATTCACAACCTCAAAATCAAGCAGTTTTACCTTGGACATTACTTTTGCAATTATAAATTGACATCCTAAAGAAAAAGGGGAACCCGGTAGGGACATGTATTGCTTATGCAATACTCTCAGAATTAGGGCTGGGCAATAATATCGATATTTCAATATATTGCAATACAATGACAAAAAATATCGTATCGCAATACGATTTTGTAATATCAATATATTGGCAATATGCTAATATTAAGGAATTTTGTCATTAAATATAGAAATGGACTTATAAAAGTTTGTTATTATGCCAAACAGTAAGTCAGATGTGTTTTTAAAATTTCAAGCATAACTAAAATGAAATCAAGATTTTTTTCGTGTTGGTTACTTATCATAGTTGTGTACATTCTAAGAAAATGCCATTTTTATTACATAAAAAATATTGCAATACATATCGCAATACATTTTAAAATATCGCAATATATCGCAATACGAATTTTCGGGCCAATACCCAGCCCTACTCAGAATGTTTGTTTTTATCATAGGAATGCAAGGATGTGTTTTTAAAAAAGTCTTCGGATCTTCTACCGATTTGTTTATGACTTTAGCGACCAAAAAACTAAAGACTTTGTTGATTTTGGTGATTTCTTTGTCACTTAACGCCTGGACGTCCTTAAGCATTCAAGGATATCCGATACTTTAACCAGGAAGGATAGCTTCAAAAATAAATTTTTAATTTGAAATGCATCAAAATGAAGCTTGAAAATGAATTTTTTTTCATGCAACAATTTTCATTTTATTCATCTTTATAAGATACAAGGTTTTTGGAAGTCTTCGAAAATGTTTTGTAAAATTTGACAGTTGTACCATATAAAAGGGAAAAAAATTAATACAGTTTTATAAATAAGATTTTCTTGAATGCAGCCTTAGATACCAATGCTTATTAGCATGATATGAAATATGAAGTGATTTGTGGTGTCTTTCAATGATAGCAAAAGCCTTTTACACTATGTATTATAGAATTCATGACGGAAATAGAAGAAAAAAAAAAACCAAATAAGTATAAAAATCATGATAATTTCTCTGAATGCCTGGATACCTATCGTTTTTAACCTAAAATATATTTGTTGATCAATTTGCAATTAGAAAATACATTGCTGATATTCGAATTCGCTTTTTCTGCGAAAATACTTGCATTAGATATTTGACAATTTTCCCTATATAATATGATTGACATAATATTTAACTTAAAAGAAATACTGTGAATAAATTTACGTAACTTTGTGGATTCAGAGATACTTTTATGAGTATTTTTGATTACTTAACGGCTAATTTTATAAACCTGAGGATCAGACTACCTTAAACATTTGGTACTATGTAACATTTTTTCTGCTAAAACATATAGTTATTACCCACTTATAGAATGGCTCTGTTTTCTGTGATAGGCCTCCTCTCAATCATCTCAGTATTGGTAACTTCATTATGAGAATCTTTCTACCTTACCTTTAACTCTGCATCCTTGAATACCCTTTACCGAAAAGTTGAAAATATTTTTGGGGAAAACTTCTACACTGAGTTCAAAGTTTATTATCTTTCCAATCCTACGAAGAAATCCAAATAATATCACTTGAGATTGGGTTTCATTATTACTTGATTTGTTTTGCATCAGAAATATACTTTCCTTGGAAGAAAACATGCTTTTTTCTCTTTTTTTTAACAGTACTAAGTTACCGTATAATGAAAGTTTGTTTTGATTGGTAGCAATGTTTACCTGAGGCAGTGCAATAAGTAGACATGCATACTTAAAGCAACGAATGAGAAAGAGTTCTAAAAGATCTCACTCAAAAAAAATGAGAGAATATAATTTAGCGAGACCAGAAAGGATCAAAATGTATGTTTGTTCCCGTTTTGCACAAATTTGAAAATTTATGTAGGAAATTGTGTGCAAGTCAAATCTAGATAACATCACTTAATTCCTATAGCGGAGTTACAGGGGCCATTAGTGCCAACATTTTTATACAATGTATAATGAATCGCTATACATACATGTACAAGCATGTGGGAAAAATAGTCATACATACTTTCAATCATAAATGAATTTGAAAATCACGAGAATCATAACACTCAGAGTAAATTAAAAAAAACAAAACAAAGTTAAACTATTATCATGAAATAAAGAAGATTACAAACAAGTTCAATAGTACAATGTACATTCAAACAATACAAATCATGCGCAAAGCAAACACGGACCTCTAATACATCTTAGATGGGATCATATGACATGAAGTGATGAACATCATATGCTAATCTTCAGCTTGTTCCTGTTATTTTTCTGTTTCCACGACTTCTACAGGTACAGATGCATTTCACACTTATTGTTCTATACCTTATTATCAAATGTGTGCAAATCAGGATCAAACCATTTAAAACCAAAACAATTTTCACACATATTCTTTATATCCATTTATCAAATGTGTAAAAATAAAGATTTTGATGTACATGAATATAATAAAAAATAGGTGTGAAGTCTGATATGATATCAATTAAAATTTGCTTCCTGCTTATCATTCATATTTATCTGTTCGGAGTTTGTAAAAAAAAAAAATAATAATAAATTACTGATTCAGAATATTTTTGTCTCAGACAGATTTCCTTTTTTCTATCATTAATGAAACATGGAGATAACGATCAGTTTTCAAAATCAAAAGTTCATAAAACAATACAAAATAGAAGCAGAGCAAACACGGCCCTCCAATACATCAGACATGGGATCAGGTGCCGTGGAGGAGTGAGCATCCCCTGCTGACCGTCAACCCGCCATGTTCTCCCTCTCATGATCGGGAAATAACGGGAAAATCCGTCGTCAATTAAGTGTATAAATAATGGACTAACAATTAGCATGAAAACGTCAGTCAGCATTTGACTCAATGATAAATTGTATTTGCTGACAAGGTCATTGTATCGACCATAGAACTTACGAAATGTAAGTAATGTCATCAACTTGTTTGTCAGTAATTTACCTCGTTCTAGAAAATGTTCATAAGTAGAGGATGCTCTTGCGTATTGAGTCAACTGAGATACATTAACTTTGTACGCAGGTGATGAAGGTATATTGCTGCATAAGTAAGGGAAGTTGACGATAGAAAAGTTAAAATTATCACATTTATCATGGAGCTTGGTTGTTTGATTACCATTTACATCTTTTTCAAGTAAAATATCCAAATATGAAACAGATGTGTTAGACTCTGTGGTAAACGATTACAACAAAAAGTACATGTACATATTTTGAATCATGAAATGAACTTGAAAGTCATAATATTAGGCCAAAATGATTTTCAAACATAAAAACTATAAAAATAAATTCGATGTTCTGTGGTTCAAAATAGATTTTAAACGTCGTGAATTTTGACTCTCTCTCTCTCTCTCCCTCTCTCTCTCTTTGCAGAAAAGGATATTTTATCCATTGAGATTAAGCACATTATCAAATATTACTTCTGCTAATTTGTGCAGATCTTTGAATAGAAGCAATATTTAACCAGTTACATCTTACCAAAAGAACATTCTCATAACATGTGAAGAAAGAAAGCTGCAAATTCTTTTCCACTGTTAACGAGGCTCTTCATGATTTATTATCTGCAATATCACTTTCCCTGATTTATATTTTACACATACCACCCCTACATATAAGTGAGCTTTAAAATAAAACTTCAACAAAGATAAACATTTCATTTCATTTATTTGGTGATTTTTTTTCACTTTCTATATTGTGGACAATTACGTTTGAAATCTCACTTAACGGTGTATTAATGATATGGAATTACGTAAGATTTCATAGTGTAAATAAAAAAGAAAAAAATAATGAAATTGGATCACACAACAACGAAGACATAATTATCCTCAAATAAATGTAACAAATAAATAATTAGATTCACAATAACACTTTAAATGTCTTCTTGAAGTCATTTAGTTGTTGATATATGCAGAAGAGACCACTGTTTGTCCAACTACAACATTTACAACAAAAAATTGAAAAGAAGGGAAAAGAAGCATAAGTATACGTAGAAAAGGTGTAGAGGCATAAAACTGAATTCAGTATCAAGTATATTCCATTGGCCTCAGATTCTTATCACACTTCTTCTTCATTCTCTGTGTCAAAGTTCTTTTGCATCATACGTTCAAACTCTAAAACAAATGAAAAACACCGTAACATTCTCTGAAAAATGGAAGACCTACTTATAAAGTTGTAAATATGTAAATATAATAATCAGACTAACTTCTGTAAAGAGATGCAGCATTAAGATAAAATGAAGACGTTAAATCAAGAACGTTTTTTAACTTAAAAGGAAGCAATACACTTTAAAAAGAATTTCAGTACATATATTCTATATACACTGAATAATAATGTTCCGAATGTTTAAAAAAAATTAACGATAATGATGAGTCATTCATCTTTCTAAATAATGCTTTTTTTAAAAGAACATGCGATTTAAGTAAAAATGCATCATTTATTTTTCTCCCTTCCCTGGTCTTTTGCGTGGAAAAGAAAAAATACGTAGACTTATTTGGGTACGATCGTATATCATAATTACTTTTACAGAAAAACACATTCAAGGAAAATCACGGCATACATATAATTGAATTCAAAATGCGTCTAAGGTTTTGCGAAAGAAATATTGTTTTTAGTTTTAGAATACTTATACTGTAAATCATTTTATTCGCGAGAACTTTATTTTCCTGTAATTACGAGAGACAGTGTGCTTGCAAAAATTTCTCTCGCATTTTGAGTATTGCTTAAGATTATATAAAGCAGTAACCGCGATTCTTAAAAAAAATATTTAGCTAATAAAGAGTATATGTTCATTTCCCAAAAATTAAGTTTCGCGAAAATTGAGTATTCCTCGGTATATTTGTGATACCTGCGTAATTAATTCTTCCATCTCCGTCTAAGTCAGCTTCCTCCATCATTTCGTCGATATCTGAGTCCTCCAACTCGTGCCCTACCAGGTTCTCCATCCCCATCTTCAGTTCCTTCCAGTCAATAAAACCGTTCTTGTCCACATCAAATGTTTTAAACATATCGTTGACCTCTCCCACTGCAGCCGTCTTCAGTGTCATCAAGTTCATAAACTCGTTCATGTCCAAATGGCCATTTTCTGATAAAGCAACATATGATTATCCTTAAAAGAATTTTTTTTAAATCGATTTTTATCTCCTTTGACCTTGATATCTTTAATATGATTTTTCATGTGTGTGTCAGGGTATGTCAGATTTACATGTATCAAATTATCTTACGCATATGCAAAACGTCATTTTTGAAAAATTCCAATCAAAGGTGTAAGAAAAACAGCCGAGGTTCAGTTTCAAAATTTTCATAAGAAACGATCTTGAAATCATTTCAACAATTTCTTTTGCTTGTTGTCCAGTGCTATTGAGGCAGCATCAAAACACACATTAAGCCAGTTCACGTGAAGAAATCCATAAACCTGACTCCATCCATTTTTTTTGGAAACACGTAGAACCGTGACACAGTTTTATTACATTCAGTCATAACTAAATATTTCTTCCTTATCATTTTAATTGTTTCTTAATATTTATAAATTTGCATGACCTATAACTTAATTGACCTTGCTTCAAATTAAGTTATTTTGATATGTGGAGAAAAGTCTCAAAACAAATTCATTTTAAAGTAGAATATAACACTTTAATATTTCAAAAGTTTATTTATCAAATTGCAGAAGCTCATTCTCGTTAGCATTGTATTTTTTTTTCGCATTACGCATTGAACTACGTACATGTAGGTTTAATTATTAATTGCACCATAGGACTGGCGGTAAATTCAGATTTTACTTTGATGTTGCTGTGGTGTATTTGTCAGAAGAACCACAGTTTTTAAGTCACGCCCACAATTTGGCATCAAGCCATAATACCATTCGTAACTACTCGGCCATTTTCCGAAAGAGTTATTTATCGTTCACGGAAATGGCCGAGTAGTTACGATTGGCCATAATACAACAAGACCTTGACTGATGAATGAATGATGTTAATTTCAAAACCTTGGCAATAGCTGATAAATGAGTTTAGTCAACATTTTTAAAATTCAAGAATAGTAAGGACATTAATTTGTCTACATTCGCTCCATACTTTACTAAGCATATCCTGTTGTACATTCTATCTCTGATTACCTTAATTCTTATTCTTGTCTCCAAATAGTAATTTCACATTAAACATGTTTAAGGTCCCCTTTTTTCACTTGACACAGGCGTCGGAATCAGGGGGGGGGGTCCTCCAACTCGTGGGGCTCCCCCCACTTCTTTGCAAAGATAGATAATATATAGGCATTTAAAATTGGGGTTTACTTTTTCTTGTTGGTTAACCCCCCCTTTCAATTTGCTTCCGATGTCTATGCTTGCAGTACCATTTCCGATGCCTGTGCTTGCAGTACCATTTCCGATGCCTGTGCTTGCAGTACCATTCAAACTTTCATTAAAATGTCAGAAATCATTTCGTGGTTTTTGTACATTGATCGCTATAAATGAAAAGTTCAATCGGCGATGTTTTCCATTGAACCCCCCCCCCCTCAAAAAAATAAAATCGATCTTCGAAAGGAATAACAGCCAAAAATAAAATAGTTTACGATTGCTGCCTCTGTTCCTGACAAAAATCAAGCGCTCTGTCTAAGCTGCAACATCTTGACAGGTACCCAATAATGACAAATCATTCCGATTTTTTTTTTTTTTTTTTTTTTTGATCGACGATACCCCAGACGCAAAATACAATCCGTTCGGATGGAGAAAGGTATTTATACAGACTCCGGACCATGGATTGACAGGATGAAGTGGGCGGTGCTAACTATCAACCAGCTTTTCTCTCATTGGTCCTCTGGTACAAGTAACTTACACAATAGATATTAATTGGTTAATGGTAAATATTTCACAGTTTTTAATTCAAGGGGCGGAGCCCATTCTTTAAAAACTGTATTTGTATTTACCATTAACCAATTAATATCTATAGTGTAATTATTAAATGTTAAGAATACAAACCATCCTCATCAACGGTCAAAATCAGGTCACGAATTTCCACTTCACTTGGATTGTGACCCAGTTTCCGCAGGGCGATCCCTAGTTCACGCTCTGACAAAAACCCATCCCCATCCTCATCAGCTTCATAGAAAGCATCTGTAACATGGAATTGATCAATTGTACATATATGTCTACAAAAGATTTAGGTTTGAAGAATCACCTTGATGTAGAATCATACCTTTGTAGACTTCTTGAGCAAAATTATCCGTCTATCAAAATAAAAGAAATATATTAGAAGAAGGATATAATATCCAAACATATTATATGCACATTTCAATAAATAGAAAATATTAATTATTTTATACCTTTTATATTTCTTTTTCAAAATATTCAATAGAAATTTTCAATGTACACATCTAAGTAATTTTATTGCATAGAACTTAGTACTTGTGAGTTCACGCTCTGAAAGTACGATGTTTGTGAGTACCCATAATTTTTTCAAATTGTTTGATATTTTTTCATATATATAATTAATAAAGTTGTTTTTTTTATATAAAAAGTCCTCTTGAAACTTTCGTTAAGAGTCAGATAGAAATCTCGCTATTTAATGATATTCTTATCGAGAACAATGTAAGATCAGTTTATCAGAGAGAGAGAGAGAGAGAGAGAGAGAGAGAGAGAGAGAGAATACATTATAAACATGTTTTGTAATTTTATTCATACCCTTTAAATCTGCTATAATAATTTTTAAATTTTCTGATCATGGACACAATCTATGTCTATCACTTGCAGTTTGATACGCCAATTTGATGTGGTTATATAAAAATCGTCCAGCCATGCTAAGAAGAAGGTACAGTTTCAATACAAATTAAGCCCTATATTTTTCTAAAATATGAAAATGATAAAAGAAATCAGAATTCATTCTTTCTGATTCAAAGGAATTCTCTGCAGTAAGAATACACAAGTGTTTTTTTTTTCATATGACCTCTTAAATGCTAATTGTGACGTCATTAACTTGTGCATTTTCCCGTATTTCCTGAAAAAAAAACTTTAGACGACATTAATTTTCAGTGGAATTTTCTTTCAGAAAACATATTCTGCCACCGTCGCCCGGAAAGATTTTGAGATAGGTGATTTTTCATAGAAGTTTACACAATATATCCAAAAATTAAAGTGGGCGGCGGTGGCAGACACTATTTTCTAAAGGAGAATTAGCAGAGAAATGAGTCATTTTGAGGCTTTTTTGCATTAAACTTAAAAATGTACCAAATTAATGACGTCATATTTCCAGAAAGGTCCTTCTTCATGCCATATTCTCTAATGATTTATCATATTCATCTACTTAACTATTGTCAAAGTCAATTTCATAACTTTTTAAGAACATTAATTTTTTAGGGCACAATAAAGCTCAAACCGTACCTTCTTCTTAAGATGTTAAAAAATGACAGAAGCCCGTTTTTGATACCAGGGTCACATTGTACTCTTCGATTTTTTTACTCTAAAACTTCAAATATTGTTTCAAAAGCCTTAAAGTACATGTAAATCTAAACATTAGAGTTTATCATTGTGTGGTGTGTTCAAATTCCGAGAACGAGTATACCGTATGCAACGACGTCCTGTGTCGCAGTAGTGAGTTTGTTTCTTTGTTGTTGAACGTCCTTCTCGGGAAGTTTTCACTCAGACGGACACACTACCACTTGTCGGCGGTTATGATGCAAATGCGATTCCCTTTCGATACATGTTGGCTTACTTTTTTAATAAGTTACGATTTCATTTACATTTTTTAAAATTAATTCAAATAATAAGCAATCAGTATATTAGTTATTATTCGTGTACTTCAATATCATAGCTTAAATTCAGCCACCATATTTACTGTCGTTAACCAATTTTAATTTTATTTTGTCAATCTTTATTTGAAATGCTTCATACCATTTTAATAGCATTAAGACATCAGGTAAGATGTACTATTGTCTAGAATTGTTATATATCATAGATAAATTGCCTAAAAATTATGTAGAAAAGCGATTATTTCAGTGTGCATTTAATAGGCATTATCATGGTAGAAAATATAATTACATAATGATTGAATAAAAGATTTTTGTAAATTGACACTTATACTGTATATTGGCGTGTTTTTTATATAAAAGAAGTCATCAGGGGTTAAGGTAAACAACATTTAACACTACATTGGTGGTGACGCATCACACAACAGGTTTCGGGTGTCTATTTCAAAATGGATACCATGCATGAAACCCCCGGAGGTAGGGCGGGGCCACAATCACAGAATCAGTACAGATAAAACAGAATAAACTGTATAGACAATGTACTTGAGGAAGAGTATAGTTAAAGTACATAGTCGTAAAGTACGTATTTTAATCAATAGTATGCATCAATTTCATATCGTTATAAATGATCAAATCACCTTTTTGAAATTGATGTTAAATGAACACTGGTAAAATATTCAAAATGAAAATGAATTCAAATTACCATACCTATACTGGATTCATAAATTTCATAACAAAAACCTGGCAAACAAAGATTTAGCATAAAAGCGGAATCCAGTATATGTAATACCAAGCCTTTTTCTTTGCCCCTCGTCAAAATACCTGTAGTATGGACAGTGAAAAAGAAACTTTTATGAGCATTCGAATTGTGGATAGGGATCATCAAAAATTCAAAGGAACTTTAAGAACATTTGAAATCACGAAAAAAGATTCCAAAATCCATCACATCAAGATTTATGACGCTTCAACACTATTTAGCTCACCTGAGCCAAAGGCTCAAGTGAGCTTTTCTGATCAAAATTTGTCCGTTGTCTGTCGTTGTTGTCGTTGTCGTCGTAGTCGTTGTTGTTGTTGTCGTTGTAAACTTTTCACATTTTCATCTTCTTCTCAAGAACCACCGGGCCAATTTCAACCAAACTTGCTACAAAGTATCCTTGGGTAAAGGGGATTCAATTTTGTTCAAATGAAGGGCCACGCCCTTTTCCAAGAGGAGATAATTATGAATTAGAGAAAAATTAATGGCATTTTTAAAAAATCTTCTTCTCAAGAATCACTGGGCCAGGAAAGATGAAACTCCTGTGGAATCATTCCCAGGTAGTGTAGATTCAAGTTTGTTCAAATCATGACCCCCGGGGGTAGGGTGGGGCCAAATGGCCGATAAAAGTTTTACATAGGAATATATAGGGAAACCTTTTAAAATCTTCTTTTCAAGTTCTTCAAAGCCATGCTTAGTGATATTTATAGGGAATCATCCTCAGGTAGTGTAGATTCTAGTTTGTTCAAATCATGACCCCCGGGGAGAGGGTGTTAAAATTCAAGCCCCCCCCCCCCCACACCTCAGGAAACTTTCAGTTCTGATCTGATATGTGCTTTTTCCTAGCCAATTGCTCAGGTGAGCAATGTGGCCCCTGGGCCTCTTGTTACAACTATTTCTTTTGATAACATAAACAACAGCTTTTTAGGTAAAATCGAACTCGAAAATTAACCTTGTCATTGGTATTGTACAAAATTATTTTGCCAAAACATTCTGATTGTACATACAATGTACATACTCTGAAGCTGATATTAAGACTTTTGATGTTTTGATAGATAATAACTACATGTATGTGGTGTTATGAGATCTAGTCTCAGGATCATGAAACAGACTTAGACTTAAGTCAAGTTTTTAATCGCCTGAAAGATGTTTATTAATTACTAAGCGAATCTCTACTTTTGCAGTTAACAACACTTTTGTAAATCAATATTAAAAAGTATTTTAATTTTTGTCTAATCAAAATTCTAGTACAGCATGAATATTTTCACTTAAGCTTAAGATGTTTCATGATCCTGGGGCCAGATTTTTCGGATAACAGAGACAAAATTGCGCTCCGTGATGTCCTTAATATTTCTATACTCAACTTCTCTTACTTGTATAGTAGACTGGCCTGCCTGTCTGATATCCGATATACAGCGTACAGTAAAGACAGGCAATACCAATCTAACTTGTATAGCTATATTCCTTAAACACGTGTAGATGGAGATTATGTCTCACAGTTGATTCGATAAGCAAGAGGATGTTCTACGCGTTCGATGTATATTTGACTCGAGACAACCTTCTAACAAAAAAACTTGATTAAACGAGCATATCGACAGTTTTGTTCAAGTTTTTTTTTTTGCAAATTCTACGGTCGATATGATGACCTTTATATCAAATAAAGTATATTTTGTAGACGAATGCTGATAACGTTTTTCATACAAACTGTTAGGCAAATATTTTCACACTGAATATTATCTACCGTATATAACGGACTTTTCCGTTTCCCAATCATTACAAGGATCACACAGCACCTCTTTGGCACCTTAAATTATCTCTGCTGATGTTTATAACTATAGAGGTCCTTGTTTGCTTTGCTCCTGGTTTGCATTGTTTCAGTGGACTTTTGAGAATAATTTGTGTTGGCTATCTTCTTATTTCATCTAGTCTAATGACATTACTTGAATATTGAACTTTTATTTAGATTTTTTTTTATTTCGAATCTTTATTTTCAAATAAATCCTAATTGTTTTGTAGTTTATGAAGTATGTATTTAAATGTGACCTTATTTCTGCTTTCTGTTGATCAATTTTCGAAATATGAACGAACTATGTTTTATGAAAGCAATAGTGGTGAGATTGATCATAGAGGAAAGATGATCTTTTTGTTATTCTTAACAACATGACTAAGCGCATATAATGCAAATATACTCTCCTAAAACTAGTTAATAAAAAGGGGTTTAGTCGAGTTTTAATTTGTTGGCTGTGAGATCTAAGATGAGGATGGACAAATGTTTCTAGGTTTCCTTCATATCATTGTACAGATATTTTAGTCGATAATTTTTAAAAAATAAAGTCTTCTCTAAGTAATATCAAATTTGTATTAATTGAATTATTTGAATTAAACGTCTTGATTTTCTTTATTTGGCATCATATATAGAATGAAATATATGGAAATAACGAACAATATTCAAAGTAAAATGTCCATTAAACAATACAAATCAGGAGCAGAGCATTAAACACATTTCTATCCTCCAAAACATCAGAGGTGGGATTAGGTGTCATAGAGGATTGAGCATCCCCAGATCACACCCACGCACTGTGTGCTCCTTGCCATGATAGGTAAATAAAAGAAAAACCCTTTGACAGTTAAGAATGTAAATAATGGTCTAACAATAAAAACGAAATACATAAAGCATTTGACTTAATAATATGATGTATTTTCTGACAAGGTCATTTTATCGACCATCATAACATCTGTAAAAAATGAGCTCCTGTTCAACAGTTTGAACTCAAAGCTTCATCCATTATTGCCTTCTCAAGAAAGAATACGTTCAATCCTCTATGTTTACTTCTCCCCCAAAAGTTAGTTTTGAAAGCAACACTAAAATGCACTGCCTATCAGTATATTTATGGTGTTAATGTTTTCGAAAAACTCGAAAGAACTTATTAGAAAATATGAAATAGTTTCCCCTCGAACAAATGTAATCGTTTAATTTTACGACTATTTATGCAATTATACTTCATCATAAATCTAGGAGTAATCATACAGATGCGGCTAGTATTCTTTATTTAGTTTTTTGAGACAAGGCTTTTGCACAAATTGTGCTTCTCTATTTTTAATGCAAAATTTATGCAAAATATTAGGAAAAAAGAAAACCGTTGCTGAGACTTTCAATGTAAATATATCGACGACTAATTTTTAATTAACAGTTAATATCTCATTAAAGTACACGAAAGGTAGGTATCCATCACTTTTACGTACTCAGAAAAGTAAGATGTAGACAAAAGGGAATCAATGATTGTTTGGCATTACGTAAGACAGGTTAATAAGGGAAAACTCGGTTGACTAATACAAAAATCACAAGAGCTCACTACTTACGGTTTCTACACGTTCTTCCTGTTGATTCAGAAATGATAATTTAATTTAAAAATTCAAGGACATATGAGAATGGAAATCGGTTAACATAAGAGAAAAGAAAACTAATTCATTTCATTTGTTAAAAATAATATTAAAAAAACAAATATGACTTTTCTTGAATATCACAAATATCAAATGAATTCTCAGTAGGTGGAATTAATTTATGCTTGTTGAATATTGATATTTTGAAATAATGTGTAATAATATACAGGTAAAAATTCAATATAAATGTAATACCTCTTTTGATCCAAGGTTAAAAAGCGATATAGTACAAAGATTACTTTTCAATATGTATTAACATTTTTATCTGCAACTGTTATGCAAATGTCATTTTTTTGAGCACTCAGAATATTGAGATAGAGAGAACATATTAGAACTTATTAGAAAATATGAAATAATTCCTCGAACAAATGTAATCGTTTAATTTTATGACTATTTATGCAGTTATACATCATCATAAATTTAGGAATAATCATACAGATGCGGCTAGTAGTCTTCATTTAGTTTTTTGAGACAAGGTTTGGGCACCAATTGTGCTTCTCTATTTTTAATGCAAAATTTTTGCAAGATACAAATCAGGAGCAGAGCATTAAACACATTTCTATCGTCAAAAACATCAGAGGTGAAATTAGGTGTCATAGAGGATTGAGCATCCCCAGATCACACCCACGCACTGTGTGCTCCTTGCCATGATAGGTAAATAAAAGAAAAACCCTTTGACAGTTAAGTATGTAAATAATGGCCTAACAATAAAAATGAAATACATGAAGCATTTGACTTTATAATATGATGTATTTTCTGACATGGTCATTTTATCGACCATCGTAACATTTGTAAACATTGAGCTCCTGTTCAACAGTTTGAACTCAAAGCTTCATCCATTATTGCCTTCTCAAGAAAGAAATCGTTCAATCCTCTATGTTTACTTCTCCCCAAGAAAGTAAGTTTTGAAATAAACACTAAAAATGCACTGTCTATCAGTATATTTATGGTTTTATTTTTCGAAAAACTCGAAAGAACTTAGTAGAAAATATGAAATAAACAAACAAATGTAATCGTTTAATTTTACGACTATTTATGCAATTATACATCATCATAAATTTAGGAATAATCATACAGATGCGGCTAGTATTCTTGATTTAGTTTTTTGAGACAAGGTTTGGGCACCAATTGTGCTTCTCTATTTTTATGCAAAATATTATTAAAAAAGAAAACCATTGCTGAGACCTTCAATGTAAACATATCGATGACTAATTTTTAATTAACAGTTAATATCTCATTTAAATACACAAAAGGTAGGTATCCATCACTTTTACACACTCAGAAAAGCAAGATGTAGACAAAAGGGAATCAATGATTGTTTGGCATTACGTAATATATGTAAATAAGGGAAAATTCGGTTGACTAATACAAAAATCACAAGAGCTCACTACTTACGGTTTCTACACGTTCTTCCTAATGAATCAGGAATGATAATTTAATTCAAAAATTCAAGGACATATGAGAAAAGAAAACTAATTCATTTCATTTGTTAAAAATAATATTAACAAAACAAATATGACCTTTCTTAAATATCACAAATATCAAATGAATTCTCAAAAGGTGAGATTAATTTATGCTTGTTGAATATTGATATCCTTTGAAATAATGTGTAATAATAAACAGGTAGAAATTCAATATAAATGTCATACCTCTTTTGATCCAAGGTTAAAAAGCGATATAGTACAAAGATTACTTTTCAATATTTATTAACATTTTTATCTGCAAATGTTATGCAAATGTCATGTTTTGCGCACTCAGAATATTGGGATAGAGACAAAAGTTATTAATTTGGGCATGGAATTAAATATGTTAATAAAGGAGAAATTCGAAAGAGGAAATAAAACGACTAATTAAACTCGGCCAAGCTTATTACTTACGGTTTCTACACGCTCTTCCTGTTTATTTAATAATAACATAAATATGAAGAAAAACGTTGATTTGATTTTTAATGCAATAAAAACATTTCAATGTTTATGATAAATTAAAATAAAGTAAAAATAAAGTAACTTACATTTCTTAAATATCCCGAATATCAAATGAATTCTCAAAAAGTAGAATTAAGTCAGTGGAATATTGAGATACTTTGAAAAATTGCTTAAAAGTTATTTATATGTATGACCCAGTTTTACATGTAGAAATCCAATAAAAATGTAATACCTCTTTTGAACCCGAGTTAAAGCACACTTACTGGCGTGATAAAAAGATTAATGTCAATATTTTCTAAAGGTTTTTATCTGCAAATATTAAAGCTCAACGACATTCTTCGCCAGAAACATTTTTTTTCTCAGTATTTTTTTTTTTGGTTGATTTAAGAATCAACTTCCATAAACACATGATCATATTGCATATTCCTGATAAAAAAAATAAAAATTTAGAATACTTTATTTAAAAAAAAATGATGAAAGTCATATCTTAAAATGAAGAATTTTGATAGTTTGTATATATTTTTAAAGTCAAGAATGCATACAAAATAAATGCCATCTCTAGAGTCGATTACCATCATGGATCTTTTTAGGGTAGGTACATGCAACTTCATCCAAAACCAACTTGAAATCTTATACATAACTTTTGGCCCTGTATGATTTCATTGGTTGGATATTTTGAAAATATGAATCTAAACAATGTATTAAACAAGAGCCAAATTGGTTTCATTATTTGTTTTTCAAACACAATTAATATGATGGCCAGAAAACCTGTACATAGAGAATTACTGAAAAAAATGAAGATATCCTTCGTCGTTGACATTATGTTTTAATTTATGAGGATCGAGTTTGAAACGTTTATAGGAATCATATTCTTCCTTCGTGTTTTATAATTTTTGTTGTGATAAGATAGCTGAATTTTTACCAGATAAATATACAAATTTAATAAGAAAATTAAAATAATACAAAAGCATGAAAACGATTTTGCCTTTCTTCATTACATACGTTTTCACTGTAAGCATTCCAGTTGACCATAAGAGAGAAAACCCTTTATTTTGTAATCTTTCCGTTCGTCAACATTTTTGTGCAACATTAACGCCCTTTTTTTTCAAATTTGAAATTGACAGTGTTCTAAAATATTTTATGACCTTAGCAGGTATTCTCTGATTGCGTCAGTTTCCTTTGCAAATTATTCAATGCCGTGGAAGTTCAAAGGAATGGTAATATTAGCAATTCAATAATAAAAAAATGTTCCAAATATTTGTGCTACATCTAAATCAAATGGATTTATAACAAAACAGCAAAAACTTACCATCTCCACAACTCTATCATACCGTGGTATAGAAGACTTTGTGGTAGACTGAAGGAAAGTAGGTCGGTGGTATTAAGGTTGTACTGAAACTAATTCGGCTTAATCTGTGTTTTATAATGTGGGACAATATTTGAATTTAAACACAAAGCAATTCTTTCAAACAATCGATATTAACACTACGGAATGTGTTTTTAATGGATCAATGTGACAAAAAAATTAAACAGCACCACAAAAAATTACCTATATTATACTCAAAGGGTAGGTACATGTATATACTATATATTATCCCTGAAGAACAATAAAGCAAAATATCTCTCTATAATGAACGTGATGACTTTAACTTTACTATCGTCAAATTCCCTTACTTAAGCGGCAATATACCTTCCTCACCTGCATACGGAGTTTATGTATCTCAGTTGATTCGATACGCAAGAGCATGCTCTACGTATAAACAATTTCTAAAACGAGGTAAATTATTGTCAAACAAGTTGATGAAACAAAAATATCAGCAGTCTCGTTTAAAGTCATCATTTTGTAAATTCTATGGTCGATGTCAGCAAGTACAATTTATCATTGAGTGAATGCTCACTGACATTTTTCATACTAATTGTTAGTCCGTTATTTGTACACTGAATTGACGACGGAGATTTTAGCTCACCTGAGCCGGAGGTTCAAGTGGGCTTTTCTGATCACATTTTGTCCGGCGTCCGTCTGTCCATCTAGCTCTCTGTGTGTCCGTCTGTAAACTATTCACATTTTCGACTACTTACTAAGAACCACTGGACCAATTTCAACCAAACTTTCCACAGAGTATCCTTGGGTAAAGGGGATTCAAATTTGTTCAAATGAAGGGTCACGCCCAATTTCAAGGGGAGATAATTAAAAATTACTGAAAAATTAATGGCAATTTTCAAAAATCTTCTCAAGAACCACTGTGCCAGGAAAGTTGAAATTTATGTGAAAACATCCTCAGGTAGTGTAGATTCAAGTTAGTTTTACATAGGAATATATTGGAAAAATCTTTAAAAATCTTCTCCTTGAGAAGAGAAAAGCCATGATTGGCTAGTTTTTATATGGAAGCATCATCAGGTAGTGTAGATTCAAAATTGTTCAAATCATGACCCCTGGGATAGGGCGGGGCCACAATGGACGATCAAAGTTTTACATAGGAATATATAGGAAAAATCTTTAAAAATCTTCTTCTTGAGAACAGCAAAGCCATGATTGGTCATATTTATATGGAAGCATCCTTAGTTAGTGTAGATTCAAGATTGTTCAAATCATGACCCCCGGGGGAAGGGCGATGCCACAATGGACGAACAAAGTTTTGCATAGGAGTTTATAGGAAAAATCTTATCAAGAACAGCAAAGTCATGATTTGTCTTGTTTATATGGAAGCATCTTCAGGTAGTTTAGATACATATTTGTTAGTCAAAAGAATATGTAAGCATCCTTAACTAGTGTAGATTCAAGTTAACATAGATACAAGTTTGTTCAAATCATACACCCCCCCCCCTTTTTAGGATCTGGACCGCTTAGGCATTTACTGAATTGATTTTTTCCTAGCCACAGTGCTCAGGTAGCGATGTGGCCCATGGGCCTCTTGTTTGTTATTTCCCGATCATGACAAGGAGCACATGGCGAGTGCGACATGTCGGCAGGGAATGCTCACTCCTCCATTGCACCTGATACCACCTCTGATGTTTTGGAGGTCTGTGTTTGCTCTGCTACTATTTTGTATTGTTTTTTGAACTTTTGGTATTGAATACTTCGTTGTCTCCATATGTTTTCTACCAGGTATCTTAAATCAGAAATCGCGCAATATTTAGAAGCTTAAATTCACAGGACACAGCAAACGATATACTGTAGTATTGGTCTATGTAATAAGATTTGATGGTTTGTTTAAGTTTCATATAACATGTTAATATCTAGCTTGTAAAACATTGTTCGACTATATGTCAGTTACAATGAGAGAAAAAAACTTTTATATACATGTAGTTTCTACATTTACCTACCCCAAACTTGATTCTGCTTTGGATCAACGAAGAATTACTAATTTTGAAAATATTTTTTACGATATAGTTTTTTAAGTAATATACGCTATAACTTGCGCCAGTTTAAAATACGGTTGTAAATTTATATATTTTGTTAACCAATAAAAGTTACGAATATACTATAAATTACACCACTAAATTTAAACGCATTATAAAGTTATCAAATTATAATTATTTATAACCCTGCTAGGAGAGAAATGGCTATTTTAAATAAATTCATCACGTGACGCCGTCGCTACTTTTAGATTGATAAACAAACATGGCGTCAAGAAAACAAGGTAAACCGCTTGAGATACAACTCACTTTTGACATGGATGGCAAGCGTCTTACTCTTGATGATACTTATCATTTAATGTAATCAGTATCAACCATCTACTCTGTTATGACGCATTTTAACCTTTTATTAATAATCGATGTCAAAATGCAACATTCCTCGTTGTCTGTGATTTCCCGTGGACATGTGTGTCTATATATAGGCCTGCTGTTTACGCACTTCCTTCATCAATATTCATGAAAAGACTGAATTCTTAATTGCAGATATTGCTTAATTGTTTTGTTATTACAACGACTTCTATAGTAAAAATTTTATGGAAAATATCATTTTTTCATTGCACTTCATATGTTTCAAATCATTTAATCATTTTGTTTTCATATGGCATGTATTACTTTAAGTTTCCCGAAAATCCTAAAATCTGTGTTACAAACAAAGGCGGAAATGAATTTACAAAATTATCAAAGACTGAGTCTAAATTTTATGGAAAATATTATTTTTTCATTACACTTCATATGGTTGAAATCATTTAATCAATTTGTTTTACACAAAAATCGGCATTCATATGGCATGTATTACTTTAAGTTTCCCGAAAATCCTAAAATCTGTATTACAAACAAAGGCGGAAATGAATAATTTACAAAATTATCAAAGACTGAGTCTAAATTCCACTTATATACACTGGCCAACTTTACGTGTTCATATATTTACGAATTCAAAATTCTGCACCCTTCATTGTATTCACTTATATTTAAGTAAATAGCAGTATTCATTAATTAGCATGTCGTTCTCTGCGCTAAAGCCGCTAAATATGAAACCCGTTATTTAGAGTTATAGACATTGTGATTTCTTGTTTTATTCTTTAAATTAAATCAGTTTTTAAGAGCCTTGTTTCTGAGGGAGTGATAAAGGCAATGAAATGCTTCATCACTATTACATAGCACTTACATTATAAATTGCTTTCTAATCATTTTTTTATATTATTGAAATACAAACCCTGGAAACATATTAATAAATGAATGCTAAGTATGAAACAATATTGGATTATATATTATTAATAAGGAACCTAGCAGATAAAGTAATAAGACCACTGAGAAAACAACATCATATTTGCCTCATGGACAGAAAACTACTGCATTGTAACAGATAAAATCACGCAAGACAGGTGCATATGTAACCTGCATATATATGTGTTATTATATGATATGCATTAACAATATTTTAAGGCTTGTTCACTTGTAGTTTACTTACCCCCCCCCCCCCCCCCCCCCAAAGAAACAATACTATGTCCATATATGAACATTTCGGCAAAAAATACCTTACCCACAGATTGCAAAATACAGAGCGTTTTTGCCTTCAACTGAAGAAAAACTTAAGATTCACAAAAAAATTATGAAATTTTATTGTTAAAGATTTACAAATTATGTTATGTGCGATTATTTATGTACAAAATGATACGAAATAAAAATTAAAAAAAAACTTTTAAAAGCGCACCAATAATTGATTCATTCTTTCGTCAATATTTTCACAAAATCTGAAATAAAATAAAACTGAAATAAAAATCGAAGATATCTTGCGTAAAAAACAACAGAGCTATCAGAACTATTGGATACGTATCTAAATTACAAGGAACAAAGATTCAAACATTTTCGTTACTAGGCATTGTAACATGCAGAGATTTTCTCAGTCTTTATAGTGACGATTTATTTTAATAACACCCTAAAATATGCTAATTTTCCAATAAAAAATGTAAAATTTCAGGCTGTACAGAAAATATTTTACGTTGTCATATACACTATACTAAACATATAAAAGAACGTTTAAATTTTTTAAAAGCTTGAAAGGAAGGTTACAGATCTTCCCTTGTTATCATTATATTTTGTTTTATGAAGAAAAAACATTCTTTTTTATTTCTTAAAAAAAACCTGAATTCATATCAGTAAAAGATAGGCAGCTTTCTTAACTTGAAAAGATCTTCATCAGTTCGAGATTTTGTGAAAGCAAACAAATGAATAACAATTATTTCATTTTCATATAATTAGGTTGTTATTATGTTTCATCAAAATTAGCACCAGATGAGGTAAACCTTTTTTCTTTTTGTTTCTTCAAGAGAAGGATAAAATACACAAAATATTTTTGTATGAGTTATAATAAAAGAATTAAATGACACCAAATCCCTACATAGAATTCATGATTATAATGTTTAATTTACGTCAATCAATCTATATTACATTGTTATTTTTGTTACCAAAATCAATGGAGAATCTAGAAATTCTCATCTTTAAACCTGACTAATTCTTACCTTTATACCTGACTTTTCCATTTTTACCGATTCCTGTCATTGTGACCATTTCGTCCACGTCACTTTGTGATAGCTTTTCTCCAAGGGTAGTCATTACAGACCGAAATTCTTCCATTGTTATGTATCCCTTCTTTTCCTCGTCAAATATCTAAGAAAACAATTAAATCTTTTTTTACCTATCGTATTTTTCTTGATGAAATCAACACAAGCGCCTTTAAAACCTATGCTGTATACTAGTATGCAAGATTTTATGTTTTTAATATATTAAAAATAATGGACTTTTGAAACAAATATGGCACAATACAGTTCTAAATGCAATAATCCTTATATTTCTCCCACCCTGTTTATCCCAATGAATCGCAAGGATACATCTGTAGTTCTTTACCTCGAACGCTTCTATCAATTCCTTTGGCGAATCTATTGGTTGATTCATCCTATTGGCCATCAGTACAAAACTCTTCAAATTCAATCTCTCCGCTTCCTGAATATAAAACAAAAACAACTAAAAAGAATACATTGGTCAGTTTACATCGATTAATGAAAGTGTTAAGTGTTTTTAATTTTTTGTGAGGTTAAACATAACTTTTCTCGATTATGTTAAGTCCGTTGAATTCATTATAAGAGCTCTGCTATAATCTCATGACGATTTAATTACAACTTATACTAAGCAGGTGTATTTAACTATAATACAAAGGAAGTGGACTGTGATTTTATCTCCGACAGCAATATACATTCAGATAACGCATAAAGGATTAATTCTATGTAGAGATAAGAATAATCATTATTTCAAAGGTTTAAAGCTCCACTGAATAAAAAAGTTATCTTATCAAGATTATAAATGAGATGTGGGTCTTTATAGATGTTTAAAATGATTGGTTTGGGGGAAAAACATGGTAACACCTGTTTCAAAATGAAGTGCATTAAGAATAATTAAGAATAATGCTTAGAAAACAAAATAATTTCATGTTCGTTTGCATTTATCAAAACTTAATGTCATAACACGGTCATTAATAATAATCAATTATTATCAATTATTTAGTAGTTTATTTCATGTTATATTTTTGTATTTATCACATCTTGATTTGATTTGAACATATTTTATTATGTAACAATTACATGAATGGATTGGGCAGCAGGCATAGCCTATATATAAGCCCTCTCCATAGGTACAAGGTTAATTAATACACATATAGTAACAGGTTCATATATCACCGATAAGTTATATATAACTAACACAAATTTGAATGGATTATGGGAGACAGAAAAAATACATAAGAGTGAAAAGAGAAAAGGAAAAAAAACAACAAATGAATACCGGTTTATAAATGTGGAAATGAGAGGAAAAAATCGAAAAATGAGAATTACAGCAATTTATAAACATACAATGAATGTGTATTTGATTTAGGCAAGAACTGGAATAAATATTTCATAGTTTTACTTCATTTATGAAACCTTTTGGTTTGTGATATATATTTATGAACAACTATCAAACAATTTCATATTTTTAGCATAAGAAATATTACTATCACCAAATAAAAGATTTAGGGATATAGAATGTTGCAGGTCTATACTAGATATACAATTTAAAAGAGTATTTCTTTGCTCAACATGGGCATTCAAAGAAAAAATGATATGAATTTTCTGTATGAAAATCACAGTTTTCATATTTTGAACTATCACTAATATAATCTTTCAGTAAATCATCATTTAAACTACTAGCATTATTTCTTAGCTGACAATGAATAATATTTTGACTACGATTTCCATGATTAAAAAGATTATTAGGTGTTCTACAATGAGTCTTTTAATGGCATTAGTGAAAGAAGATAGTGTTGGTAAACTTCTAATATGGTATGGTAAACTATTCCATAATTTGATTGTAGATGGGAAATAACTATTCATATATGATGTGGTCCTCGTTGAGGAATAAGAAAAGTAAGACCATCATTGTTTCTTAATGAATATGGGGTTTGGGGTGGAATACAAGGTCCTAAAAGATCTTGAAAGTATTGTGGCGCTAACCCATACACGATTTTGTAAAATAATAATTTATGTATTATCACATCTTGCTCTAATGAAACTACTTTCTTTCGATTATCATTTCTCTAGCTAGTACTAGTGTTGTATTTTAAATTTTTAATTCATAATAGTCAAAAATACTAGCTTTTGGTAAATTAATATTCTTTTTTAAAATTATAAAGGATTTAAGTAAGTTTTTAAATTGCAAATCAAACTACAAGGTCAAGCGATAAAAAAGTACTTAAAGATGGGTATTGTCCCACATAATCCAAATGTGAAATAAGAAAGTATGTGCACCTCCTGCCATAAGATGAGGCGAGGTAAAAAAAAATTCCCAAAAGTAGGTAAGCCTCAAAGGTAAAGGAATAAGAAAATCCTAGCATTAAAATTCTAATGTATTGTTAAAGTACTAGATAAATGAAAATAGATAAAATATTTGGAACTCAATGAAAGGTCTTGTCAAAAGAAATATAAATGTTAATATAAAAGATATCTTCAACCAATCAAAAGTGCCGACAGGCAAGATTTAAGTTTTTTGTGGAATAATAGACGAACAGATATACAGACAGACAGATGGACGGACAGGTCAAAAGCTATTCCTCAGAATCTTCTATTCGGGGGAATGATATAGAAAATCATCTTGCTTAAAATGTCTATGGATATAAAACTACTAACCATCTTCGTCAACTTCCGCTATCATTTGTCGCAGTTCCTCCTCTGAAGGTTCTTGACCTAATTGTCTCATTACCGTCCCAAGTTCCTCGCAGTTCACTGTGCCATCTCCATCCCTATCGAAAAGGAGAAAGGTTTCCCGAAGTTCTGTAAAAATATAGAATGTTAATATACCCTTTTTAACAGACTTTTCTCCAATTTCCAAACGAAAAGAATTGTAAATCTTAATCATCGTCTTTAGAAATTCCAAATCTTTTTAATTGTTTTTGCATTAACAGCAAGTATAGAAGACTGCATGACTTTTTATTTAACAAAATATTGTTGCATTACCACTTACCTGCAATTTGTTCAGGTGTAAGAGAGTCCTGAAAAACGAATAATATTTTAAACGATGAAAATGCAATAATTTGAGCAATTAGAAGGGGAATTTTATACCTTAACTTTCTTTTTCATTCGACTTTGAGCCCTGTACGTCATGTTTAACTTCAGAACAACAAGTAAAAATAAACCTTTATAAAAATCGTGGACAATAGGCTTATATCCCATCAGTTTATTGCATTCATTGAACGTGAACTCTCGATCCTAAAGTTTAAGATCCTTTGTCAAAACACAAATTTCTATGGGTGTCATCTTTATTCTTTTGAAATTGCGACACGTATAAATGTAAAAAAAAAAGTGAAAACGTTGTAGAATCTAATAGCGATTAAGAGTTATAAAATTTCTTATCAAAATATTTATACAGATTTAATATGCATAAAATTACTTACCATGCTAGGAATATCGGGGACAAATCTTTTTATGTTCTCTCATTTCACGACAGTGGCCAAGAATTGTTTTCCTCTATCGATTTAATGTCAATAAAAAAAACCAAACGTCGCTAAAATATTTCACAGTCCAACAGGTTCACTAAAGTGAGGTTGTTATTTTAGCATTATCTTACAGGATTTAAATAACTCATGGAGATTTTTTTTATTTCACTAACGGCACTCTGGCGATATATGATAGACAACTTGTCGCTCCGACCATATCGTCTTACTGTAAGTTTTTTTCAATGTACACTAAGAGGTTTCCAAACCCGGACTATCATAAATAAAACAGTTTATTTAATTGTTGCAATTAACAGATCGTCCTCTTAAGTGGTGAATGTGCACAGGTGCATTTAAATTTGATTTAAATTAGGGAAAGCTCTTTGGGTAAGAGCTATAACATAATCTTAAGTCAAGGAGCATATCAAAAATTTTCTATTAAACAAATGACATTAAGTAACATTTTCGCATCTTTTATGTACGTAAGTTCTATGGTTAATACAATGACTTTGTCAGCAAATACAATTTATTATTAAGTCAAATTCTGACTGACGTTATTCATATTTATAGTTCAGCAGTATTATATATACACTGAATTTTCGACGGATTTTTATGTTATTTCCCGATCATTACAAGGAACACACGGTGTGGGTGACATGTCGGCATGAACTGCTGACTCCTCCATGGCACCTGATTCCACCTCTGATTTCTTTGGATGACCGTATTTGCTCTGCTCCAATTTTGTATAGTTTAATGGACTTTTAAACTTGAATACATTTCGCTATCTCCCTATATTTCACCCTTCACTTGCATAATGTTTTAAAAATGAAAACAAGCCATTCATCTATAATTGTTTATTCAAATCAATGTCCAAATTATTATTTTGACGTTATATGCTTCACAAAGTCTGAAAGATAAAAAATATCAAGATAAAATTTGTTATGGAAAGTTTGAGTTACGTCTCTTTGGTCGTTTAAATACACAAAATACAAGATTCGTGTCCCCCGCTTAGGGAAAAAAGATGAAAAAAAAATGTATACATATATACTGAAGCAAATAAAATACATGTATGTCAATATGCATATAAAGATTTGATTGCTTATTCTTTATTAGTGTATGATTCTTTTTATATGGAATATTTATCACACTGTAATGATGATTTTATAACCTCATAAATTTTTCATTTCTCATTTAGTAAAAAAAAAAGAAAAGTATTTTTTTTTTGGTCGATCCCGTGTTGTAGACATACCACAAAATCGCCTTAACAAGTATATGTTGAAGTCACATACATGTATATATTCATGTTCGGTATTCTCAAAAATTTTATATCCATGGTGTTTGATTTATTTAGCCTTTATTAAACAGTTCTAATAGATGTAATAAGAACATAAAGTCCGCCGAGAACCTGTTTTATACGCAATAACTCTCCTCATGCCCCTGTGCTAAAAATAGCGACATGTAATACTATACATACTAATGCACTTTGAATTTTTTGTAATATAAAATTACATTGCGCTCAAAATCTTCTTGAAAACAAATGATAGTGTTACACACAAAATGTATAAATTTAATGAACTTTGACCTTTTGACCTCAAAATCGTCTTCATTAGGCCACAGGGAGTTGTTATGTAAAATTTCATTGCAAATTTTTGTTGTTGAAAGTGTTATAAAACCATTCTTTTTTTTTGACCTCAAAATCAATAGGGTTCTTATAGAGAGTTGCTATGCTAAATTTCATGGCAAAAGTATCGAGATATCGTGTGGAAATCAAAGCGTTATGCTTTTCCCCCACTTTTCAAGCGGGGGACAAAAAGGAGAATTGCTTTGAACCAAAATTAGACATATTTATTCATTAAGAAGATACCACTTCTTGCAATTTTTTGTAAACGTTAACAAAAAAAAAAAAAAAAAAAAAAAAATAGATAATAAGCCCGTTTCAAACCAATTTTTGTTGTTGAAAGAAACCATTTTTTTGTAATCTCTTTAGCAGTACATGTATTAGGAATATGCTTTTTTCCCTCTTTAATAATAACGGTCGCAGTATCACTTCCCAGACATTTTTGTAAATTGTGTTCTTACTGTATTTATAGACATTTTTATATTTCAAAGAAAAATATGTTTGTTTATTTTGTGCACTTTTGTTTATTTTGTGCACTTTTAGAGTTATTAAAGGAACAAAATGGCCGAAAATTGATCATATAGCTATAAAGTGTTTCTTGGGCAAATAATGTTTATTTTCAAATCCATGATCTTATTGTCAACCATTTTGTCCAAGGAGCTGCAACTGTCTTGCTGTCCGAGCATGGGTTTCAAGCTTGTACAGAGAACTGACCATAACAATAAAATTCATGATTCATGATTTAATTCTGTGAGATTTTACTGGTTTTTACTGATTGATTAATAATATGTTTTACATCTCATTCGAATTCTTTTCACTCGTGTAGAGACGTCACGTGCCGTATGCCGGTGAATTGCACTCAGGATCAGAGAGCAGTTAGAGTTCTTTATCATTCCAAAGACTACTTTGATACTGGACCTCAGGTTTTAAAAGCAAAAAAAAGCAAACTTGACCGTTAAACTTGAAATTTCCCCATGTTTAAAACCATTTTAAAAGAATTTATTTTACCTTTTTTCTTATAAGAATTTGCTGCACACATTGAATATTTTGTTTTACGGTTTATAACGTTTTCCCTGAGAAATCATATCATTATGCATGTACATTGCGAAAGAAGATATGCGTATAGATTTTTTAGTCTTTATAAATAACTGCTTTTATTAACTTTTACAAAAATGATTTCCCATTTTCTTAGTGATCAATTAATTTAACGTTGAGGTATTGCAGAAGGAGAATGTCACTGATGAAAGAACAGTGTTAAAGAGGAAATAATTCCTGCCACAATGTTACCTTTATATCGAATGTATCCATTGCCACCCAATCCAGTGTCCACGATCATTTCATCCACGTCCTCGTCCGTAAGTCTTTCTCCCAGCGTTGTCATGACGCTTCGAAACTCTGCCACTGAAATATATCCTGTTTTGTTTTCGTCAAACACTTGAAAGGCCTCAATTAATTCGTCAGGAGAATCTGTACACTGCATTTGTTTGGCCATCATTTGTAGAAATTCGTCAAATTCAACGTCACCGTTTCCTAATTAAAAAATGTATAAATTGTAGCAGTTTGCAAACAATGCCTTTCATTAAAATAAATCATGGGCTATAGTTTTTTAAACATACTTAAATATGTCTGTAACTATGATATAATTAAGTACCGTTTCAATAAAATATTGTAGAACATAATCATACTTTCAAGATAAAATAGTTAAATACTTCCTTTACATTCTTTAAGGGTTGTGAATAAAGCAATAAATTCAAATCTAAAACTGGTCAATTTAATACAAAATGGTTAAATGTTGAAACAAAGGAAAAATTACAAAGGACTATATTCCAATATGAACAGTATTGCCCCTTAAATTTTTGATTGAGAAATCTATAAATATGTTCTAAACTTGAAGAATATTTGCCGACTCAATATTTTCATCAACTATGGCGTCTTATTTTACATATGAGGCCATGGAGATAGGGATTCAAGATGTTTAATGACTTGAGAGAAAAAAAAAATTAAAAGTCATCTAGTGCAAGACTGCAACAACTCTTGTCTTTTGAAATAATGTGTATTTTAATACACATTGAATATTGTGAATATTGTTCCTTGGTAATATATGTAAACAAATAAACAACCAATCGATCTCCTTTATCGATGGACTTAATCTGCATACAAAACAAACACAGTTTTAATTCTTTATAAATATATATATTGTATTTTAATACACATTGAAATCTTTTCAATATATGACCAGTAATTCTTTCTTGTAAAAATCTTTTCAATTTGACCCCTTTCTTGTAAAAAAAAAAAGAAACAGCATAATCAAATAGTTTATCACGTCATAAACACAAGAATAATTAGTAAGAATCTTAATCCAAACTACAAATTTATCTAGAGATTTTCAAAATATGGCTTTTATTGGGCAAAAAAAAATGTTTTTAACGTACTTTACAGGTCTAAAATAAAAAAAGGTTCTATTCATGATCCAAGCATTTTATTTTTAATTTTTTTTTATTTTACCGTCAACATCCACTTCAGCAATCATGTCCATAAGCTCCTTTTCCGTGGGGTCCTGACCCATTGACCTCATCACTGCCCCCAGTTCCTCCGTACTAACCGTCCCATCCCCGTCCTTGTCAAACACCAAGAAAGCCTCTTTAATGTCTGAGTCAAAGAGAACAACAAATACGAAAATATAAAATAATCAGATGGATCTTGTAAGCACGTTGATATTTAAGGAATCACTGTCTAGTCCGTTATGAATGCAAATTATCCCGCGTGTCCAACTATCTTTGATGCCCTGGCATACTCTACAACTAGACATCGATTCCTTATATTTCCATTTCATTGTAAAAGAAAACTATAACTTAAGATTTTAAAAATGTATACTAATAGATATGAATTACATGAGGCCTCCCATGTTAAATTCAATAGTCCCAGCCCACTGATGTCAAAAAACAAAGACAGTCTCACGAGATTTTCATGCGTTTTAGGCTTCCTCATCGTTAACACAAAGGTACACTAGACGCACGAAAATTTACATATACATGCATATTAGACCTTTTTAGTCCCTGACCTATCGCCTAGCGAAATTTACATTCCGGTAGAATGATTAACAAATCAAGTCAACTAATTTTCAATGAGTTGTCACAGAGAAAACAATTAGAAATTGAAATATAGCTATTTTGATAATTAAACTTCCATTGGTTAAAATTGGTCTATTAATATTGGCTCTTGAGAAGATGTTGAAACTTCAAAGCATGAAAAGTTTACAGACGGACAAACGACGCACATTTGGTGATCAGGAAAGCTCACTTCAGCTTTCAGCTCGGAAGAGCTAAAAAAAAAAATCAATCCAAGAAATCTCACATTTTTTCCATGTTCAGTCTTGTAAATGAACTTAGTTTTCTCTCTTTTTAAGGTTATGTAACTTCAGCAAGTCCAAATTTTAAAATTTATTCATAAATGTTTTCTAAGACGTACCATTTATCTGCTCCTCTGTTAGGTTTTCAACCTGGAAAATATAAAAATGCAAAAACTATGAAAACTTGGTAATACGAAATACATAAACACATGGCAATGCTTTCAGAACTTTACGTGAATTATTTCGTATTTCAGTTCATTACTTACAAGGTTTAAAACCTGTTTAAAGTTATGTTTACAAGTTAAAGAAAATACTCTGTAAATACATTTAAATTCCTAGGTCTTTTGTTTATTTTCCATAAGAAACTTTAGAAGTATATTTACATTAACTTCAACGACTTTTGAAATTTTCTACCAATTACTCCCCGTGGTTAAAATATCAAAATCTTTATTTTTTTCTTTCACTTTTCGAAAGAAAAATATCTTTTCTTTTTGTATGCGATAAATTATCACAGCACATCGCATCAAGTAGTCGTAATCTTATTAGATTTTTTTTTATATTTAAAAAAAGATATAATCTCAAATTAAACATTATCAAAGTTATTAATAACTGTTGTTAAATACCAATTATTACTTACCATTCTATTTGGTACATTTAGAATTCCGACTGAAGCTTTTCTTCTGTAAACTAATTTATTTGACCAGTATATTCATAATCAATGGCGAAGCCACTGTCTTTAAAATTAAAGCAACTTTTAGTTTTCCTTATGTCTTTGCCAACCTGTAATCAATGGCTACACGATTATACGAGTGGAAACCAAATAAGCAATTGACAAGGTATATCATACAAGAAAATCAATCTTTCCTCTCCTGCCACTACTCTGAAATTGTACCATTTCGTGACCCAACCTTGAATACAAAGAAATCATCAATATTTTGTCGAACGCTTTCACACGGGACACACACAAAATTGATTGACATTTTTGACTCGATCAGTCTGACGGGACAAATAAATATATATCTGTAATACAAGCACTAATATTGCATTTAATTGAATAATACAGAGTCGGGAGTTTAATTACTAAGAAGAAATTTAAAAATGGCATCCATCAGTGCTGAACACAAAACTGATTCAAAGAAGAGCAAAAGAGGTTGTTTGACAGTATTTACTTTCCTATGTTCATGTACAGAAAATTCCAGTTTATTCCATAATGACTAGAAAAATGGTCTTTAGAACTAAATATCGATCATATTTAATGCAATAGATATTTTTTTCTTCAATCCGTTTTCATTTATTGAATATATATACAATTCGCATCGCAATCATCCTATCTCAGCTATCATGTCTTGAAGACTGTGTCACCAGCTTTATATAATCTGAAAGTAATAAAGTTTTAAATACTTTAAAATAAACATTTAAGAACTATTTCATTGGCAGGAAGACTATCTGTAGCCTATAACGAAAGCAAATGATACTTAAACTTTGGCAATAACCATTTCATATAATAAATTCAGGTGTAACTAACATATGTTCTCTTTTTGTTAGTGTGAAAGTGAACTAAATAATTCACAACAAATTACCTTGAAAATCGACCTTTCCTTTCTGGTTAAGATCAGCAATTTGTATCATTTCACTGACCTCTTCTTCCGTGTACTTTTCACCTAAATTGGTCATCAGATGCCGGAGTTCCCGGACTGTAATATACCCGTCTCCATCCTTATCAAATATTCTAAAGGCTCTTTGTAACTCATCCTCGATATCTGCTTGTCGCATTTGGAGTGTCAAAACAGTGACAAATTCATGGAATCCAAATTCTCCTATATTTCATCAAATGCAAAAAATTGCAATTAAAAATCCATTTGATACGAAAAGCACGTTATTGTATTGCGGGGAAAAAACAAATAAAAATGGCGTCACAAGGGTAATAAAAGTTGTCTGCACATATAGTATTACGATTGCATTTAATAATGAAACGATAAATTTGCAATTATCTAATGGATAACATCATATTTCTAGAATACCTAAGAATAAGTAAAATGTTTTAAATAATTTGTCAAAAATTATCACTATCATAGACACTTTTATTTTTTTATTTAACTTAGAGAACGTTACCGTCTTTGTTTAAAAGTTTAGTCATATTGTTGATATCTGAGCGGTTTGCTGTTGGATCTATATTCCGAATGATATTAGGAAGTTGTGATATTGACACTTTCCCTATTCCTCTAGTGTCCAGCATCTCAAAGGCAGCTCGAAATTCTAAACATACAAAAATTAAATAATATGATGCAGTTTAAAGATGCGACTAGGCTTAAACTATAATGTGTTAAATGAGTACCACATTCAAACTGACTAAAAAGGTGTTCCCAAGCTTTCAGGTATTTAAAGGAAAGGACTTTGCAGTCTCTTCAGACCCTGTTTAATGAACCGGTTTTAAGAAAACTCATGTTTAATATGTGTCTCTTTAAAATTCAGAGTTTAAATATGTATTTTTCTTGTATGTTACAAGCTGATAGAAAATGTTTGGTGTCTATATAAATGTTCAATTAAATGTTTTATTTTAGGGAAATAATACCGTTTTTCTATTAACATTTCATACGTTGAAAAGGTTGAACCCAGTGCTTATATCTTTTCTGAAATCAAACAAACAACAGTAAACTGACAGACATAAAATATTATAATCCTACCTGTAACCTGCTCATCAGTTAATATGTCTGGCCAAGCATTTGCCTACAAAAGGATAATTATAGTCATAAAAAGATTAAAATTATAAAATACTTCACAACTTGTGATTCATGTCCGTATATATTTATGATATTCATGAAGACTTTAAGAATACGCGTCACCATTCCTATGAAGATAATAAAGCAGTTGTATTTAGAGCCCTCTTCTACACCATTCCGCCAAACTGCAGTCAGTAATCCCGTGTTATTCTTGACAGTTGGGAAGGTGCACGGGTTTCTATCTAATATTTCACACGAAGAACGTGTCTTACTTTCTGGAGTTTAATCATTATCAATTTAATCAATTCATTTTGGCTTTAGGATTCTATTCGACATTCTATACACCTTTTTATTTTTTTAAAACCCAGGCTTTTATATCTTGGAAAGTGTGAAAATTTTGTAGAGCTCGCTGTCAAAATAGTTTAATCAATAGGTAAATGGTGTATCTGTCGTCACGAAGTAAAAGATAATATATGTGTGTATTACTAAACTATCATCAAGAAATCTCAAAGGCTACTTTACCCTTTTGTAAAGTGTAATTTTGAATTTCAATTTTCATGCTAATTTCATGGTTTAAATTTTTTCTCTTGGGTACATTAAACTATTTGAATAAAAATCAATAAAAATATTACTGATATATGAAAAAATGCCATTGATAATCCTTACTGTAGCAAAATATCACTTGCATATGAAGCTTATACACGCATGTCCCCTTTTGTTCGATAAGTAAGCGGTTGTTCTATTTGTGTTCAATTTCTAAACAAGGCCAGATATCGACAACGCCGTGTATGTCACAAGGATATCAACAATCAAATTTCAAATCAACATTTAGCTAATTTTATGGTTGATAAATGGCCTTGTTTGCACATAAAATTTGTTGTTGAGGTGAATGTTGGGTTACGTTCTTTATACAAATTGTTTAAAGCATTATTTTGGCATTGAATTGTCTATAATTTTTTCCGTTTTCCTAAACATGACAAGAGTATCCTAGGGTAGTGTAACTGGAGAAAAGCTTGAAATGCTTGAACTTCCATGGTATCTTAACTCACCGCTGTTTTCAGAGGTCGATGTTGACCCTTCATATAATGGTGAAATGAACTTTTTACAATGGCAACTGTTCATTATCTTTAAATTCATTTTGATACATGTAAAATGTCAATAAATATTCGGAATATGCTGAAACGCGAAGATAAACACAGTGATCAAGCTCAATATCAAAAACAGGGATACAAAATTGGGAACAGGACAAACACAACCCCCTGGAGATAACAAAGGTTAGGTATGGGGCTAGGAGTGACTGGTCACATTCACCGCGAGTCCTTTGTCTTCAATGGGTCAAATCAGTTATCCGAAGAAACCATAGGCTGATAATTTGTTTGAAATCAAGCGAAATTTTGATTCCCTCGAAGCATCGACTTTTTTATTAGTAGCTTGCCTTCATTGAAAAACTGAACCCTTTCAACTATATTTTCTAAGTTGCATTTGTATTCAATCATTTGAAAGATTGAACATGAAAATTCAAAAAAGGAAAATACCTATACATATATCAATCAAATAAAAAAAATACTCGAAGTTATGTTTTAACGAAAGATAATCAGGTGTTAAAAATGATCTCTAAATTGCTGATGTATACTCATTTACTGGAAAAGGGCCTTAATTCTAACGAAACAACTAGGCTTTATGATAAAAATGATAAATGTTTATCCAACAATATACATGTACCCTTGTCACTTGCAAAAGAGATCACTGGTTTACATCTCTCAGTCGACTCGATACACAAGAGCATGCCCTACATATGAACAACAAAACGAGGTAAGTTACTGACAAACAAGTTAATGAAAAAAGAATATTAACAGTCTAATTTAAACATCATTTCGTAAAATTGTAAGGTCGATACACTGACCTTGTCAACAAATACAATCTATCATTAAACAGAATGCCGACTGACGGTTTTCATACTTATTGTTAGGCCAGCATTTACACTGAATTATCGACAGGTTTCCCGTTATTTCCTGATCATGATAAGGAACATATGGGAGACGTGAACGGTCGGCAGGGGATGTTCACTCCATCATGGCACCCGATCCGAGTTCTTTCGTTTTAGAGGTCTGTGTTTGTCCTGCTTGAGCTTGGATACAGTTCATTATCTCCATATTTTTCATTCTATGATATATATTACAACGTGAAAAGTAAGTTTACCTTTTGTGATAATTTTTTAAGCCAAAAGTCTCAGTTGAAAGTGGCATAATAGTAGTAATGGTATTTGAAGATACTAGAAATTGATATTGAATAATTAAAGTATCTAGCACATGTCGAAATAACTTCCGCAAAGTTATCTTTCTTTACATCGAACTCATTTCTGATTTACGAATTCGATTTACAATCTGTTGAATTCATTTAAACGAATTATATTCTTTATTTAAAAAACTTAAATATATATACAAATTTAATTCGTTATACTTAATGTTTAAATACGAAATTATATAAAATTCAGATTTTCTTATAAAAAAAGATTCAATTTATTAATGCGAATGCAAAACTACGGCGCCGCTGGAGGGCCAGGTAAAAAAAATATTTTTATTTGTTCGGACAAATTAAAAATTCGTTCGGACAAATTAGATATTCGTTCGGACGAATTAGATATTTGTTCGGACAAATTAGAAATTCGTTCGGACGAATTAGTTATTTGTTCAGATGAATTAGATATTCGTTCGGACAAATTAGAAATTCATTCGGACGAATTAGATATTCGTTCGGACAAATTAGAAATTCATTCGGACGAATTAGATATTCGTTCGGATTAGATATTTGTTCAGACAAATTTGATATTTGTTCGGACAAATTAGAAATTCGTTCGGACAAATTAGATATTCGTTCGGACGAATCAGATATTTGTTCGGACAAATTAGAAATTCGTTCGGACGAATTAGTTATTCGTTCGGACGAATTAGATATTCGTTCGGACAAATTAGAAATTCGTTCGAACGAATTATATATTCTAATCCGTCCGAACAAATTTCTAATTCGAATATCTATTTCGTCCGAACGAATTTCTAATTTGTCCGAACGAATATCTAATTCGTCCGAACAAATAACTAATTCGTCCGAACAAATATCTAATTCGTCCAAACAAATAACTAATTCGTCCGAACGAATATCTAATTCCTCCGAACGAATTTCTAATTTGTCCGAACAAATATCTAATTCGTACGAACAAATAACTTATTCGTCTGAACGAATTTCTAATTCGTCCAAACGAATATCTAATTCGTCCCAACAAATAACTAATTCGTCCGAACGAATTTCTATTTTGTCCGAACAAATAAAAATATTTTTTTTACCTGGCCCTCCAGCGGCGCCGTACAAAACAAATCAAAATATAAATTAAATTCTTGTCAACAAATCTGTCAATTGGAGTCAAAGAAAAAAAATTTATTGAAATATTGGGAACAATATGGAGATAACGAACAGTATTCAATATCAAAGTCCGTAAAACATTTACAAAATAGGATCAGAGCAAACACGGACCTCCGAAACATCAGAGGTGGGATCAGGTGCCATGGAGGAGTTAGCATCCCCTGCTGACCGGTCACACCAGCCGTGTGCATCTTGTCATGATCGAGAAATAACGGAAAAATCCGTCGTCAATTCAATGTATAAATAATGGACTAACAATAAGTATGAAAAACATCAGTCAGCATTTGATTCAATCATAAATTGTATTTGCTAACAAGGTATCGACCATAGAAGTTACGAAATGATGACTTTAAACGAGACTGCTGATATTCTTGTTTTATCGACTTGATTGTCAATAATTTACTTTGTTTTAGAAATTGTTCATACGTAGAGCATGCTCTTGTGTATCGAATCAACTGAGATATATACACTCCGTATGCAGGTGATGAAGGTGTATTGCTGCATAAGTAAGGGAAGTTGACGATAGAAAAGTTAAAAGTCATCACGTTTATCATATAGCTTGGTTGTTAGATTACCATTAACGTCTTTTTCAAGTAAAATATCCAAGTATGAAACAGATGTGTCAGACTCTGTGGTATCTTTTTTCTCAAGCTCACCAGGATATATCGTATCGACGTAGGAATGGAAATGACAATTATTGTTGATTGACAATACGTATACGCCGTTGATATATCTAAATGTCGAGTTGAAGGCCACAGCAAGTGTTTTCTTCTTTCCACGCATAAAATTTTGCACAAATTCTGCTTAGGTCTGCTAATAACGGAGCGCAATTGGTACGCATGGGAATTCAAAAAGATTGTTGGAATACCTGGTCTCCAAAAACCACATAGATATTGTCAATCAAAAACGCAAGCATCTCTTTGATGTCAACTTCAGAGTACTTGTGTGTGCAATCAGAACGTGCTTTAACAAAATAATTTTGCAAATGACCAATAACAAAGGTAAGTAAATTTACGAGTTCCATTTTTATTGAAAAAGCAGCTGTAAATGATATCAAAACGCCTGGACGTTAATTTATCGTGGGGAATGGTTGTGTATAAAGTTGAAAAGTCATCAGTTTTTAAGCTGTTGATTATGGTAAATTCTTGTGATTTCAAATTGTCCAAAATTCTTTGAAATTTTTGAGTATCCACATCTGATTCACACCACTTCTTGAATATATTCTTAAACAGTACTCTTGAAGTTTTTCCTTCACTACATTCAATATCTTAGTGAGGAGTAACGAAAAAGGCTTGGTTGAACCTTTACCGGAACCCGTAATGTATCTTTGTAAGAATTTTCGGAATCCAATATACATAGGGTAGTTCAAAATTCATCGTGTATTATGTCCTCACTCAATTGTCATTGATTTTGAATTTTATATCAAGTAAAATAAACATATTTTTCAAATTTGCAAATTTTCATAAATCATTGGTAGTAAAAAAAATGAAAAAAGTTTCTCAATAATGAATAATGGAATATATTTTTGATACTGTTTAAATTAGTACATGTAAAAGAAAATAATGAAATGAGAGTTGTATGTAAAAATTGAGATTTTTTTTATTCTCAAATGACATGATATTTTTTAATTGCTGGGGTATGACAATTATGCAGATCGAGACATGATCAATCTCCTCGACCGACTCTCTATTGTCTAATAATATAATTGGCGAAAGGAAGCAATACAGCATTTATAAACTTGTATCATTATATAACGCATATATTTTTATAAGGACATTTGATAGTCATATCATATTAAGAATCAAGACTTGTGTACACGTTTTCTTACTTTTTTCAAAGTAAATCTAAAGAAAACAAACGATTTTAAGTAATCTATAAAAATATCGACAAAGCAGAAATTTATCACTGCGTATTCTGTTCAGATGTAACTGAAACAAACGCCGAACATAGCATTTTGTGTTTGTTGTATATCGTATGAGTTTATATCACAGATGAAAAATTGCACATTGCACAGTACTTGATGTTAAATGAACGTCTTGCGTATCCTTTTTCAACAAAAATGTCTTTCAGGAGGTTGTAACCATCATTTTTACAAAATCTGTAAAACAGATATACGTTAATTACATTAATGTCTTAAAAATAGTATTTGTTTGTAAAAGTTTCTATTGTCAGTATGCTAAAATACCCTGTTCTATTTATTTTACCGGATATGTTAACTAATCCGTCTTCGTCTTTGTCCGCCTTTTGTACGAGTTCTTCCGCTTCCTGTTCCGTAATACCATTTCCTAATGCCGCCATCGCTTCCCGGAGATCATGAGCAGTGATCGTCCCACAACCATCCATGTCGAACACACTAAACACCTCTGTGAGTTCTTCCTCTGTTATAATTTCTGTCTGGTCACCTCTTTTGACCATGATTTCCATGAAATCGAGGTAGCTTATGAAGCCATTTGCTTAAATGAGAGAACTCCATACTGTTATCGCTTTGTAATTTCTCTGATCGTTAATAATAAGTCTCAGTCTAAAAGGGGGAAACCTCCGTTTATTATAGCTTGTTGTTTAAGATTTGCTTTTAGTATTAATAACATGAATTGTTCTTTGACTGGTCAGCTCTTTTCTGCGGTTTGACTATATGATTTAATATGTGTTTTAATATTTGAAAAATTGTTCGAGTCATTTTTTGGGAGTTCATTCGATTTTACATAGACTCTAGATGTCATGAAAGTCTTTCCAGAAATTGAGAACATTGTGCAAGCTTACCACTTCTGTCATACTCTTGTATCATGGATTTAATGTCGTCATGTGCAATATCCTGTCCTAGGGCCCTCATGACTTTTTCCAGGTTCTCTACCGATATCGTACCATTCTTATCCTTGTCAAAACGTCTGAACACTTGCTGGTACACTTTATAATAAGAATTAAAGGAAAGATAAACTTATAATTGCAGTTATATTCTCCTACAACAACAATGATAACAAAAGTAAAATTTAATTACTATATTATGCATATTTCTATATTCCTAAATCAAAGAAAAATTTACATGCATGTACATGTAGATTGCGTTTACTTGTTATAGCAATAGTATTAATTATATGTGTAATAAGTAAAATAATAATGACTCACACTTTATTTGCTCATCGGTTATGACAGGCTCCTAAAATACAAGAAAAAATTGAGAAACATGATATGAGTAATTTTTAGGAGTTTCACTCGAGATCCACAATACCTTTTTCACTGGTTTCTTTTTCTTTTTCCTAAGAACCTTTTTCGGTGGCATTGTTATTCTTTCTACTTTGTATACGTTATGGAATCCAATAGATTTTTAGAGAGCCTTTTCACATATCCATATCAATAAACAACAAACATGGGTTACAGATATCCAGATTTGTTTACAAAACTATAAGCTAAACAGGAATGCTAGGTTCTCTAGAACAAAATAAATTCAATAGACTCTTGGCATGGTTTGGCTTTTTGGTTGCCTTTCTAATCTACTTTTATCAGAGTTCTACTGATAATCTGAGTTAATCTAGGGCTTTGTAATGAATCTAATATGAAAGAACTAAATACAGGTAGAAGTAAACAAAATGGCTTACCATAGCCGCATAATCTTTTAAAATCTTTGCTAATGGCGGTATTTCAATAGGGGAAGGTCGAATAACCTTGAGTTTAAATCTTTTCATACAAAAATTGGTTGAACAGACATATGTTTTAAGATCAATACCCATACCACAGCTCAATAGCTGTGACACTTAAATGTCACTATAATTATCAATACAAGGACCGATGGTTTTAATTTATCTTTAACACTGAGCCCTCGAACAAATTCAAGTGAACGTACCGTGTTTACATTCTGCTCCATCTTAATATCAAACTAGATATCACTGAGATGATGGCCATCTCAAAGGGCCCAGCTTTTAGCAATGAACATGAAAATGTAACGTAGCTGAAAAGGGTTTATTTTGAAGGTGTTTGAGGTTAAAATGTGGACAAAGAAGGTGTTTGAGGTTAAAATGTGGACAAAAAGCATTACTCCCTGAAAAATAATACAAATAAAAAAACTTTTAGAAATGTATCCTCTTTGAAAATTGTTGGATATCCTCTATCATAATATGGATGGAAAAGCACAAATGTTCCATATCCAGTCAATTTGTTTGAGGCTGAGTGGACTTAAGGGAAAAAATTATGCAGCAAACAAAGGCTTTCAAAAGAGAGGCTATTTTTTTTTACCTTGAACCTTGACCAAACAACTTTGTTCAAGGTCACTGCTAATTCTCTGACCATTGGCACTCTGTGAGTGAAGTATGAGCAACATTGGACTAATAGGAGAGAAAATATGCTCCGAACAAGGATTTTCACATAATTCTGCTATGGCCTAACCTTTGACCTAGAAACATGGTTCAAGGTCACAGCACACCCTTCACCCAAAGGCACTCTGTGAGTGAAGTATGAGCCTAATTGGACCAAGGGGAGAGAAGATATGCTCCGAACAAGGATTTTTTTTAATATAATTTTTCTATGACCTTAACCTTTAACCTAGAAACACGGTTCAAGGTCACTGCACATCCTTTACCCAAAGGCCTTCTGTTTGGGAAGTATGGGCCAGATTAGGCCAAGGAAAGTGAAAATATGCTCCAGACAAGAATTTATACAGAAAGGCTATTTTGACTTTGACACTTGACCTTGAAACTTTGCTCAAGGTCACTGCACACCAGTTACCCAAAAGGCACTCTGTGGGTGAAGTTTGAGCCAGATTGGGCCAAGAGGAGAGGAAGATATGCTACGGACAAGGATTTTTCATATAATTCTGCTATGACCTTGACCTTTGACCAAGAAACCTGGTTCAAGGTCACTGCACATCGGTTACCCAAAGGCAATCCGTGGGTGAAGTATGAGCCAGATTAGGCCAAGGAGAGAGAAGATATGCTCCGGACAAGAGATCTCGAACGGACTGACGGACGGACAGATGGACGGACGGACAGACTGATCACTATAGGGCGCTCGCCGAGCGGGGCCCTAATAACTTCATGATCAATGAACATACACATCAACAATAGGAAAATCATTAATATAGGGAATAGAACAATGGTAATAAAATAAATTAGTATTTTTGAGTCCAGAAAAACAACAGCTGAAGTTGGTGGGGGTAGTTTTCCTCCAATAGTCTTGGTAAAATCTTTTAACTGATGTTTTATGAAATACATGAAGATAGCAAACAGTGATAAATTCTGTAAAAAAAAAATGCAAATTATGATCAGGGTAAAAACACGTTAAGACCAGAGGTTGGATTAGGTGCCTTGGAGGAGTGAGCATTCTCTGTCAACCAGTCACACACCCCCCCCATTATATCTCTGTATTGATTAAGTAAAATGAGTAAACAATAACAGAATGTGGAATATATGTATAAGAACAATGACCTAACAATGTGTAGATGACATGTCAGTAAAATCGACCCCACAATATGTTGTATTTGCAAATAAGGTCGTTATACCTACCGTAAACTTACAAACGCGAAATGTACCGGTAAGCCTTATGTTATATTAAGATATTTCGAGCTCGACACAGTTTTAAAAAAGTATCGATCTGAGACTTTAAACAGTTGTTTTACAACATAACAGAGGTAGTTGATGATGAGAGAGTTTACTTTTTCGTAGGTCAGACACACATCCGTAGTCAAAGTAACATCCAATTATCAAACAGATGTGGCAGAATCTGTAATGTCTTTTTAATACACTTGGATATATTGGGTTGATATATGAATGAAATTAGTAAATATTAATTAAAAATATTGTAAATAGATTGATAAATATCATCACCATTTTTTTTTTCTCCATATGAATCAGTTGTTGTTTTTTTAAATCTGCATTATAGGAATATACTTTATCATTCGTAATATAGACCACAGTTATATATAGCCTTCGGTCTCCAAAGATCTAGAGAAATTCTTAATGAGGGATTGTAGCATCTTTGAAATACCAGCTGCGAATGATTTCTAAACAAAGTAATTTTTTGATTTGTATAAAAATTTCTAAGGAATGATTTCTAAACAATTTTTAATTTTGTGATGAATGGATATATAATGTATAAAAATTTCTTCAACTTCTTCTTTTTAAGAGTTTTGTATCTCAAACAATAGATAGACCTTGAAGAAGTGATTTGTACATTATCTATCGTATTTTTGCCTAATAACCTTGCCACTTTACATGTTAACCTTAAAAATTTCGATAGGATAAGAAATCTCAAGAATTTTTAAACAAAATGAAATATGGGCCGATAACAAACAGTATTCGAGCTCAAAAGTCCATTAAACGTTACAAAATAGGAGCCGTGCAAACATGGACTTCTAAAACATCAGAGGCGGGATCAGATACCATGTAATGAGCATCTCCTGCCGAACGGTCACACCCGCCTTGTGCTCCTTGTCATGATCTGGAAATAACGGGGGAAATCCGACAGTGTGTGAATAATGGTCTAACAATCAATATGAAAAAAAATCAGCATTTAAAATGATACATTGTATTTGCTGACAAAGTCATTGTATCGACCATAGAACTAACGAAATGATGACTTTAAAAGAGACTGCTGATATGCTTGCTTTATGAACTTGTTAGTCAATGACTTACTGTGTTTTAAAATTGTTTATACGTAGAACATGCTCTTCTGTATCGAATCAACTGAAAGATATAAACTCCGTATGCAGGCAATGAATGTATATTGATGAATAAGTAAGGGAAGCTGACAATTGAAAAGTTAAAGTCATCCCGTTTATCATAAAGCTCTGTTGTTAGATAAAAATTAAGTCTTTTTCAAGTAAAATATCCAATTATGAAAAAGATGTGTCAGACTCGGTGGTATCTTTTATTTCAAGTTCACCGGGATACATCGTCGACATAAGAATGGAAATATCTATTGTTAATTGACAATACGTCGTCGATATATCTAAATGTCCAGTTGAAGGCCACAGGAAGTGCATTCTTTCTTCACGTAAAAGATTTTGAACAAATTATGCTTCATATGAATACAAAAACTGTGTCTGCTTATAACTGGGCGCCACTGGTACCCATGGGAATCCCAATAGAATGTTTGAAGACCTGGTCTCCAAAAGCCACATAGATATTGTCAATCAGAAACCCGAGCATGCATCTTTTAATATCAACTTCAGATTACTGACGTGCAAAATCAGAATGTTTTAACAAAGTAATTTTGCAAATGACCAATGACAAAAAGGGTTGAAATTTTTAAGTGCTTACTGATCGTCTGTGTAAGAAAACCAGAAACATTCAGAAATTCACGATGCTACTTTATTCATTATGTTATATATTGTTTTAGAGGTAAAAAGAAATAATGTATAGATGTTTTATTCATAAGATATAGAAGAGCCTATGACCAAACTGATAGATGCTACAAATCATTTTTAAATATACAAAGGAAATGCTAGAACAGAATCCATTTTTTTTTTTACAAATTTAATAATAAAGAAATAAAACTATAATAAAACGCAGTGTGCTTTTTAAAAGATCTTTTCCTCTAAATACATAATTAATAACTTTGTGCATTAGGATCTATAAACGCTAAATGAATAAATGTACTAAGTGCATATATAATGAAATCCATAAACATTGAACTGTGATAAGACAAAAAATACATGTTCATACGGTATAAAACAGTCTAATACGGATTAATCTTCATCAAACCAGCAGTTTTGAGCATTATATTTTATCAGCAAACTTGAAAAATATGAAACGTAAATTGCATTCACTCGCACAAGTATTGATTCGAACATGTAGTTCAACTGAAGTGTTGAACACCGGTATGTGATTTTCAGTCAGCGTCCATTTTCAACAATGATCTTAATTTCGTTAGTAGATTGATAAGTAATTTCTCTCAGCATTCACTCCATGTCTTGTTAGTTGACTTCTATGAGTCTTTCTTCCCAGAAGCCATCATTTTAACAAACTCTGAAAGCAGAAAACACCTTAGATTCAACATCTACACCTGTACATCGCATAACTATGACATTACAAAAGTTCTTTATGCATTTTTTATACCACTCGGATATAAAACAAAACATCCTATAAAATTAAGATTAGTTTGAAAACTGTCTCCATACTCTAGAACGTTTCAAACATCAGTCATAATACATCTTTTTTTTTTTTACACCTAATAAATGTATATAAAGATAGACTTTTATTTTGACAATGAATAATCTTTTTTTATGCCTGATGAATAACAAAGAGATTTTCGTCTGCAAAATATGAATTTGTCAAAAGGGGAATCTTTCTATAATTATTGATCAATGATGGTGCGTGGCCGTGAAATTTGATATAATTATGTATCCAGTAATGTTGCATACTTATTAATATTTCAGCCAATGCCGTTCAATATTGCATGACAGGTCTATTGTTACTTATACAATGTGCCTCATTTCGCCTCAAATTACCTTCGTAGTTGACCTGGCCGTCACCATCTAGATCCGCCTCTTTGATCATTTCATCAACTTCCTCGTCTGTGAGTCGTTCTCCGAGACTCTTCATCACGTGACGTAATTCGGAAGCGCTTATGAATCCATTACCGTCCTTATCGAACACTTTGAAGGCTTCCTTTAATTCTTCTGTAGTGTCAGTATCCCTCATCTTACGAGCCATCATCTGAAGAAATTCGTCAAAATCGATTGTTCCGCTTTCTGAAAGAGCAACAGAGTGATATTTGTTTTTTGGAAACATACCTCAGAAACATTAACATGGGCACATTTCAGATTGATAAGTTTTCAGTCTCTCTTTATAAAGAGGCTTAGGTGGTATTGAAATATATCAAGTTAATTTTATATAGATATGAATCATATGATACATTGACTACGCATATATTGTACTTATAAAATATCTTCATAGAAGATACATGTTTTTAATCCATAAATTTTTCACACAAACGAGTTCAAAAACAGCCCCAGAAAATACTTAAAATCGTAGCACTGAGAGATGATTTGGTTGATACTTCCGTAATGCACCGATTTAGTCAAACAAATCTCACCGAAGTGACAAAATTAGAAGTAACTGTGTACTCACAGGGAATACACTTTTCAATAACTGAATAGAGTGAGAGCAATTTCATATTTATTTTACATTTTCCTATAATTGATCTCAAATTAAACTAAATATTCCAATGCAGATGAATACTAGTTTCTACAAAGGTGAAAGGTTACTGAAGATATAGTTTCTACATAGTTATATTTATATCGAATATTTGATTCATGAGAATGAAAATTTACACTTCTCACTAAAGAAAAGTAATTTTGCCTAAAATGGGAATGCTATACAGTAACATCATACAATAAATGAAAAACTTGTAAACATTTTAAACTGCATTTGGATTCATTTGTATCGATATGCCATTATATAATGTGACAAATATGATTGTCCTTTTTGTAACAGTCAAAACGTATCAATTCTGACAAAGTTCGATTTGTCATTCGAGTAATCAATGTAGTCCGATAACCTTTATGAGAAACAGACAGGTGTGACATCAGTAAGCCGAGACTATAACAGGTCTTTCCTGTACAAGCGCTGAAAGGTGAGCGACAGGATGTCGATAACAACACGTACCATCGTAGTCCACTTCGTTGATCATATCCTGCAGCTCGCTTTCGGTGGGATTTTGTCCGAGACTGCGCATGACTGTACCCAGCTCCGTCGTTGTTATACTTCCGTCTCCATCTTTGTCAAACAAGTTGAAGGCTTCCCTGAATTCTACAATAATAATTAAATACACCTGAAAACTTGTGTCTCTTCCATATTTCTTCTCGTCTTACAGATACACTGTTCCAGAAAACATGTTTATTAGTTTACAAAGTTTGGTATGACGACTATTTTTTTATTTATTATAATTGATAAGGAAGTGGATGGCTGGTATTGATACCAATTAGATTTTTAAAAAAAAATAATATATCGGTGTTGGTTTACTTTTAAAGTAAATGGATTCGGTGCATTTTGTCTTCATTTGTAAGAATACTTTTTTCAGAAGTCTGTACGTCAAACAATTATGTGTGTGTAGCATTTTGGATACTGACCTTTGATTTCTGATTAGAATACTTTACTTTTCTCAATCAGATGCCTATCAAATATCATTGACTCACTAAGAATGGTACCTACTACATGTAACATGAAGTGAATATATTTTTTTGTGAAGTGAAGTGAATATTGTTGAAAATAGGTGAAACTCACCTGCAACTTGTTCATCAGTAAGCTTGATTTGTTCTTTCTGTGCCTAAAAAGATATTTTTATGTATTTGATTCGTTCGTTGATCCAGTAAAGAAATATGGAAAGTGAGACTATGGAGGATAAATGATTTTGCCCGTTTGTAATGCAATTATTCCATTCATTAGCCATTCCATGTTAGTCCCATGCAGAAGGACTACTGTCTTGATTCTTCAAGTACCTGTTTAAGATACTATTTTGTGAAATTTACGAAAGTTACTAAGTCTTCGCACTTACAACGCCATAACAGGATGGACCAACTCATTAATGAAAACCAAAATAAACTCGGCTTGAAACTAAGGTCATTGTTCCGTTATTCCTGGTGTAAAATAAAGGAGACTACTAGCTTAAATTCTGTTGGCTTAAACGCTGCTTTTTAAATTCTGTTTCATTGATTTTTAGCTCTACTGGTCAGAGACCAGAAGAGCTTATGCGATAGTAATGCGTCCGTCGTCCGTCCGTCCGTCTGTCTGTCTGTCTGTAAACAATTTTTCAAAATGCTACTCCTCCGACAGTTTTGGTCCGATTTCAATATAACTTGGCACACAAGTAGACTACACTAAGATACATAATTCTGTGCATTGGTTTTTGATTTCGATGAATGGTGTTGCCATGGTTACTAAAAATAGAAATTTCTGTGAAATTCTTTCAAAATGCTACTCCTCCTACAGTTTTGGTCCGATTTCAATATAACTTGGCACACAAGTAGCCTACACTAAGATACATAATTCTGTGCATTGGTTTTTGATTTCGATGAACGGTGTTGCCGTGGTTACTAAAAATAGAAATTTCTGTGAAAGTCTTTCAAAATGCTACTCCTCCTACAATTTTGGTCTGATTTCAATATAACTTTGCACACAAGTAGACTACACTAAGATACATAATTCTGTGCATTGGTTTTTGATTTCAATGAATGGTGTTGCCATGGTTACAAAAATAGAAATTTCTGTGAAATTCTTTCAAAATGCTACTCCTCCTACAGTTTTGGTCTGATTTCAATATAACTTGGCACATAAGTAGACTACACTAAGATAGATAATTCTGTGCATTGGTTTTTGATTTTGATGAACGCTACTCCTCCTACACTTTTGGTCCGATTTCAATATAACTTGGCACACAAGTAGACTATACTAAGATACATAATTCTGTGCATAGGTTTTTATTTTGATGAGTGGCAAGGATCATTTTTTTACTTATCGCTGTTTTAAAGTCTCAAGTCCCAACTGCTACTTTTCTCTTCCTTTGTTTTAGGTATAAACCAGTAGAGCTACAGTCTCGACAGAGACTTCTGGTTATAAACTGTGTCAGTTACATGTAACCAAGCGCGAGTGGGTAAATAAACTAGCTCTTATTCATATGAAAGGGAAAAAATCGTCATTTTGTCCAACAATGTGAGTGAAATGAATTATGTAAAATAAATTATTCTTTTTCATTTTTTATACACAGTCAAGAAAATAATTGTGAGACCTGTAATCTGTAATACGCATTGCAGAGGGATGACCTTAAATATAGTGTATATAGAGGGTCTGCAGGGAACGTGTTCGAACATATTTCGAATTAATGTCTTCCAGCTGTGCCAAATTCAATTATTGACGCCTCTGAAGCGTGAAAGTATGCAACTATTATTTGGTATAACAATAACATATTATTGATTGTAAAAGAACAAAAGGATTGGCTATATGTAATACCATGTCCATTGCTTTACCAATTATTAGTGAAATATACCTTCGGTTTCAGAACATCTAATATTAATGATAGCAAGTTGCGTTGATCGATTAAAGAGCGATCATAAATACAAAGAACTCCCTACAGGATATGTTTGTGGAGGGAATACTTTTATTTCAGATCCCAAATGAATGGTAAACATAGATTAATATTCCTGGTTTATTGAAAGCCGTGCGATGTATCAGTCACGTGACCAGAATGTCGGTCTGTTAATGCGAGTTTATTTTTTTAAACAAAGTCCAAATCAGACACAGTTGAGTACCAAATAGCGTGACGATGGAGTAATGTGATCGATAGTCTAAACGCTGATAAATGAGGAAAAAACATTAAATATGCAAGAGTTAAAAGAAAACGTGCCAATGCAAAATCATATGTTGTTATTGTATTTTCAAGTTCAGAGTTTATCGATTGTAATAATGCAATTATCTTGGCGTGCTAAAGTTTTCAGTCTTCTCGCGTCAATCCATACCATTCTTGTATGTCTTGCCGATAAAATCCCTCAATAAAAGTTAAAGTTTACCAAAATTCTGACATATTAAGAAAAATCATAATATTGGGTACTTTGCGTTATCTATAATGATTTCAATGATTACTCAGTGATTTTACATTTTTAGTTTAAAATATGACAAAAACAAACATGCCATGTTAAAATTATTTGAAAACAAGCCTGAAACTAAACTATTTTAAAAGATTGTGATAATGTGTGTCTGAAAACAAGTTCACGCACGTGTGTAATATGCCCGTATGAGGTTGTTGAAATTTTATTGAATGAAAATATAGATTTTATAACCGAGGCTTATTTTTTAGGAAGAATGTACGAATTCCAGGTCTAGATATTTAGAAAAAAAAGTAGAAGATTGATAGCAAAATTACATTTCAAATTAATTCTTTCCTTTTCGTTTTTACCCAAACAAGTTTTTTTCTTCTTTTTATACAAGTTTTTTTCTTCTTTTTATTAGAACATTTGTTTTGTGAAAAACAAAAGTATACATTTTCCCTTAAAAAAAAATCTCTATTGTATTGAATGAAGATCGCATATTTATGTAAAAAAAAATAATTAAAATATGTAAAGTAAAATAAAATGAGGAATTAGTCCAAGCAATAAAAAAAACCCACTAAAATAGTGAGTAAGTGATTAATGTCTGAAAGAAGTGCATTTATCATGGCCCAAGAAATGTGTCAAAGTCCAATTACTGCAGCTATTTCAAGCTTAACGACGATCAAGTGATTATGAGGTTATCATCTATCCTTGTAGGGATTTCTCCAAATCGATTTTGCATTCAAATGTTTCTTACAAAAAATAACAAATATGTCCCATCGCTCTTGTTTGTTTTGCTAACAGAATCGATGTCAGTATCGTAAGGTCTCCGATCACTTGAATTCTTAAAAACTTTTCACTACAAGCTATCTCTAATACTTTAGCCGGTGTAAACATACAACGTTTTAAGTACTCTACAGTTTCTAGTACTTCAAATCTCCTATAACCCCTTTATCGTGGGGAAAATTTTGTTTACAATTAAAAAAGTTAATAATACATAAAAGTACCACAATTTTACTCACCATTTTTTAAAGTTGTTGATGTAATAATTTTTCTTTTTCTTCTTCTACTTGTTGAGATAAGCTTTACCACGATTGCTCCGTTATTATATCAATAGCTGTCACAATGCGACATGTTCCATCTGCATTAATAATAGAATAGTATTGGGCCGCACTCTACGTCCCTGGCGCACCCGAACTGAACGAGACTAGCATCACAGAACGCGGCATAATTCATCGCGGGATATCGATCCTAGGTAGACCAAACTTGCCTCTATTGTTTGACGCATAATTAATCAAACAAAACAGATTTTTGCACAATTTTTCCATCAATATACTTGACCAAATTACACAATTAATCGTTACATTCCACTAATGGAGTGATTGTCATTATACTAATCTTCGTAAAATCAACAATTTAAACGATGTCTGTTTTATTGTCAAACATCGTGGATATTTGAAATTACTCATAGTCCATTATCTCGTCATGGAGTATTGTAAAATCGTGAAAGCAAAGAGTCTCACAGAAATTTATGATAATTGCATTATGGCCCTTCATATTGTTTTCATTGTTTTGAATCACAGGTGAATTTTGTTTGCAAGTTGATATTTATTTACAGTATTTCCGCTTCCGTTACTTTTCACTGATTGGGTGTATCTTTAAAGTTTCCCATCGCTGCGGTTGGATATGATTTTTATTTAAATCGTTTAAATCGCTCTGTGTTTTCTATCTCCTGGTAAAGGCTCAAGGATAGAAAGCGCACAACTCGTCTGCATATCTTATCCATCAACAAACCATGCTACTGGGATTTTTGTATGTGTGTCACGCTAAAAAAAGTTTGCATTGTTAGCTCTACTGGTCAGAGACCAGAAGAGCTTATGCGATAGTAATGCGTCCGTCGTCCGTCCGTCTGTCTGTCTGTCTGTCTGTAAACAATTTTTCAAAATGCTACTCCTCCTACAGTTTTGGTCCGATTTCAATATAACTTGGCACACAAGTAGACTACACTAAGATACATAATTTTGTGCATCGGTTTTTGATTTTGATGAACGGTGTTGCCGTGGTTACTAAAAATAGAAATTTCTGTGAAATTCTTTCAAAATGCTACTCCTCCTACAGTTTTGGTCTGATTTCAATATAACTTGGCACACAAGTAGACTACACTAAGATACATAATTCTGTGCATCGGTTTTTGATTTCGATGAACGGTGTTGCCGTGGTTACTAAAAATAGAAATTTCTTTGAAATTCTTTCAAAATGCTACTCCTCCTACAGTTTTGGTCCAATTTCAATATTACTTGGCACACAAGTAGACTATACTAAGATACATAATTCTGTGCATTGGTTTTTATTTTGATGAGTGGCAAGGATCATTTTTCTATTTATTGCTGATTTAAAGTCTCAAGTCCCAACTGCTACTTTTCTCTTCCTTTGTTTTAAGTATAAACCAGTAGAGCTACAGTCTCGACAGAGACTTCTGGTTTTTATTGTGCCATAGTTATTTCATAATTTGAATGTATTTCCGCCATTTTACGTGTATCTTGTATATATATTTTGTTTCTATTGTATATTGAACCTCATGTACCATTAATCGAATTGAGTGAATAAATTGAACTTGAACTTGTCATATTGATGCCATTCACTTAATTTCTTAATGCAATAAATATCAAGTCAATTCAAGATTAGCTATCTTGACTTGTCACGATATCTCACGTTGACAAACATTATCTAGATGGTATATGGTAGCACATTTAGAATGGTATGTATGCTACCATAAAACAAATTTCAATTTCAGTTTAGCAAAAAAATAATTTAGTTGAAAAGCAAATCTTTTGAATTAAATAATTATAAAAATTACGTAACAACAATCATGCTCAAAAGGTAAATTAAACAATACACGTTCGGAGCAGAGCAAACAACAGACTTCTAAAACATCAGAGCTGGGATCAGGTGCCATGGAGGATTACGTATCCTTTGCTGACCGGTCACACCTGCCGTATGCTCCTTGTCTTGATCGGGAAAACAGAAAATCCGTAGACAAAAACAGAAAATCCGTAGACAATTCATTGTGTAAATAATTGCTTAACAATTGTTTTTAGGCATTCCACTTAATAAGAGATTGTATTTACTGACAAGCAAGGTGATTGTATAGACCATCGACCATAAAATTGCAAAATAATGACTTTAAACAAGACTGTTGTTATTCTTGTTTCATCAGTTTGGATTTTCTCTGGAAATTGACCGAGGCATCCGTATATTGAACGTATTTTATCTAGATAGTGGAACATGTGCAACATAAAATTATCGCGACTTCAGTTTTGACAGAGTTATAAGCCCGATTTTGTTGTACGGGTGTGAAGTTTGGGCCTACGAAAACATAGATATTTTAGAAAAGGTACACTTAAAATTTTTGAAATTTGTTTTGCATGTTAAGTCCAGTACCCCAAATTGTATGGTGTATGGGGAAACTGGGCGATATCCTTTAATAATACGTATAAAGGTACGAACGATTTCTTACTGGGCTAAACTTTTGATGTCACATGAGAGTAAGCTGGCATACATAATGTATTGTTTTCTTTATAAACAATTTTCTGAAGGATCATTTATGCACCCATGGTTGAAATATATAAGGGATATTTTGAATTCCTGTGGTCTGTCATATGTGTTGATGAATCAAAATTTCATTAGTATTACATGGTTAAAATCTATTTTTACAAGACTGGCATATGAACATAGAAAATTCATCTAAATGTTTAAATTACAGGATTTTCAAAAACAATTTTGGACGAGAAATGTACTTAAGTAAACTCCCAAAAGATTTAAGAATTGTATTAACAAAATTTAGAATTGTAACCACACACTTCCAGTCGAATCTGGTAGATGGACTAATACTGATAGATCTTTAAGATTATGTAATTTATGTAACAAAAATACTTTGGGTGATGAATTTCACTATCTAATGGAATGTCCATATTTTTCGTCTTTACGGGTAAAACTTATTGATAAGAAGTATTGTTGTCATGTAAATACTTATAAATTTGAGAAAATTATGTCCATCATACATGTTGATTCGCTGTTAAAACTGTCTTTGTTTGTTAAAAAGATATTGGCCTGCTTCTAGGTACTATTTTCTTTAATTGACACTACTCTTCCTTACTTGACTTTGTATTTAGTATATATGTAAATATGTTCCTGTACCTCATATACCATTGTATGGTCTGAGTGTAAATAAACAAAACAAAACAAACAAACGAAGAGGCAGTTGTTGTCAACACAACAATTTTATTCATGAGTCACGATAAATTATCTTGTTTGAGATACCTATCACAAAGAAAACATATTCTACAATGTAGCTATTACAATAAAATAGCTTATCATGACCACACAACATAGAAGATTTTGTACTCATCAAAAAAAATATTTGCGTGGCATGAAAAACACTTCTGTTTTTAAAATGTGGATTCAAATTAACGTAAGAATGTAAATATTTATAATTGATAAAACGTCGCTGATGTATCTAAATCTGGTACTGAAAGTCACAGCAAATACTTTCTTTTCATTTTCAAGTTCATGAATAAATTCTGCCTGTTACGGTCTTCCAGACGGAATATAGAGCTGAAGTATTTTACAATATTCGGACTATAACCTTCCTCTCTTTTGTTATTGCTAGTAATTGCATGAGTTGAATCCAATCTTATTGGATGTTTTAAATTTCGTGCAACTGCAAATGTAATATATGGAGAGAACAAACAGTATTTAACCTCAAAAGTCTATTAAACATTATAAAATTGGAGCACAGCAAAAAGTAACTCCAAAACATCAGAGGTGGGATCAGGTGCCATGGGGAGAGAGCATCCCCTGCGGATCGGTTTCAACCCCCCCCCCCCCCCCGTGTACTCCTTGTCATGATCGGGAAACAGCAGGAAAATCCGTCGAAAATTCAGGGTGTAATAATGGCTTAACAACAAATATGAAAATATGCAAGTCAGTATTAGACTAAATGATACATTGCATTTGCTGTCGGCCCTATGCTCCAAAAGGAGCAAACAGGAATAAGTCAAGTAAGTCAATTTGCTGACAAAGTCATTGTATCGAACATAGAAATTACGAAATGATGACTTTAAATGAGACTAATTATATTCTTCTTTCATCAACTTGTTTGTCAATAATTTACATCGGTTTAGAAATTAAACAAAAGTAGATCATACTCTTGTGTATCGAATCGGAAATATAAACTCCTTATGAAGGTGATGAAGATATATTGCTGTAAAAGCAAGGGAAGTTAAAATTGAAATGTTAAAGGCATTACGTTTATCAAAAAAGCTGTTGTCAGATTACCATTAACATCTTTTTCAAGTAAAATATCCAAATATGAAACAGATGTGTCAGAATCTGTGGTATCTTTAATTCCAAGCTCACCAGGATATAATTTATCGACATAAGAATGGAAAAAACCATTGTTTATTGAGAAAACCTCGTATATATATCCTTTTAAGACTTTTATTCTGAAAACAATCGACATAACAAGCAGAGGAAAATTGCAATGTGAATGAAACTTTATAACACTGTATTTTTTTCATGGCAACTATAAAAAAAAGTTTTTATTCAATTTTACAGTAAAAAGACACATTTCTTTATTGCATTCAAACATTAAAGCTTGTATGTTTTGTTTGTTTTGCACTGTCCTTCATATGGTAGGGCTAAAGTATGTATTAAATAAACTTATGGAAAACACAAAGTCAAGAAACAGGGAGACGGGTGTAGTTCTGCTTATTGATTTAGTTTGAAAAAAAAACTATACTTGTGTGAATATAAAACCCATGGTAAGCTCAACAGATTGTTGAAAAACTTGTTTCTGAAAACGACAAAAAATTCTCAACAAAAAAATTCAAGCATCTTTTTTAATATCAAATTTGGAGTACTTGTAAGTTCAATCAGAATGTTTATAACAAATCAATCGTACAGCATACGGATGACAAAGTTTATTTGAAATACCAGCAAGTTTTGGTGTTTAAAAAACTCGTACTTAAATCTATCGTGAGAAGCGGTTAGATGTCCGTTTCAGTATGATTGGTTTTAGTAAAATTTTGTTTCTTTATACATGTATTTCCTAAAAAAAAATTTGGAGTTTTAAAAGTATCCATATCTGATTAAGACCTGCTTTACGACTTTATTCGTAAAGGGTTCTTTGAATTGAAGGAATTTAGTATGGGTAATTTAATTCAAATTCGATTGTTTGGAGTATGAAATATGTTTAATACTGGTATGATTTTGAAGAATTTCTTCCTTAGTAATGAAACCATGGTAACGTTATAAGTCCCTCCGAACATTTTTACTCTGAATTGGCTATATTATATTTTTAATATTTTTTCATTAACATGCAACAAATTTGCCACTTTGAAACATTTGAAGATAATGAACAGTATTCAAGATCAAAATTTCACAAAACAATACAAAATAGGAGCAGAGCAAACATGAACCTCCAAAACATCAGAGGTGGGACAAGGTGTCATGGAATACTTAGTATCCCCCGCCGACCGGTCACATTAAGAATAAAATGATAATTTGTGAAAGTGCAAGGACGTGTCAATCAAACCCGACCAGAAATTCGAAGTTTCAATAACTTCGAAATGAAATAAGAATTTTATTATATTTTCTTGTGAAACGCTGTTGCAATATATAAGTCGTAATATTTTACAGAAAATTTGAGAAATATTAATTTCAATTCTTTGTTCACCTTTAAAACACAGGCATTTTTAGGTCACCTGAGTAAACTCAGGTGACCTATTGCTATCCGTTTTTGTCCGTCGTCGTCCGTCGTCTGTCGTCCGTCGTCCGTCGTGCGTTAACATTTAAACATTTTCAGCTTCTTCTCTGAAACCACTGAACCAATTTCAACCAAATTTGGCATATAGCATCTATGGGTGTAGGGGAACAAAAATTGTGAATTTCGTGGTCCCCGCCCCCCTGGGGCCTGGGGGGTGGGGCAAAAACCACTAAAAATAGTGCAATCTTTAAAAATCTTCTTCTTTACTCCCGGACATCAAGCAGTCAAACTGTTGGTATGATTGTAATCAGCATTGAGTCCTCTACCAAAATTGTGAAATTCATGGCCCCAGGGTCAGGGGTTCTGGTGTTAGGGAGGGGCTCTATTGATTATATAGTGAAAATGCAGTAAGTCTTTAAAAATCTTCTTCTCTGCCCCTGGGTATTAAATAAACAAATTAAGTTCATAGTTATGATGAGCAAAAGTGGCTCTACCAAATTTTTGAATTTTATGGCCCCAGGGTCAGGGGTTCTGGTGTTAGGGAGGGGCTCTATTGATTATATAGTGAAAATGCATTATTTCTTTGAAAATCTTCTTCTCTGTTCCTGAGTATTAAATAAACTAATTAAGTACACAGTTATGATGAGCAAGATTGTCTCTTCATAAATTGTGAATTTTATGGCCCCAGGGTCAGGGGTTCTGGTGTTAGGGCGGGGCTCTATATTGATTATATAATGAAAATGCATTAAATCTTTGAAAATCTTCTTCTCTGCTCCTAGGCATTAAATACACTAATTCAGTAAATAATTATGATGAGCAAGAGTGCCTTCACCAAAATTGTGAAATTCATGGCCCCAGGGTCAGGGGTTCTGGTGTTAGGGCGGGGCTCTATTGATTATATAGTGAAAATGTATTAAATCTTTGAAAATCTTCTTCTCTGCTCCTAGGTTTTAAATAAACTAACTAAGTACATAGTTATGATGAACAAGAGTGCCTCTACCAAAATTATGAAACTCATGGCCCCAGGGTCAGGGGTTCTGGTGTTAGGGCGGGGCTCTATTGATTATATAGTGGAAATGCATTAAATCTTTGAAAATCTTCTTCTCTGCTCCTAGGTTTTAAATAAACTAACTAAGTACATAGTTATGATGAGCAAGAGTGCCTCTACCAAAATTGTGAATTTTATGGCCCCAGGGTCAGGGGTTCTGGCGTTAGAACAGGGCTCTATTGATTATATAGTGAAAATGCATTAAATCTTTGAAAATCTTCTTCTCTGCTCCTAGGTTTTAAATAAACTAACCAAGTACACAGTTATGATGAGCAAGAGTGCCTCTTCCAAAATTGTGAATGTTTTAGCATCTAGCTTAAAACATGAAACAAATTCAATCATTTGAAAGTTGTTGCATGATGCTCAGGTGACCTATAAGGCCCGTGGGCCTCTTGTTGTAACTAGGTAACCAGAACATATAATATTGATAGTTTCCTTTATTTTACTTTTTACTTTTAATTATTTAAATACATAAGGATAGATGATTTTGATAATTTCCTCCAACGTTAAATACGAGATTTCAATATCCAACTGGTATTTTCGTAAATGGTCCGTCCACGGGCATTATCTTCGACAGACTTCATAATACTGTGAAAGTTTTGTGTTTTCTCAGTATGAAAAGATCCATGAATTCATTTCCTTTATAAGTATAAACTTTCAAACGTTTAGCAATGCAGAATTTCTTCAACCACTATAATTTATAATTCCCTTGAAACATTTTTTTCCCTTAAATCTTGGAATTTTGACCTCTTAAAAATGTATGAGTTGACAATATTTATGAAGAAGTTCCATAAAAAATATCACTTGGATATATCGACTCGAAATACGTATGAAAACAACTATTGTTAGTTGATACAACATATAAACGATAAAACGATGTATGTAAATGTCGAATTGAAGGCCACTGCTATTTTCCTCTTCTCAGGTAAAATGTTTTGAATACATTCGGCTTCATAAGAATATAAAATAAGACAGCTTATAAAGGAGCAGAAGGATACTATAATACAGTTGTATATTTGATGTTCTAAAATTAGATGCAAAGAGGGATTTTATACATGCAAAGATAGCCTTAAAACTTAATTTTTTTTCTATCGTACACTCTACTTCAATTGAAGTTATATGTATTTAAAGAACAAAGTACGTGCTGTAGCGAATTTCGCCGATTCTGAAAAAAAAATATGTATTTTACGTAAAGTTTAGAGTTTTGTCTTTCGAATAATGTACAATTTACTAATATCTGACCACATGGAATGTACTGGACATAATTTTTATAAAGTGGTATTTTATGACCGTATCAAAAGAAAGAAACCACTTTTGCCGTTGTATCGTCGATTGTCTTTTGTACTGGTAAATTTGTAAAAAGGACAAAGACAGACAACTCCTTCTGAAGTTGTGAAGGCCTTTATTTAAAAAATTGCAAATATACAGGGTTTTGAAATTAATAAAAAAAAATCTCACTAAAAGGCGAACTATTATCGACAATTTTGATACAGAAGTTTCCGGGATGTTTGGAGAAATTCTTCCAACCAGTAAAAAGAATTTTGAAAAAATGCATAAAGCAAAGTATATATGTATCTTTTGAACCACGGATTCTGACTTTTAATACTAGGATTAAGAAGATTATTGATTATGGTTAGCTTATGATGATGATAAGGTATTTTATTAAGAGAATTAGTACATGTGCGATAAGTACACTCGAGAGGGAAATTTAATATGGTTCTCTACTTTATTAAAATATTATGGGTTATCAAAAACAAATTTATATTTATCTGTGCTAACAATATTTATAGAGTACTTCTGAATTTGCATTTGGACGTTGTCATTGTTGACCGTCAATATAAGATTGTCTATTTGTTGAATGACAGTAAGAATATTTTCTGTAACTTACTAATAAATCTTCAGAAGATTGCATGTATGTGCCAAATTGGTTCCTCAACTGTTTATGGAGACTCAAGTATGTGCATAATTGAAATTCCTAAATTTAAGAAGGACTTATCCAGTTTTATTTTTAGCAAAGAATAAACGTGACGCTGTTTTAGACATTTGACTTTATCATCCGTGCGCCGTACGGCGATAAAATACGTATCATAAACTCTCATAATTTGCTTATTTATACATACATTTATTTGAAATTTTCTATGTATATTCGAATTCATGAAATATGTTCTAACTAATAGTAAAAATTTCAGAACGCAGTGGTGTTTATTTTTCACACTAGACGACTTGTCCACGATTTTACCGGACAGATCTCGTACATATAGCATTTCCATTTAAGTTGTAAGTTGTCAACGGAAATTGACAAAATCGAGGTAAAAATGACAATATTCTTTAACATTATTAAACAAAAATGGCGGCTGCTGTTGGCCATCGTACTTTTTCCGTACGGCCAAAAATGAACAGGCTCTCAGAATACAATTACATGTACTTCATTTCCTTTGATTAATTGATAAGAAATTCCAGTGCTTAACCTTGATTAACCTTTCATTGATAATCGCGTGTGGGATAAAAGGACAGACAGGCAAATCCTGAAAAAGTCGTTTTAGAAGTGTAGCAAACTACAGAGGTCCTAACAGTAGAGTTTTACATGACAAGAGAGGTTGAGAGGTCATTAAAGATATAAGAATAGGTGTATAAATGTAAGATATTTCTGCTAAATGTTTCCTGATTTTCTTATCTGGAGATAAATAAATGACCAGGCCCCGCCGTCACCAAAATTCCTCAACCTCACCCTCAATACTCAACTCAAACCCCTTGAGGTTTCCCTAACTGAGGATTTCCTCAATTCACCGTCACCAAACAGACTGAGTATCACCTCAATAGAGGTGATTTTTTTTCCCTCAACTCAGTTGAGGTGTTACATCAATAACATCGCGCACTTTCGCGGAATTTTTACGTAATGATTTTACTGGGAAGTCATAAAGGGGTCAATTTTGACAACATCTTATTGAAGTTTTAAAACAACCAAAATTAGTCCTAGTGCATTACCTGTAAATTTCTCTCCTGAATTAAGCAACTTTTGGTTCTCACCAAAATCCAATGACCCGAAAGGTTTTACAATTCTACTACCTTCAAACTGTTGGTGAGTAGGCATTTTTTCTGCTTTTATCTAATTTAAGTAATTTTTTTGTTCAGAAAGTACATGTGCACACTTGCTTAAAATTCAGTATAAATGTGTGAATAAGCTTCCTTTAGGAGAAAGTGTAAAATTCTTAATGTTGGTAAACCAAGGCATTCTAATTTAAGCATATGGTATAATTTTAAATGAATAATTAAGAAGTAATATTTCATATATATAACCCTAATGAAAATAATCATTCATTAAGTGTTGGTGGTGTTAGGGTGCCCATTGGGATGGACTAAACATGGCTCCGCGTGTTACCACATGAGTTCAGAGAAAGAGTCCTGGTTTCATGGAATGGTATGTTTTTCTCAGAGAAGTGTCATGTAAGACAGCGGAACATTAACTGGCAAGATTGGAAATATGCAGCTTACGTCATTTTTATCTGTTACAATCAAAAACATTCAATGATAGACAAAGAAATGGGCGGGTACAATTCGACGCGGACAGCCGAGAAAACATTGGATTGAAATTCTAGTTTGAAATTCATTTTCAATCCACCTGGGCTGTTTTTAAAAACAAAGTGTGAATGTATGATCCAAAACACAATAATAATTTCAATATCTCAAATACATGTTGGTTGAAATTTATATTGATATGTGTTTATAACCTATGATATAATCTTAGGACACTGGTAAAAGTCATAGAAGACATTTTGTTTCAGGAGACGGCCATTTGATTCTAGAAGGGGGGAATTGTCGAGTCAGATCATGCTTTGTACCAATTGATTTTAAGGATGACAAGAGCTTTTTTTTTGTCTTCAATGAAAAATGTTTGACAACTTTTTAAATTTATTTCCAAGACATTACACCCCCCCCCCCCCGCACACATACATATAAATTAAATAACAAACGGGCAACAAATATCTTTCCCTTCATATTTATATAATTTCTTTAAAACCTAGACAGAAAATTCTGATTTATATATTATTTTCAAACGATACCGAAATTGAGAGTATTTGTCTTCTGGGTCAATCAGTAATAATGTGCCTTCTAGCGTAGCTGAGGTGGAATGAAAATGAATTTCAAACTAGAATTTCAATCCAGTGTTATCTCGGCCGTCCGCGTCGAATTGTACCCGCCCATTTCATTGTCTATCATTGAATGTTTTGATTGTAACAGATAGTAATGACGTAAGCTGCATATTTCCAATCTTGCCAGTTAATGTTCCGCGGTCTTATATTTGTCGGAAGCGCAACGTTTATCAATCTGTCTGCTAGTAATATGAAGATCTTTGTGCCCTCCTTTTTTTTAAATTTAATTACATGTACATGCATGTATATCCAGCATAATTAAACATAAAGGAAAAATAGGTTCTTTGTGGGAAGCGTGTATTTATCTTTCCTTTATGCCTGCTGTCAATACATGGATACATTATATAAATTCCAGACAATGTGTCAGATTCATGGATCCAGTCTTGCATCAGTGTTAAGCCAAGAAGAACAGAACTTTATTGTAGGTCTTATGAAACATTCACACAGTAAGTTATGATAAAATGTCTGTCTACATATGCTCATTTCTAAGACAGTTATTAGTATATCTAGCAGCGTGAATCCTAGGCTACGATCTTTAAATGACTGTCACCAAAAAAATCTTCATAAAAGTATTTTTGAAAATCTATAAACATGAAAAAAGAAAAAAATTGAAGATACATTATGTTACTATAATTGTATATTTTATAAAGCATTTTTACATTTAAAAATGCATAGATCTTTAATTTGTTTCACGACAAGAATATATCTAGCTCTAATTTCTGGAAAAAATTGCCGATGACTGGTCAAGTTTTGTATAGTGAAACATATGGAGATAACGAAAAGTATTCAAGATCAAAAGTCCATAAAACAATACAAAATTGGAGCAGTGCAAGCTGAACTCCAAAACATCAGAGGTTGGGTCAGGTGCCATGAGAAGAGAGCATCCCCTGCCCGACTACCATGTGCTCCTTGTCATGATCGGAAAATAACAGAAAAATCCGTGGACAATGTAGTGTATAAATAATGGATTAAAAATTTGTACAAAAAAACGTCAGTCAGCATTTGACTCGATGATAAATTGTATTTGTTGATAATGTCATTAATGTCATTATATCGACGATAGAAGTAACGAGATGATGACTTTAAACGAGACTACTGATATTCTTGTTTCATCGACTTTTTTGTCAGATATTGTTCATACGTAGAGCATGCTCTTGCGTATCGAATCAACTGAGATACATAAACTCTATATGCAGTTGATGAAGGTATATTGCTGTATAAGAAGGGAAGTTGACGAGAGAAAAGTTAAAGTCATCACGTTTATCTTAGAGCTTGGTAGTAAGATTACCATTAACGTCGTTTTCAAGTAAAATATCCAAATATGAAACAGATATGTCAAACTCTGTGAATTTTTTATATCAAGCTCACCGGGATATATCATATCGACATAAGAATGGAAATTACAATTGTTAATTGCTAATACGTCGTAGATCTATCTAAATGTCGAGTTGAAGGCCACTGCAAATATTTTCCTCTTTTCACGCATAAGATTTTGCACAAATTCTGCTTCATATATAATACAAAAGTAGGTCTGCTAATAACGGGGCACAATAAACACCATACGAATTCCATTTGATTTTTGGAAGACCTGGTCTCCAAACACAGCATAAATACTGTCAATCAGAAACGCAAGCATCTTTTTGATGTCGACTTCAGAGTACTTGTGTGTACAATCAGAATGATTTTAAAAAAATAATTTTGCAAATGTACAAGGACAAGGTAAGTTATTTATGAGTCTCATTTATATTGAAAAAACAGCTGTCAATGATATCGAAAAGCCTGGACTTTACTTTATCGTGTGGAATGGTTGTATATAAAGTTGAAAAGTCATAAACTTTTAAACTGTTGATTTTGGTAAAATCTTGTGATTTCAAATTGTCCAAAAGTTCTTTGGAATTTTTAAGTATCCACATCTGATTTACACAACTTCTTGAATATATTGTTACACAGTATATTTAAGACTGCCCAACTGTTTCAGACAGTGTTGTTTGGCTAGGTGGTACAGACTGGACTTTAGAAGGCGCTTTTGTCTGGGAACCGTATGGAGACAAAATGAATTACACACATTTCGGTTCTGGGGAACCAAACAATGGCGATGGACGAGGTGAAGAAAATTGTCTGTTGATTGACGGCTCGTCACACAAAGACCACGCCTACGTCTGGGATGACAGAGACTGTGATGATTCGCACTATTATGTTTGCAAACAAATGTAAAACTACGCTACATTGTATACTCTTTATTGTAATTGATACTTTCTTTTCATGTCATACACTTATTCAAAGCAAGCGGCCCAAACACTTGATTCTAGATCTCATGCTCTTCCTCACATTTTCCCTACATTATAGTCCTCTTTTATAATTTGTGATTTCAAAATTTAATAAGAGTCACATAAACACATAATTGTCTGTATTGGAATTGAAATGTTCATTGTGCTAAATGTTTTTAAGCATACCATACTTAAATCCAAATAGTCTTTTGTAAAATTCGAGACCAAAGGGGTTAAAGTGTAGAGATATCACAAGTATTGCCTTTTGTTTGTTTTGTAGGGACGATATAACTGGAAACTTGGTCGGTTGACAACTGTCACATTTAATCCTGTACATCTGTTTTTTTTAATAAACTTCAAACTAGGTGCTGTTATAGGATAGCAATCCTCTTATATAAGTGTTTGCCCTTAAATGTTATCTTCCTTCCATATAGGTAATAAGGAACCTACAAAATTTTATAATATACATGAAATATATTCATGCATTAATTGAGCAAATATTAAATGGATTTATGGATTAGCTATCAATAAGTCACTCTCGTCCATCGGGTCAAATATTCATTGTAAGGATAAGAAAGAAATGAACGATTAATTTGTAAGAGAGACTAATATATGTAAGTATTTCAAAATGGGAGCTTTATGCTTACAAGTTTTGATAAAAGAAACATCTAGGATACATACTTTAGTAATTTTTACATATTTTTTTTAACTTTTCCAAGAATTTTCATCAATTGATATCTTTTCATAAATCCCTGGTAATGCATGCTGATTTTTTTGTCTATGAACCTCAGATGACACTTTAATCTTAAATTAAGAATATATTGAAAACTGACCAGTAGATAAGGTACGTTGCGTATAACCTTAATTAACTGTCCTAGATATAAAGTAAACATTACAGTTCCTGGTGTTCTTTTTTTAATTTTATGAATCCCTTGATTAGACAAAAACATGTAGTAGACATGCTCTCTTTGCAAAAATATGACAAAAAAGATTCATTTGCGTTGCCTTAACTCTATTAACTTTAGTGTTGATGAAATAATTTATGTGTTTGAATGTAAATCTGTTGTTTTTCGTCCGTCGGTGGCGACGATGACCACTTGTCTCATCTTTGTGGGGGAGGGGTTGACCTGGACGGTGGGTGCGGAGGTGACTGCTCAGGCCGATCCTCGCACGGAATAGTCTCCGGCAGGGGATGGTGGCAACTCCCGGGTCATTGGCGCTATCTTTCCTGGCCTGCCTGCGTTGTTCTGCTGCAGACGTCCTGTTGGCTTCACAGCTCATGGCGCCATCGTGGACTGCGGCTCTCCACCCACATCTGTTTTGTGCTGCAACTTCCCATGAATCAGGGTTGATACTGAATGCCTTGAGGGAGGACTTTAGGCTGTCCTTGAATCGCTTTTTGGGGGCACCTCGGGCACGCTTTCCTTCCAGTAGTTCACCAAAGAGTAGTTTCTTGGGGAGTCGTTGGTCTGGCGTACGGACTATGTGTCCCGCCCAGCGGAGCTGTGACTGCATGAGCATGGTGTAGATGCTAAGCAAGCCAGCTCAGGTGAGGACTTCTGTGTCTGGAATATTTTCTTGCCACTTGATACCAAGAAGCTTTCTGAGGCTCGTGTGGAAGTGGTTCAGCTTTTTGGCGTGCCTCTGGCAGAGAGTCCACGCTTCACGGCCATACAGCAGTGTGGTGAGAACTACTGCACGGTAGACCTTAATCTTTGTCTCTGTTGTGATGCCTCTTCTGTCCCACACGTTCTTGTGCAGTCTGCCGAAAGCAACACTCGCCTTGGCCAGTCTAGCGTTCACCTCATCATCAATCACAACGTTCCTGGAGAGAGTGCTACCGAGGTACGTGAACTTGTCCACTACATTTTGCCGTTGGTTGTTGATAGTGATGTTGGGCTCAACATACGGTTTGCCTGGTGCTAGCTGGTGCACGACTTTGGTCTTCTTTGTGCTGATAGTAAGGCCAAAGTTGTCGCATGCATCAGAGAACTTGTCAACGCTGTGCTGCATATTAATCTCCGAGGTAGCAGAATCATCAGCAAACAGGAGATGGTTGATGGTGTCCGATTGAACCTTGGACTTTGCTTGTAGACGTCTGAGGTTGAAGACTGAGCCATCAAAGCGCCATTTGATGCCGATTCCGGTGTCCGTGCCATCGAAGGCATCAGTAAGCATGGCGGAGAACATTAAGCTGAAGAACATCGGGGCGAGGACGCAGCCCCTTCTCTGCTGACAGTGTCAAAAGCCTTGGTCAGATCGACGTAAGTGGAGTTCTGTTCCTGACACTTCTCTTGCAGCTGACGGCCCCATGGGGATCCGGGTTAGAATAGGTCCTCAGTACCCCCTTGCTTGTCGACCAAGGCGACTAAATGGGGCGGTCCTTCGGATGAGACCGTATAAACCGAGGCCCCGTGTCACAGCAGGTGTGGCACGATAAAGATCCCTCCCTGCTCAAAGGCCGTAAGTGCCGAGCATAGGCCTAAATTTGCAGCCCTTCACCGGCAATGGTGACGTCTCCATATCAGTGAAATATTCTGGAGAGGGACGTTAAACAGTATACAATCAATCAATCAATCTTGGCAGCTGACGTGCAGCGAAGACCATGTCGATTGTGCCGCGATTTATCCGGAAGCCGCACTGACTCTCGGGAAGGAGGCCATCCTCAAGGTGTTTAATGAGATGGTTAGGTAGAACTCGTGTTAGCGTCTTGCCTGCGATGGAGAGAAGGGAAATTCTACGGTGGTTGTCACAGGCCTGTCTATTTCCCTTTCGCTTGTACAGGTGGATGATTGAGGCATCCATGAGGTCTTGAGGCACCTTCTCCTGGTCCCAAATGAGCTCAAACAGATGGTGGAGCTTTTCGACTAGAGCCATGCCCCCTTCTTTGTAAATCTCAGATGGGATGGAGTCTCCGCCAGGTGCTTTTGCCATTTGACAGCAGACTACTAGTAATTGCTTTCTGGGTCTTTTCCAGCGTGGGAACGGCGTCCATTGACTGGTTGATGGGAACCTGGGGTAGTCGGTTGATGGCTCCATCGTTGAAAGTAGAAGGGCGGTTCAGAACGTCATTGAAATGCTCCGCCCACCTGTTGAGTATCTTTTCCTTCTCTGTGATGAGTGTTAACCCGTCTGCACTGAGGAGAGGGGATGAGCCTGATGGAGTTGGCCCATAGACTTCCTTCAGTCCACGGTAAAAGTTCTTCATGTCATGAGAGTCGGCGTAGCGTTGGATCTCGTCAGCTTTGGCATTCAGCCAGGAGTCCTGCATATCCCGAAGCTTTTGCTGTACTGTGCTGCGAGCGTTTCTTCAGAGCGTCTTTCTTGGCTGTGGAGGTGGGATCATCTAAATGAGCCTTGTAAGCGCGATGCTTGTCCTCCAGAAGCTGCGTAATCTCTGGACAGTTCTCATCAAACCAGTCTTTGTGGTTTCTGGTGGAGGGCCCCAGACACTCGAAGGCTGTGCTGTACACTGTATTCCAAAGTGTGCTCCATACTGCATCCACGTCGTGGTCATCCAGCACGGTGGGGTTCGGGCGTTCTTCCAGGGTTTCAGCAAAGTACTGAGTGGTTGAAGGCAACTTGAGCTTGCCAACGTTGAGACGTTTTGGAGCCGCGTTTTTAGTCTCCTCTGGGTTCGTCAGGGTAGGAGCGTATGCACTGACAATAGTGGCGAACTTTCCTCGAGTGAGGGGGAGTCTCAACGTCATCAGGCGGTTGTTCACTCCTTTGGGTACGCCGACTAGCTTGCCAGCAAGCGTCGTCTTTATAGCAAAGCGTACGCCAGCTTCTCTTCGTCTCTCCTCGGCTCCTCGTCCACTCCAAAAGAAGGATCAGCCAGCGCCTCTTTCACAAAGTTCACCTTCTCCAGCCAACCTGGTTTCACTGAGAGCCGCAATGTCAATGTTATATCTCGAAAGTTCGCATGCGATCAGTGCTGTGCGTCTCCGGGGTCTCTCTGTAGAGTCTCTGTCGAGAAGCGTTCGAACGTTCTACGATCCAAGGTACAGTGGGATGATCCTTGTTTTCTACTTGTTCCCTTTGTTGTTTCAACCTTGTGTAGGGTCCCCACCAGCCGCGGTAAACTGACTAGGGATGTGTACCTTTTCTAATCCGCTCCTCTTGCCATGGAGGTGAGCAGTGCGTTCCTAAAGAGGGCTGCTCAGTCGCGCAGGTGGCTGCCGAACTCCAACGCTAATCCGGTCAGTGAAGAGCGACCCTATGGCCTGTGCCGCCTGTGTGCAGGTCTGCGACTAGCGACTTCCAGTGTATCCGCACCTGTCACCGTCGTTGCTCGCCTTTCGCCACAGGGCTTTGGGGTGGATGAAAGAAGGGATGGAAGATGATCAATGACTTGCGCAATGAGTTTGATTAAAGTGAAGAAGGGTTGCGCGTCGCCAACCTCACTCTCTCGTCTGCAACCATCTAGATCCAGTGGCAAGACAGATGTCAGGACGTCTGGAGATGAAGGCAGATGCAGCGGATGACCAAGACGTGCTATATGTGCCTTACCTTGCTCCAATTATTCCACGGTGCTTGCTGTGTCCGTCTTCTCCTCCAATGAACCATGACGGTTTCCTCCGCAGAGTTCGCTATGCACAGTCTTTACATGCGTTATAGGTGGGCAATCTCTCAATCAACGGGGATTTGAGATGTCAGCGATTTGTGTAGAGAGTGCTCTCCTAGTGGGATCTCCCTTAAGAAGTTACGGTTCCTTCTGAGGGAAGGGGAGTCAGACCATTGCAGGTCGTGAGACACTGCCCACTGCCCATAATTTAAATTTAGCATTTCTAGATACATCGATTGACTAGTTCAAAAAGTTTGATAATTCGAAAGTGAGTGAAAAATTGAGAAAAACATACTGCATGCAGATAGTAAATATCACCTGTTGGTCTTAAAATAATATGAGAAGAAAATTTAGATAATATTTTCATCATTTTCAATATATATGAGGACCCTTTTAACCTAAATTATCTAAATGTAATGAAGGGCTGTCATATCCAAATAAAATTATACCGAAAATGTTTTACTGGTTGAGGGTGGTCTTTGGCTACAGTCTGTCATTGTTCAGGGGGGATACCTCATTATTTACTATATACTCCACAGAAATTAAATATTTTTTTTATTTCTATAATATGCCAAAACTATTAATATTAAAATATAATTTTTGTGTGATTTGGTTTAAGGCATGTATAAACGAACATTGTATGACAAAATTTTGGTTAAAAAGTGTATTTCAAAAATCGCTACTAAAGTAGGTGAAATGCCTATCAAATGCTATGGTTCTTTAACACAAGAATGATAGGTGTGCACTGTGCAATAGGTATATTCATTAAGTGTTGGTGGTGTTTGGGTGCCCATTCGGATGGAGTAAACATGGCTCCGCGTGTTACCTCATAAGTTCAGAGAAAGAGTCCTGGTTTCATGGAATGATACGGTATGTTTTCATCAGAAAAGCGTCATGTATAAATTGTCAGAAGCTCAACTTTCATCAATCTGTTTGCTAGTAATCTGAAGACCTTTGTGCTCTCTTTTTTTTAACTTAATTACATACATGTATATCCAGCATAATTGAACATTTACTAAAAAAATTTAGTTCTTTGTGGAAAACGTGTAATTATTTTTCCTTTATGCCTGCTGTCAATACATGGATATATTATATAATTTCCAGACAATGTGTCTGATTCATGGATCCAGTCTTGCATCAGTGTTAAGCCAAGAAGAACAGAACTTTATTGTAGGTCTTATGAAACAATAACATAGTAAGTTACGATAAAATGTCTGTCTACATATGCTCATTTTTAAGACAGTTTTTAGTATATGTAGCAGCGTGAATCCTAGGCTATAATCTTTAAATGACTATCACCAAAGAAAAAATCTTCATAAAAATATTTTTTAAAATGTTAACAAGAAAAGAAACAAATTGAAGATACATTGATGTTACTATAATTGTATATTTTATAAAGCATTTTACATTAAAAATGCATAGATCTTTAATTTATTTCCACGACAAGAAAATATATAGCTCTGATTTCAGGAAAATTAAGTTGCCGTTGACTGGTCAAGTTTTGTATAGTGAAACATATGGAGATAACAAAAAGTATTCAAGATCAAAAGTCAATAAAACAATACAAAATTGGAGCAGCGCAAACACGGAACTCCAAAATATCAGAGGTGGGATCAGGTGCCATGAGAAGAGAACATCCCCTGCCCACCCACTGTGTGCTCCTTGTCATGATCGGGAAATAACGGGAAATTCGTGGACAATGTAGTGTCTAAATAATGGACTAACAATTAGTACGAAAAACTTAAGTCAGTATTTGACTCAATGATAAATTGTATTTGCTGACAATATCATTATATCGATGATAGAAGTAACGAGATGATGACTTTAAACGAGACTACTGCTATTCTTGTTTCATCAACTTGTTCTGTCAATAATATACATCGTTTTAGATATTGTTTATACATAGAGCATGCTCTTGCGTATCGAATCAACTGAGATACATAAACTCCATACGCAGGTGACTAAGGTATTTTGCTGCAGAAATAAGTGAAATTGCAATAGAAAAGTTAAAGTCATCACGTTTATCTTAGAGCTTGGTTGTTAGATTACCACTTACGTCTTTCCAAGTAAAATATCCAAATATGAAACAGATATGTTTAATTATTCGATATAACCTGGTTTGAGTCAGTTTACGCTTACTAACGTAAACTGACCCAAAACAGGTTATACTCGAATAATTTGGCCAAGAATTAGAGTCATTCCTTATAATTTAATTTTTAAAAAATTAAACAACTGTGGATGTAAAATTAAGTTGCTTTTAATGAGTTCAAATTTGCCGCTCAATAATACAACCCTAGTAACGCAAGTGATGGGAAGCGAGGGGAGGTAATAACTAATACGTAGACCTAGCAGCCATGATGTTTGTTTACATGAGGTAGGATCGAGCTACTGTTTAAAGTGAATTAAATCTGGAATTTTCCATCAATACCTAGGACTGGAAATGTGGGAATTGCATGGATATATGATTCAGCTGGTTGTCAAGGGGGTGTGTCCCCATAACAAACCTGATTATACAGAATAATTTGCGTTCCTTTTTAGAAATCAACAAATGAGAGGCAAGAATACAAACAAAATTAAATTATTTGCTAATACGTCGTCGATCTATCTAAATGTGGAGTTGAAGGCCACAGCAAGTGTTTTCCTCTTTTCACGCATAAGATTTTGCACAAATTCTGCTTCATATAAAAATAGGTCTGCTAACATCGGGGCGCAATTAACAACACCATACGAATTCCAATAGATTTTTGGAAGACCTGGGGGTCGTAACATAAAGGCTACTTAAGTCTTAGACCGTGCTTAAGTAGGACTTAAGTACAGTCTAAAATTTAAGACCGTAACTAGAAGCGTACTTAGATATGGCAATCTTAGCAAAACTTAGGCGGCCGGTGGAGGTGACTTAAGTATATCTTAACTTTCTTGTACATATATTTAGAGTTATTTAATGTTGACTTTCGATGTTTAAAGTTTCCTCTATTCATATTATGCATTAAAGAAAATAATTATCTATATTTGACGCTGATTTAAAAATTTTATTTTTTCATTGGGAGGGGGGTGGGGATGGGTTGGGGTGATCACTGATCCCAATTTCACTCACAGCACAGCACAGCGCTAGCATACATGTAAATACAAAATTTAATTTTAGGGATACGTCTGAAATTAGTAGGAATTCCGTTATAGAAATATCCCGATTTTTGTTTTGTATCCTTGATTATAAGTATATCATTAAACTTCTGCATTTTTTGCTTCTGACATACAAGGCATTATACATAGCGGGGATTCAAAATGTATCGAACTCTTTAGGGTTTCAATTTCAGGTGAATAGGCGGTCGATTATCTTCTATTGTCTGCGATAATAACATACTGGGTAAGTGAACATTTATCAAAACAAAAGAGTTACAAGAGGTAAACTGAAAACATCTCAGGTGATAAAACAATTGTCGTGAACATTTAAATGAACCACATTTCGCCACTTTCTGACCGTGCAGTATTTGTTTTCAAACATTCCGAATAGTTTATAACATAATTATAATTTTAATACGAAATCTAATCTTACATAACTTAAACTGATAGGTAAGGACGTCAACTTTAATATGTGATTAATTGAAACCCTGTCTGAATCACATTTAGCAATATATCTATATAAAATCAAAAACTATAGGTTGACTCATGTGAAATATTTTTAACATAAGTCTGACTTAGCTAGGACCTCGCTTAGTTCGCTTTATGTTACGGTTTAAGACATACGTAAGCAGTACTTAGACAGGTCCTAAGATTGTGCCTAAACCGTACTTACGACCCTACTTAAGTCAAGTTTTATGTTACGAGCCCCAGGTCTCCAAACACAGCATAAATACTGTCAATCAGAAACTCAAGCATCTTTTTGATGTCGACTTCAGAGTACTTGTGTGTACAATCAGAATGATTTTAACAAAATGATTAAGCAAATGTACAATGACAAGGTAAGTAAATTTACGAGTCTCATTTATATTGAAAAAAAAGCTGTCAATGATATCGGAAAGCCTGGACTTTACTTTATGGGGAATGGTTGTGTTTAAAGTTGAAAAGTCGTAAGATTTTAAGCTGTTGATTTTGGTAAAATCTTGTGATTTCAAAGTGTCCAAAAGTTCCTCGGAATTTTTAAGTATCCACATCTGATTCACACAACTTCTTGAATATATTGTTGCACAGTATATTTAAACTGTCTAACTGTTTCAGACAGCGTTGTTTGATTAGGTGGTACAGACAGGACTTTAGAAGGCGCTTTTGTCTGGGAACCGTATGGAGACAAAATGAATTACACACATTTCGGTTCTGGGGAACCAAACAATGGCGATGGACGAGGTGAAGAAAATTGTCTGTTGATTGACGGCTCGTCAAACAAAGACCACGCCTACGTCTGGAATGATAGAGACTATGATGATTCGCACTATTATGTTTGCAAACAAATGTAAAACTACGCTACATTGTGTACTCTTTATTGTAATTGATACTTTCTTTTCATTTCATACACTTTGTCAAAGCAAGCGGTCCAAACACTTGATTCTAGATCTCATGCTCTTCCTCACATTTTCACTACATTATAGTCCCCTTTTATAATTTGTGATTTCAAAAATTTAATCAGAGTCATTTAAAACTTATATTCGTCTATATTGAAAATGAAATATTATAAGATCAGATATATTTTCATTGTGCTAAATGTTCTGAACATTCATATTTAAATCAAAATACTCAGTAATCTTTTTTAAAAGTCGAGCCGAAAGGGGGTTAAATGTAGAGATATTATAAGTATCGATGTTCGTTTGTTTTGTAGGGACAATAGGGACAATATAACTGGAAACTTGGTCGGTTGACAACTGTCACATTTATTTCTGTATATCTGTTGCTTATTTTCAAATAAACTTAAAACTAGTTGCTGTTATAAGAGAGCACTTTTCGCATATGAGTGTTTGCCCTTAAATGTACTCTTCCTTCCATATAGGTAATAAGTCTCAAAGATCATGTTGGGCATGATCTTTTCAACTTATGTGTAATGGACCCCACCTTTGCCCATTATTTGATTATTAACATTTGAACTTATCTGTTAGTCCCATACATGTTACTTTTTAAGTTTACTTATATGTATTTATGTGTGTAAATTTGTGTGTATGTCTGTTTTTCGAGACAGATTCAAAGTCAATTTTTATATTAGCTATGTTCATTGTATGAAAAAGTTAACTCTTGAGTGTTTGGTTTTGAAGTACTGATTGCATTTGTACATTCTTTTGTATTTGTTTGTTTTTGTGAACCGTATAATTGCATGTAGTTTTAGGAATATTTTGGTTGATTTTTTATTTGTTCCTACTACATGTTTGGATTGTTGATCAAGATTTATTTGATCAATAAATTACAATTTCAACATATATGGTGTTTATGTTATGTTGAGGTAAAGGAAGGAGGAGGCATAAATGCAATTTATGTAATAAATGATTTTATGCTGACAACTGTACATATTTTATTTTGTAACCTGTGGGGAGCCTCTATTATTTAACCAAAGCTAATGCCCGTATGTTACCTCTTAGCAATACTGAATTTTGATTGGCTGAAAGATAGCGTCCTTTCTTTATGTAACTTTAGCCTGATAGAAGCGCAACATCACAGAGAAATTTTTTAACGAAATTTTTGTTTCCCCACCCTCCTCCCCTAATGGACCCCACCTTTGCCCATTATTTGATTATTAACATTTGAACTTATCTGTTAGTCCCATACATGTTACTTTTTAAGTTTACTTATATGTATTTATGTGTGTAAATTTGTGTGTATGTCTGTCTGTTTTTGGAGACAGATTCAAAGTCAATTTTTATATTAGCTATGTTCATTGTATGAAAAAGTAAACTCTTGAGTGTTTGGTTTTGAAGTACTGATTGCATTTTGTACATTCTTTTGTATTTGTTTGTTTTTGTGAACCGTATAATTGCATGTAGTTTTAGGAATATTTTGGTTGATTTTTTATTTGTTCCTACTACATGTTTGGATTGTTGATCAAGATTTATTTGATCAATAAATTACAATTTCAACATATATGGTGTTTATGTTATGTTGAGGTAAAGGAAGGAGGAGGCATAAATGGATTTATGGATTAAAGGTCAATAGGTCACTCTCTACCATCAGGTCATACATTCACTGTATGCATAAGGAAGGAACCAACAATTAATTTGTAAGGGATACTAAGTATTTCAAATGAGAGCTTTACATTTAAAAGGATATAGGTAAAAACTTCAGGTTTCCTTGAAACTGGAAACGGTGAAATTTCTCAAAACCGATTGAAAGGAATAACATTGGTTTTACTTGAACTTTTAAAAGCCTGTTTTTAAGAAAGTCAGTCAATGATAATACTGATGGTTTGCACTTATTGAAATGTCTGAGTTTACAAAGCCATCCAATGTCTGCATTGTCAGACCATGCATCTGCTAAAACCTGCATTGATGAATTGTCCAATGCACACATTGAAAGACCGTGGTCCCGGCTAATTTCTACATTGTAATACATGTCCTGTATTGAGATGCGTGAAAGCTGACCTGAGTCTTGCATTAACTAATTTTTTTTCCTCAAATTGACTGATTCACTGCATAGAGGAATGTTGAAAAGCAAAGCGTTTATTATCTGCATTTAGATGTTCACACTTATTAAACATTGTATCAATGCAGATCTGAATGTTGAACATTAAAAACAACTTGGATAAAATCACCTTAAACTTGAAACGAAATACATGGAGATGACAAACAGTATTCAAACTCGAAAGTCCATTAAACAATACAATCAGGACCAGAGCAAACACGAACATCTAAAAACATGGAAAAAGGTGATATCAGGTAACACAACGGAGTGAGCATCCCCTGCGGATCGTTAACCCTTCCGTGTGCTCCTTTAATGATCTGTAAATAACGGGAAAGTCTGTCGACAATTTAGTGTATAAATAATGGCCAAATAATTAGCATTTCGCAAACTTTGTTTCTTAAAAAACATTCTGATTGTACGCACAAGTAATCTGAAGCTGACATTGAAAAGATGTTTGAGTTTCTGATTGACAATATCTAAGTTGTTTTTGGAGACCAGGTCCTCCAACAATTTATTGGAATTCCCATGGGAATCAACTGCGCCCCTTATTAATATACTTATTTGTATAATGATGTGGAATTTGTCCAAAGTCTAATGCGTGAAAAGTAGAGTAAACCTGCTGTGGCCTTCAACTCGACGTTAAAGCTGAACACTACACGTAAAAAGGCATAGTCCGCCGTGTTTCCCGTTCATCAACGCTCTCCCTACAACCCCTATATAAGGAGAAGTACAGTTACAGTTAAATGTATTTCGCTGTAGTGGTCAGACGAGTGTAGACGTACATCTTGCACTGCTGTGCTACTCGGTCGCGATGGAGTTATCAAATTTTAATCATTTTATTCCAAAACAAGACAAAATATCATGAAAAATACAGGTCAATACATTATTCACAAACAGTAAATGCGCATAAAAACAGGGAATAAACGCAAAAAATTTAAGACCAAAAAATGGATACTACATGTCGGCCACGAGTTTCGAGTGTGCAATCGAGTGTAACAAAATCGAAGGGTTTCTATACACGTCTGACGGTGCCTATTTATGAGAAGTGTTCAGCTTTAAGATTTATCGACGACTGATGTTTTAGAGGGCCGTGTTTGATCTGATCCTATCCTATCATGCATTGTTTTTCTTATCTTGAATAACGTTCGTTATCTCCACGTGTTTTCAGAAGTATGTAAATCGTCAGCCAGCCTTTGACTAAATGATAGATGTTATTTGCTTCCATGGTCATTGTATCGACCATAGAACTTACAAAATGATGACCTTAATCGAGAATGCTGATCATCATGTTTCATCGACTTGTTTGTCAACAAATTATTTATACGTAGAGCATGCTCTTGCATATCGAATCAACTGAGATACATTAACTTTGTAACTTTGATAGAGGTATATTGCTGCATAAGTTAGGGAAGATGACGATTGAAAAGTATCGTTAGATTGGATATAAATTTATAATATTTTTTTAGCAAAATAAACTACATTTTTTTCAAACTAGAATGTTGGAGTTTTATCATTTCAATATCTTTTAAATAAGATGAAGATTGTCATAATTACTTAAACACTGAGACGGTGATATTTGAATGTCAATGCTAAATATAAACAACAACATCTTAACTAGGGCCGTGACATGACATGTTTCAGATTTAGTTTAATGTCACAGCATTTACTGCAATTGGCATATTTTTTAATAGATATATGACGCCAGAGTCTAACTTTTCAATTTGGTTACCATGGTAAAAAGGATGCTTGTTTAAGAATCCTCCGATTAAGCAAATGATGAGTGTACTTAAGCTATGAGAGTTGGATCCCGGTGTTTGCGCAAAATAAAATTCCAAAATTCATTAACTTTTTGTATTAAACAATGTATTAAGAGCAGATTTTGATATATTTTAATGCATGAAAGTATCAAATAATGCCCAACGACACATTAGTTTTTAAGACGGGTGTCTAAGAGTTTTGTCACATTGCTATTGTTATTCAAATGCATAGCAGTTTTCAACGATATTGTTTACATCGAGCAATTGTCTATTGGTCCTATTTGTACAGAATGTATACTTTAATTCAAACTTATACATATCCAAAGCACAATGTTGGACAAATTGCGGTTCATATCTAAATTTTTGCAAAAGTCTCCAAACTACAGTCGAGTTATCCACTAAATTAAGAGGTCTCCGAAAGTCAACAATTGATATTATAATCACTTTACTTACATGACATTCCACTACTCGATATGCTAACGCTTTCGCTGAATATTTCATTGTATTTTTCATTGAAAGTTTAGGTTGTGACAGTGTCTATCATACTTCCAACTTCAATGTGGAAGATTTTTGCGCAAATTTTAATAGGGTTTGGAGATTACTGTACAATTCATATTTTTCGTGAGTGCTTTTTTTTCGCTAACGGGCTCTTTAACGTCAAATCGCGAGAATTATAATTCGCAAAATGACGGTTGATCAACAGAATTTACATAGATTTCAGCACCATCAAAATAAAAGCGATTAAAAATTTTTTGCGAGCGATGCTTCTCGCGAAATTAATTCCTCGCATATAATTAGGAATCTACAGTATATGTCTCTTATTTTACTTTGTATTTTTCGTATAATCTCCATATTCTAAGGTTTTAAAAGAGTTTTTAAAAAAAAATTTGGGTAAATGTGAAGCTTTCTAAAAATTATTGCGTGATCGACCCACCCACCCACTACCCTCACCCCCAATCATACATTGCAATGAAGAACATCTTAAGGGAATTGAACGTTGTAGATTTTCAATGTTCACCCCTTACACGGCATATACGCTTTTCTACGCATCTGACTTGAAAAACGAGTATAGTGTGAAAAAACATTTACAACTTCGTTAATACTGCAAAGAAATTTTTGATTTTTTTTTTATTTAACATATTATGCTTTATAAAATTTCCTTTCTGTTTTCTGAAACCTGAGTAAACGTCATCCTTAACAAACAAGTTGATGAAACAAGAATATCAGCAATCTCGTTTTAAGTCATTTCATAAGTTCATGGCCTGATCGATGCATTGACAAATACAAATTAACAAATACAATTTTATCATTGAGTCAAATACTGATTGACGTTTCTCATACTAATTGTTAGTCCATAATTTATACACTGAATTGATGACGGATTTTGCCGTTATTCCCCGATCATGACAAGGAGCATACGGCGATTGTGAACGGTCGGCAGGGGATGCTCACGCCTCCATGGAACCTGATCCCACCTCTGATGTTTCGGAGGTCCGTGTTTGCTCTGCTCCTATTTTGTATTGTTTTATGGACTTTGATATTGAATAGTGTTCGTTATCTCCATATCCTTGTTTAAAAGAAGCACAAGGTTCGTGAAGGCAATATTTGTTTTAAAGGGGTTTCCTTGTTTTGGCTGCTAGTAGTTTAAGTAGCAGGTTCTCAAATAAAGTTTTCTGAATATTGAAATGGAATACAGTAAACCAGAGCCAAAAGGAGAATTTTAAAATCTGAGATATAGGGATACATTTTTTAAAGTCATTGAAAAATAAAAATTTTTAAGCAAAACAAAAACGGACCTTTAAAACATCAGAGGTGGGAGAATTGGAAGATGGACGAAAACGTGCTTTATTTAAGGTAAAGAAATTTTTAACTCCTACACTGAAAAAATTTCACCATTATTCCTTCTTGACACGTAGTGTATATTTTTAGGGGAAAAGATCAAGATCACAATTAAATTAACAATTTATTTTATTTGTTACCTTTAAATGTTCAATGTACAAGATAATGCTAAAGAATATCAAAGACACTTTGTTTAAATCCTTACAAACATTCCGCAATTCTTCGAAACACACTTTATTTTGTAATTATTTGCCTAGATTTTCTCATCGATTGACACATGATTTTAAATAAGTGACTTTGTCTTTAATAAATTCCCTAAATCCAGGAATCCGCACGACGTACACCAGCGGGTTTAACACTGAATGAAGAGTAGAGATACAAAACAATACGGTACGAACGATATTATCCCCACTGCCCTCCATCAAAAATCCTTCCGCGAACAGAAAGAAGTAGAATGGTCCATTCAGCGATAGATGTAGCAAAATAATTATGGAGACAGTTATCAACGATTTTTTATGACGAAGCGTAATGGGGTTTTTCTGCAGTTGCTTATTCATATTACTGTCGGATGATTCAGGTTTTTGGGATTCTGTATCATGTGAACACACGGGGGAGGATTTCAATGTTCTTTGTTCTTCGAATCCTTTTGGTTGTACAGAATCCAAGGTAAAAACGAGCGTTTTTGGTGAGGAATTAAAGTATGGCGTGTTTTTTACGGAGGATAAATTTTCTGAAATATTTTCCGTTTCTTTGTTTATGTGCAACTGTCCTTTATATATTTCTTCAGTTTTGATACTCCTACGCACTGGATCATTGAGAATTTGAATGGAAGTTGACAAAATATTAGATTTACGCAAATTTTGTTCATGTTGTTCTTGACTCTTTGCCCCATTTTCATCTTTTGGTATGGTCATTTCACGGACGGTAACAAGACTGCTGTTGGAGACATCATCATTTTGAACTGTGTTTTTTGTCTGTATTTGGTCACTTGCATATTCGATATTGATAGGAAATATTCGCCTCAACCAAGTCTGCCGTGTATATAATTTACATCCGACTATAAGATTCATAGTTATCAACAGGAGACCACTAATCACTAATGTCATGCTGTGTAATTTTAAGAACAATTTATGTTTATCACCAAAGACACTCTCTAAAGTACATAAAATGAATGGTACGTTTTTCTGCGTCATCGTTAAAAAAGTCAAACCGGTTGAAAATAAAGCTAGAAACCATGTAATGAAAATAACTAGAATGGCGTTTCTAAGTTCAAATTTAAATACTGTGAAATTATTTTTTCCTATTGCATAGCATCTCAAAAAACCAATTATCAGCACGTGAAAACTTGAAGCTTGTATGCAGGTTGTATACCCCGCCAGTGCTATGGTACAGGAGTTATAGCTCACAGAATAAGTATTTGCCATATAAGAAATCAAGGGACGAATGGAAACACCAACAAGAAAGTCAGTGAAGGAAAGACTAATAGTGGTTAAGTTATATCCACTCTTTCGCAAATGTTTGCTGAATAATGCAACTAGGAACACAAAGGCATTGAAAAATATTGCCATACAAACGACAAGACCAGTGATAACTTTTCCCGCTAAAGTATGATCTAAATCCGTAAACGACGGCTTAGATCCATTAGAGCTGTTCATCCTGGCCTCTATCCTGCTGCCTGACCTCTCTGCTTCTGAAATGAAATTTAAAGATCAGGCTCCAATACATATATGTATATTTACTCATGCCCGCAATGGACATGAGTGATACTAATGAGATATAATAGTAGATCGTCGAATATCTTGCGTTTTTATTATTATATTTTATGCAGTATTTATGTACAAAATGTAATAGTAAACTTTGGAACATAATTCTGAAAATGTTTGTGTTTTCAATAATTTTAGCAAAATGTCAAATTGTACGTATTTCGTAAAAATTGAATGAGAAACGTAACAAAAAGTATTTTTACATTTATCAAAATCCGTAACAATGCAAAGTATTGCAAACGAGCAAATGTACTTTCGTTAGACCCCTCCTTAACATGTACAAAAAGTGTTTGACATACAATTCAGATGTTAGATTATCTTTGTTTCTTAATGTATATGTAAAATTAGTAACAGACCAAAATAAGAAACATATGTGGCAGACTCGGTGGTGTTTTTTACTTCTAGATCCCTAGGATACAAAGGTTGTTCAATAAGTAATGTGAGAGGTCATCTTATTAAAATTAAAATTTCAAGTGAACCAATTTCTCGTTATTTTTTATCACTGAAACATTCTTGTTACATTTACAGATATTTTAATCTATTGAACACATGGCCAGATCAGCATACTCATCTCTAGGTTTGCACAAAAGGCACTGATGAAAAGCAATTTCCATGAGATATCTGAAATTGTAGTCTTCCTTTTGTCATGTTGTAAATTTTGAATTTACCGGGTGGTAGAAAATACACAACTTACAACCTGACAACCGGTGAATTCAAAATTTACAACATGACACTTTGATTGTTTTCTTGCGTTTTGGAATAAAAGTTTTCAATGACTGATTTCTAGAAAATACAGGGTGAGCTCTTTAAACCTTCCTTTCTTCATTTCGTTAATTTCAATAAATACATGTAGTTTCAGCAGAATTTCCAAGCATAGTAAAATTATCCAAATATATAGAAAACCTGCAGCTTAACTTTCCTATGACTTTCATTTTCACATGTGTATTCCTTGTGATAAGACCTTTCTTTGGGTACCACCAAATTTGACCCTGTGACCTTGACTTTGGAGTTTGACCAACTTTTATATATAAAAATTACAAACTTTTACTTTGGCCATATCTTTTGAACAGTAGATATCAGAACTTTTATACTTCACATATGTATTCTTTTTGGCAAGTCCTTTCATTGGATACCAACAACTTTGACCTTTTGACATTGACCTTGGAGATTTTTTTATGAAAAAAGTTTCATATTTCACAATTGTATTTCCAGTGAGAATACCGTACTTTGGGTACCAATATTTTAAATTGGAATTTAAGAAAAGTTCAATCTTCGCTATGTTGTATACGGGGGCATCAGTGTTTCACAAACATATCTTGTTTGTCCTTCTTTTAGACTTATGTATCTCTTAAATAGACAAAAACATGTAGAAGACATGCTATTCTTTGCAATAAACTCTAAACTCTATAAACTATAGTGATGATAAAATATTGTATGTCTTTCAATGTACATGTAAATTTAGCCTTTTTAGAAATCATAATCTTCACAGATTGATACATCGATTGATTAGTTTGACTGCGATCTTTTAACACTTTTTTTTTTACTTTCTTAATGAACCTGAAAACTATACAGCGTGAGATATGTCTTTCGACATATCAAAATCAAATCTTTAATTATGGATTTTTTTTTCATTACGTTATCCTTAATTATGACTTTCTCGGTAAAGACTATTTTTGAACAGTTTTTTTTTTCAGTGAAGAAACCATATTTTACCTTAAGAATGGTTGTCTTTGCAAAGGAAAATGGCTCATAAAGAATATTGATGTTGTCAATAATGAACACCTTTGTGGTCATTTTGGAAGACCACATCAATTTTCAAAGATGACCATTGAAAAGGAGATATGGGTTATCAAGTTAGATAACACAAAAAATCAAATTCCGTTTTTATTTAATTTGAAGAAGCAATTAATCTTGTTTCTTAACCATGCAAAATTTTATCTTCAATTCTAAAGAGTAATGCCTAAAGCCATTGATGTGGTTCAAAATAATATTTACAGGAATTATTAAATCAATTAAATCAATCTAAAGCAAATCTTCAAACAATACAAATATGTGAACAAGCCATAAGCTTAAGACAGGGACCCTTGGAATTCCAGAGTAGAATCGGGTGCCTCGAAGGAACACATGTAAGTATCCCCTATTTACCGCCCCAGCCATCGTGATTCAGAAATATTGAACAAGTAGACGCTACTGAGTCAAATTAAGTATGAAAACAGAGGACTACAATTGATTCGAAAAGTCAGCCAAAATACTTTCTGATAACTACTGCAAATTGAAAAAAAAATCGTCGCGCGTCACTACATCTGAAAGTCCAGTTAAAAGGCTGCACATTTTTTGAAATTGCACATACTAGTAACCATTGTGGTGAGTGGTATTTTTTCACGAAAAAGTGCAGGGATTTTCTATAAAGATTACTGTACCACAGGTTTAATATACATCTAATTAAATCAATACACACATATATATATTGTGTCCAATTTACTTATTTATTTATGTATTCTATATTTGTTTCGATTTCACAAAAACACTGTTCGTGTCGTAGATATACTCATTGAGATAGAGAAAGATCACACTGGACAAGCCCATCTAACACTGGTGATAATCCGAGAAAAAAAAAAACATTCGTTCTTGGCACCTACGAGATGGATGTCTATCATTAGTACAAGTATCACTAGAATGAAAATACATAAACAATTTAATTTAAGTTAGATCCTTTGATCCGCCCACATATATAATATTAATTTTACACATCGATATCATTCATAATTTGTTTTGCTTCTATTTAAAAATAATTGCTTATCTATAGATAGCAAGGACAGCAAAATATAATGCAAAATTACATTTAAATAACATTATAAAAATTCTAACAAAATTAGAATATTTTATTGTTAAAACATATTTTTAATATTAAAATCGAAACCCAAGACTGTTTCTATTTTACAATTCTTAAGAAATTGAAAAAAGAGACGATTTTTTTTTTTGGTTTTGTTAATAAAAGATATATATACTCTCAATACTCACAAAATGTCAGGAAAATCAAGAAATATTCCAATTTCATACTTTCATCAGAAGTGAATTCATGTAGTATTTCCAATAATATTAATGAATACCACAGATTTATTTTTGTTTGACTGTCTGCGGTTCTTGGAGGGATTGGTTATAATTGTTAGAGTAAAAACAAGTATATCACAGTGTATTTATCGATTTTTCTTCATCTTGGAATATTACGTATAAATTCCAAATATCGCATTTGTATATTTTAGTCTTTGAATTTAATACATCTTTGAGCTTTTCTGTTGAAGCAGTATAGTAACTTTTTATGTGAGAGGTGAATGTCTCAAAAGATGGAGACATGTTGTTTTTTGAAATGTTATAGGGATGGCGTCAGCTTATTAAACCAATAAGTGAGTGTAGCTAATGTAAATATACATCATCGCTTTCACAAAATTCAAAGGTCAATCGGACAGAAAGATGAGGCTCTATCCAAAATATACATAAAAAGTTAAGTTAACTCTTTCTATACTGTATGATGGCAGAATATAAATTCTGACCTCGATAAGATGTCATAAATGTCATATAATTTTGTTCAACTAATCTGAAAGACTCCGGGGTTTTCTAATCTCATTTTGGATCTCTTATATGTAAACTTTTATCCAATTCAACAACTTATCCAGTACATGTACCACTGGATCATTTTCAACAACAACCCCATTGCCTAAGTATCTCTTGGGAAAGGGAATTCAAGATTGGTAAAATAAAGATCTCGAACTACTTTAAAGGGGGAGATAATGTAATTTTATTTAAATGGTGTTTTAAGAAATCTTCATAAGAAAAGCTAACCTATATTTGATTCCAAAACTGCATAAAATCCTTATAAAGATACACAGCAGGTTCCAATAAGTGGCAAACCAAGCCTCTTTATTTACTCTTCAATAACAGCAGTGAAAACTTCAGGAGTATTGTGCAATAATGTATTTGAGAAGTGGTTTAAATCAGATGTGATTACCTAAAAATCCCAAGGAACTTTTGGGACATTTGAAATCACAAAATTTAACGAAAATTGACAGCTTAAAAACTTACGACTGTTCAACATTCTATACAACTATTCCCCACGATAAACTTCAGGCAATAAAGTCCAGGCTTTTTGCCATCATTGACAGCTGTCTTTTTAAAAAATTGAATTCAAAAATTTACCTACCTTGTCATTGGTTTTCTGCAAAATTATATTGTAAAAAAAAAAATGGAATTCGAATGGCTACTAAGTGCGCCCAATCATTAGCAGACCTATTTTCGCATTCTCATGAAGCAGAATTTGTTCAAAATATTTAACGTGAAAAGAAAAATACATGCTGTTGCCTTCAACAAACATTTAGACATATCGACGACGTATTGACAATTAACAAGGTTTTTTTTTGATTTTACACATTTATGTTTCATACTTGCATATTTTACTTGAAAAAAGACGTAAATGGTAGTCTAACAATCAAGCTTTATGATTTCACCTCCCCTTACTTATGCGGCTATATACTTTCACCTGCATATGGGGTTTATATCACTCGGTTGATTCAATACGCAAGTGCTTACTCTACTTATGTACAATTTCATAAACGATGTAAATTATTAACGAACAAGTTGATGAAACAAGGAAATCAGCGGTGTCGTTTAAATTCATCATTTCGTAATTTCTGTGATCGATTCAATGACTTTCTCAGCAAATACAATTCATCATTGAATCAAATACTGACTAACGTATTTCAAACTAATTTGTTAGGCTATAATTTCCGTTATTTCCCGATCATGACAAGGAACACACGGCGGATGTGAACGTTCGGAAGGAGATGCCCACTCCTCACTCCTCCATGGCACCTTATCTCACTTCTGATGTTTTGGAGGTCCGTGTTTGCTCGGGTCCTACTTTGTATTGTTTTATTGACCTTTGAGCTTGAATACTGTTTGTTATGTCCATATATTTCATTCCATTCTAATATAGCTGAGATATAACCCAGTGAGCTTGAATAAAAGATACCACAGAATCTGACACATCTGACACAAATGCAATCTACCGTTAAATCAAATGCTGAACAACGACGTGATTGTCATTTTTTATGTCAACGGATTCTGCCTTTACCTGATCATGACAAAGATCATAGAGCGTGTGTAATCGGTCGACAAAGAATATTTACTTCTCGATGGTATCTGATCCCACCTCAAAATATGAGATAGGATATAAGTGAAGAAAGAACAGCTTCACATGATGACACTAGCATAAACTTACCTGTTATCTAATCAAATTGATGCAAATTCATTTTATAAAATTACACATGAAACAGAAGTCATTGATCTTGGAAGGTCATTGAAAAATGGATCTGAAAAAAAGTCACACCTTGCAACGGAAAGATTTTTTAAAAATAGAATACAAAAACATTTATTAAACTTATCAAAGTTTTAATAAGGTGGGATGCATCAATAGTGACACTCAGGACATGAATGCATAAGTATACTTAACTTAAATTATTTACACACTGAATTGACGGTCGACGGATTTTCCCGTTATTTTCCAATCATGGCAAGGGCGGGTGTGACCGGTCGGTAGGGGATGCTCACTCCTCCATGGCACCTGACCCCACCTCTGATGTTTTGGAGGTCCGTGTTTGCTCTGCTCCTATTTGTTTTGTTTTACGGATTTTTAATCTTGAATACTGTTCGTAATTTCCATATGTTTCATTATAAATGCTTCTTGTTATGTGTATTCATAAAGCAATTAGAGCTAATATACTTGAGTGCATTGGTTACTGTTCAACGACCGAGAACTGTTTTTCGAGTCAATATATATATATATATATACAATAATTAATTTCATTACAACATGTATTGGTAACAATCCTCTGTTTAAACTAATGTCAAAATAACTCTATCTATATATGACCGTGTATAGGGCATATATATAAAGCAAGGTTTTAGACTTGCCTTGATATATATATATCAACCCCGGGCTGAGGCGAAATATATGCTTTCTCTCCATGCTTTCTCTCTCTCTCTCTCTCTCTATATATATATATATATGTATATATATTTAATTTAAATGTTTTACAGCATTTTTCTTGATCGTGCACTCGTGACTTGGTATGACATTGCCATCAACTTCAACTGTAACTTGGTTAACTTGGTCAAAAAAACAAGCATTATAGTTGCTAAGGCTGTGAAGATGAAATTAGATTTATTTTTGAATTGATATTTTATATTCTAAATAGTGCATGTATAACAGATTGTCAGGTTCATAAAGTTGTTCATAAATCGTATACCATAAATTTTCCATTCCAATGACTCAAAATCGATGCAAAAAAACAAAAACAAAGTGTTTGCTGTTGTTTTAGAAGAAAATCCGAAACACCTTGGCTATGTTCAGACCATGCTTACAATATTTAGAGAAAATACTATTAGATATCAATCTCATAAACGCAGTAAAGACAACAGATCGTGAACAGTGCAAAATAAGACACCTCGAGACATTTCTTGTGGGATCCGGTGACTAGAAGAAGTAAGACCCCTCTGTAGACTAATGGAAACCACTAAGACCCCTATGTATCGATCAGCTGTACGGAGTACTCCGTAATTAAATAATTAATGAAAATAACATAATAATATACAATTTATTACAAAAACAAATGACTTACAATTCATAAAAATAGGCGAGAAAGTGTAGGTCCTAACGATAGTTTCAGTTTACAAACAAGGTCGTTATAACAACCATAGAATATGCATAATCTCCAAAGATTACTTATTGTCAATGAGAAATTCCAGCACTTTATTAAAATCAATTTCAGAGGACTCGTTGGTAGAATCATCTCTCAAATGAATTTTAAGAAAGTAATTTATTTCGTAGAGGTGGCAGTGCACAAGGAAAAAATGCGAATTCCATTTCTCATTCATATTGCGTATTCTATGCTGCCCAAACTATGTTTTTTTTGCTAATCATCAAGAATATCTGTTTTATTAAGAGTGAAAAAATGATTTGACGATTTATATGTTTGAAAATGTTTAAAATCATAAATTTTCTTAGATTTGAAATCAAATGTTACAGTTTTTGTCTCTGCAATATAGCTTAGCTTCTTTTGATTTAAAAACTTCTTTCTTTGTGGTTAACATCTGAAAAGGTGAGTGATGACCATTGATAAGCAATATTTTTTACTCTTGTTAACACGTGTTTTAAATATAGGTTGTCCTTTTCGGAATATTTTTCAATTAACAAGTATTAGACTTCTATTCACACATGTACCGGATATATGTATAAACATTTTCAGTGATTTCAAAATCTGAAAGATTTTTGTGCGTACTCTTTTTTGTGCTTGCTTTTACAAAGACAGTATCCTCTATTACATGTACATGTAGTAGCACTTTAACGACTTCCACATATTATTTTCTAGTATGTCATTTTTTATTACTTGTCATCTAAGATTAATGATTTAAATTTTTCACTTGCTTAGGATCAGCTTCACAAAGTCTAAAAAAAAAAAGAAAAAAGTTTCAAATACTTATATATTCAATATTGACAGAATTCAATGATAATACAGAAGGTAAACTCTTAAGAAGTCAACAATTGAAGCAGAGATTTTTTTTTTACCTTCATAATGAACTTCCCCTTTTCCATCGTCTGCCTCTTGAATGAGTTCTGCGACTTCTTCATCCGTCAGTTTTTCTCCATGATTAGTCATTATTTGCCGGAGTTCTATTAACGTTATGTTCCCACTACCGTCCTTATCAAACGTTCGGAACGCCTCGCGTAAATATTCTTCCGTCTCTGGTGGCTCCTTTGATTTTATTGCCAAAATTTTCATAACTTCAGAAAAGTCAAGTTTGCCATCTGAATTTTAAAAAAATAGAAATTAGTAACTGGAATATATATTTTAAGGCATATTGGGATTTTAATTTTTCATTAGTATAATAAATATTTTGTCCTTAGTTTGCAGATAGAAATTTCGGCAATTATTGTCAAGGTTTAAAGCAATATGAGCTGTATTGTTGAAAATTTTATTTTGCTGTTAAAATGTGTTATGATAAATCTGTCTGTAACTTAAACCTTCATGATCAATAAAGCAGTAAAAGGCTACTATATACAATCCAATATACAGTTTTATATAAGAAATCATTATTGTACAGGATGACCATAATGTGACTTTGATTCAATAGAAGCTTATAAACAGTTCTTCCATCGCAAATATGAACAATGGAAGTTTTTTAATGTTATTTTTCTTTCATTGAAATATATAGTTTTTTACAATTTTGCAACAAAAACTTCTGACATCAAAGTTGCAGCTCATATTGCTTTAAAAAATGTAATTATGTTGTCATATTCAGTATACAAAAAAGAACTGTGCAGGTATATATCGCGGTAACTAAAGATATTTTGCGGTCGATCACTACATAAATTTTTGGATATACATGTATATTTTTGGATATGTAAATAAAATCTTCCAAATCTGATGCACCAAAATAGCACTAAAATGTATAAAGCATATTAAAAATAGAAAGAATGAAATAGAAAGAAAAGATAGTTTGCTTCGCTTGAAGAAGCTAAAAACCCTTCAAACCTCGAACCCAGTTGCCTTCTTTCGTTGCCAAAACACAGTGCAGTAGGATTTTATTACATTTCTTTTTCATACAACTCGATTCAATAAAAAATAATAATATATGTGCCATGTCTAAAACCCATTCCCTCATATCTATCACCATAGATTAAGATGCTTTACTAAATAAAAAAGGCTACCTTCCGAGTCGTCTTCAGTTGTGTTTTCTGTGGCATAAAACATGGACAATACAGTATCATAACCGTAGTATTGAAATTAAAGTTTTTTCTAGTACCTTCATGTCTCATTACTTAAATCTGTCAGTTTAGATATTCTACATATTAAAACTGATAATTTAGATAAACCATTGCTTATGTCGTGTAGCGAAAATCTTTGTATGTGGTAAATTCTCTAATTGTTGTATATAAAATAGTAGACTAATAAGAAGAAGTCTTTAAAGATACCTGTATATAGCACTTTTCAGGATAATAATTTTGAAAATGATTTTTTTTTAATGTACAGCATTGTTATATCTTACCATCTACGTCCCTGTACTGGTTGATAAGATCCTCTATTTCCACCTCTGTGGGATTAAGCCCCATAGATCTTAAAACTTTTCCCAGTTCTCGTACATCTATAAAACCGTCACAGTCTTTGTCAAAAAGACTGAAAATTTCTCTCATTTCTAAAAAAAGTGAAATACAATAAGAATCAAAAACTTACAAAATCGTACATATACAACAAAGTTCTCAGGAACACATGCATTGACTGCAATATTCAAGGTCTTCCATTTCAGACGGAAGACCTTATAGTGATTCCACTGTTTCTTTTTATTATTAAGGTCTTCCGTTTCAGATGGAAGACCTTATAGTGATTCTACTGTTTCTTTTTCTTTTTCCTATTATTTTTGTTCCCTTTTCTTTTTTTTTGACGATTTCTCAGAGATGACTGGACAGATTCTCATGAAATTTTCAGGAATGATAGAGAGTGAAAATATCTCACAAATGTAGTTTTTAGTTTTTCTAAATTCACTTCTGGTCGTCCGATATGTCCGATTTCCGCTTTTTTCAAAATAGTTTTGTCTGAGTCATATCTCAGAAACGGTAAGAAATGAAGACACCAAACTTATGAGTAAAAGATCTTGATAAGTAGGCGAGCCCATCTGGGTTAAGATCGTCCGGCGTCACTTCCGGTCGTCACAGGAAGTGATCTAAGAAATCGAAAATTTCAACTTTTCTTTTCTGAAATTTTTTTTGCATCACATCATAGCATCATATTTGTAGCTTCGAATTATATCGGTCCAACCGGAAACAAAATCGACAACTTCCGGTAATAAGAGAAAAGTACATAATTAGAGTACTTTTCTTTCCCATAAAATTTTTTTATAGATAAAGTATTTGTAATGATTTTTAGGTATGTTATTTAGACTGCAAATATCTACGGTAACGTCAAATATCTTCGTAAAATTCACTTCCGGTCGCGTGCTTTCCTGTCCTCAAAATGAGAAGTTATCATAGCTAGATCTTGTACACGGTAAGAGATTAAGACACCAAACTTAGCGGAGTGGTACATCATGATGAGTAGACAAAATCATTGGGGTTAAGACCGTCCATTGTCACTTCCGGTCGTCACAGGAAGTGATCAAAAAATAAAAAAAATTCAACTTTTCTTTCATGAAACTTTTTTTGCATCACATTATAGTATCGTATTTGTGGTTTCAAAATATATCAGTCCCAACGTAAACAAAAACGACAACTCCGGGCTATAAGAGAAAAACTACATAATTTGAGTATTTTTCTTTCCCATAAATTCTTTTTATAGAAAAAGTATTTGTTAATTTTTGGATATGCTATTCAGACTGCATATGTCTACAGTAACGTCAAATATCTTTTTAAAATTCACTTCCGGTCGCGTGATTTCCTGTCCTCAAAATGAGAAGTTATCATAGCTAGATCTCGTAAACGCTAAGAGATTAAGACACCAATGTTATAGGAATGGTAGATCTTGATGAGTAGGCAAATCCATTTGGGTTAACAGCGTCCGCCGTCACTTCCGGTTATCACAGAAAGTGATCAAATAAATCGAAAATTTCAGCTTTTCTTCATGGAATCTTTCTTAGTAATACATTATAGCATCTTATTTGTAGTTTTGAAATATGTCAGTCCCACTGGAAACAGAAACGACAACTTCCGGTTATGAGAGAAAAACTGCATAAATTTAGTATCATACTATCCCATAAATCCCTTTTATAAAAAGAGTATTTGAAATGATTTTAGGACATATTCAGACTGAAATGTCTAGAGTAACCTCAAATATCTTTTCAAAAAATTTACTTCCGTTCACGTGATTTCTTGTCCTCAAAATGAGAAGTTAACATTAGACGTCGCGCACAGAATTGGGGTTGATTTCGTAACGTCAAAATATTCATTTCTGACGTTAAGTTGCATACGTCGTTTAAGCGTAAAAAGTCAAAAAATTAAGGCGTAACAAATTAGACTAGACATCCGAATTCTACTCGTGTTTTCTTAAAAATGCCAAAGTCATTAATGTTTCTTTAAAAACAAAATTTTATTTAATTGCCCATTTGAAGGTTATGATTTTATCTGTTACAAGTTTTTCCATTAAAAAGAGAATACAGCTCACATTAATGATATACGTTCCGTTATATACCATTTTATGCATATTTGTGTCGTAGTAACAAAACTGACTAGACATCAAAATCGCTTTATCAATCTCTCTTGTAACTTGCTGATAATTTTTGAAAGAAACATTTAACTACTTCTTGATTTGCACATTTCATTTATCATTTTAGTTTTACGAAAAGAACATGATATATAGCAAAAAAACCTTTACCAAACATTCCATCTCTTCTTATTATTCGTCAAAATCACGACATATTACAGAATGCTTCCAATTTTACAAACAGTCGGAATCGGTCAGTATATTGAAAATTTATCAATGAATTTTGTGTGACATCATTACAAGACATGATAGAAGATTGGTACAAATTGGCAGAAAAATCCATGTAGCCTTAACGATAAAATGACCAAAAATACTAACGCCCGTTGTTTACAGTGTTACACGTTACGCAATTTCAAACCCCAATACTATGCGCGACGTCTAATGAGATCTCTTAAACTGCAACAGATCAAGACACTAAACTTATATGAATAATAAACCATGAAGATTGGGCAACAGATATAGGGTAAAATGCGTCCGACATCACTTCCAGTCGTCATAGATAGTGATAAAAGAATTGTTTAAAATGATTTTTGTAAATGTTATTAAGACTATAATTGTCTAAAGTAACGTCGAGAATCTTGGTAAGTTACACCTCCGGCCGTTTGTTTTCCTGAAATCATTTTAAATATCATATGCCTTTTTTAACATAGATAAAAGCTCATTCATGCAGATAAATAGAGGAGAACGGAAGACCGTTTTTGTTGCTGTAGCAACAAGAGTTTCTAGTTTAATTTTATTTTTGTTATCAATTGATTTAAGCGTCGATATAGTAACGCCTTGCTGAGCTGGAAATGTTTGGTAATTGAGTTTGGATGAGTAATTCATTGGTTACAAAAGTTTAACAAGTAATTACATGCATTCCCGCGCAACGGAGTACCGGGATCAATGTCGAATATTTATGCTGTTTGAAATATAGAATTAAATATAATAAATCATAGCATACATGTAGTTTATTTTTTGTAACATATAAAAGGTATGTAAAAAAATATCCTATTGAAGTTTGAGGAGATATAGTGATGCACGTGTTTGTGTGAGTGCCAACTTTCTTTCTCAATAATGAGGTCCAACTTGCCAGGGAACTATCAATTATCGGCATGTAAAATTTCATTTACAGAAAAAATAATTTATCTGGAAAGACAGCTGATAAATTGTCACATTCGTTTATAAAATATGAAACTATATTGTAAACAAGGATTGTTATGATCTACAATAGGTGATAAATCATAATGGAAACTAGTTAAATTACCAGAAACTCCGATTTATCACATGAAAGAATGAAATTCGGTTACCTTTCAAGGAATATATAATGAATAACTACTAATTCAATATATATAAATAAATGACGATTATAAAAAAAGTAATAAAGTTCAAAAGTACATATGAAAAGCGAACAAATGTACTTTTCTACTGCAGAGCAGAGGAAACAGAGATCTAGAACTGTAAAAGAGGTTGGAATAGGTACCAAAGAAGTGTTTTCATGTTTCTTTAAAGCAGCTTTGAAATACTAATATGTCAGTCAGAATTTTTGTCTCAAAATTATTCTGCAAATGACAAATGACAAGTTATGTTAATGAAGAAGTCACATTTTTACAGGAAAAAAATCTATGATATAAAAAAAGACTGAACTTAAATCGATCGTTAAGAATGGTTGTATAAAGTGTTGGAAAATGTAAGTTTTAATGCTTTTGATTTTGGTAAAAGTGTGATTTATAATTCTCTTAAAGTTTCTCGGATATTTTTTGAATTCACAACTGATAGATACCAATTCTCGAATACGATGTTGTTCAGTAGTCCTGTAGTCTTAACTGCTGCGTGCCGATATTGAGGAGTAAGGAAATAGGCTTAGAAGAATCTTTATTTGGGTGTGCTATAATTCTTTGTAAAGATTTTGATTTATCTTAAGAATTCGTTAAAGATATAGTTTTTCAAATTGAAATCGATTGTTGTGGGTATTTAGTACAATTCTCGGTCAACCTTGGACTTTCAGTAAGGCGTGACATTCTCAACGTTACATAATTAGCGTCTGAAATTTACACAGCCTTTCATTCACTGTTGAAATATACATTCGGGTGAATGTCAACGAGTGTAGCAATGATCCAATGATTGCATTTCGTACGGCAAATTGTTTGGGCTTAAGTCGTCTCATTGTTGTTAACAACAATTCAAAGTTATTGATGTTTTTAATTTCTTAAAGTAACACCATGAGTCAAATCATGTGCTTCTTTGAAGATATCTGTAGCATTCAGAGAAAGACTTATAGAAAAGATATGACAATTAAACTGCACTTTAAAGAAAGAATCTTATGGTGGCATATTTCTGCCCCCTACATGCAAAATAAATTATGTTAACATGCAACATAATTATATAGACATGCAACATATTTATGTCAACATGCCAGTTAATTATGTTGACATGCATGTTACCAATCTTATAAGAAAATATAATTTAAATATCTGTAAATTTACTTACTAATGCCTGTATCTGACATTTTAGAAGCAGTATGCAAGATAATTATGTAGACTTGCGAATTTTTATGTCAACATGCAAGATACTTATGTCAACATGCGACTTATTTATGTCAACATGCAACATAATTATGTCAACATGCGACTTATTTATGTTAACATGCAAGATGATGATGTCAACATGCAACTTATTTATGTCAACATGTAAAATAATTATGTTAACATGCAAGATATGTAAGTTGATATGCAAGTTATTATTTTGCATGTTGACATAAATAAGTTGCATGTGAACATAAATATCCTGCTTGTCTACATAATATCTCGCATGTTAACATAAGTATCTCGCTTGTTAACATAAGTATCTTGCATGTTGACATTAATAAGTTGCATGTCTACATAATTAACTCGCATGTTGACATAAATATTTTTCATGTCAACATAATTATTTTGCATGTTAACATAAGTAAATCGCATCTTCTCATAATTATGTTGTATCTTGCATCTACGATGTAAGATACGGGCGTCACCATGGTATTTTACCCATATTTAAATCAGATTTCCTTGAAAGATTTGTAACTTGCATGTCAACATAATTATCTTGCATGTTGACATAATTTTCTTGCATTTTAACATAACTTATCTTGCATGTAGGGGGCAGAAATATGCCACTATATTATGAAAAGACTGCACAATACAAGCGCCGGGAAAACAAAGGTTGTATCTGCCGTTTCGTAGTTTTCGTTTATGTCAAGGTCATGCTACTTTTATTTTTAGCTCAAACTTGTACACAACATTCAACTGGGGCATGCAAAGGTGAGAGATATGTTCTAACAACTTTTTAAAACAATTGCATCAAAATTTTTGGTCTACTTACATTCATTCCTGGGTACTTGAGACCATGGTAACTATGGTAACTTATTCAACTTTTCTGCGCACGCGTACATAGGGAGGAAGAAGTATTTAGCAATATTTTCGTTATAGGGCATACTGAAATCATTATCACTTTTATTTTTCTCCATAAAAATGGATTTTTTAGGTTCTGAAACGTGTAATTTTTTGAAACCTAATACTTTTAGGAATTGAACAAAATTTACTCGGGTCATGCAAAAGTTCTACGTTTGTCAATTTTCCCCTTAGTGCGTCACGGTGTCTCTTTAACCAATGAGAATCTATTCACTATTTGAGAGACGCTAATTACGTAGTGTCGAGAAAGTCACACCTAACTGAAAGTTCAAGGTTAACTGAGAATTGTACGAAAATATCTAAAACTGACACACGATTTCGAAAAAAAAAATCCTCCTAAGAAAGATAATTATGGGATAGATTGTATTACAACTTGTAGAATTATATTCAAGGTGTTTATTTGTCCTTTTGTTTATTAAGGAAAAGATATAATTAAAATATAAATAATAAAAGAAAACAGCCGTATTGTCAAGTACGAATCAGCAATATAAAAAAACAAAACTGATAATTCAATTATTTAATGGATAATTTCTCACTGGAGAATTTTTTCGCACACTTATTACACAAGATGGAAGAGAAAATTAGTATAAAAGTCAGAGTTGTGTGTTATTTATTCTTTTGCCAAAGGCTCAAGGATAGCAAACAAGATATTACACCCGAACACAACCCATGTGTGGTTCAACATACATGCAGCATAATTCACCGAAAAGCAAATAATCTGAATTTCTGAGTTTAAAAATTTGGCAAAGGGAAAGAAATTCTAGCAAAATAAATACGTACATTGGAGATTAGTATTTTTAAGTACCTGCAATTTGTTCCTCTGATAAGTTGTCCATTTCCTGTAAAATAGCAAAACAAAAACATCAATAGCATTCCAACAACAGGGGAATTTAACACACAGCTTCCAGGCCCTTGTATCTTATTACTCGGATGTAAGCTAATTTCAAATTGATTTAAAGTGTTTTTATTTGTTGAACAAACTTGCAATATCAATAATGCATGTAATGTATTTGAAAAGCTCACTATTTGTTTATTGAAGTTTTCCAGCGAGACCTATATATATTCATTTGAAATAATCAATTAATCGAGAAAATTATAGGGGTATGAATTATACTTAATACAAATATTGTAAACCGAGGAACTTTTTTACAAAACAAAATTACATACATACCGGGGCCTGTAATTATTTTAAGCCTCCTGAAGTCTTGTTTTGTAGTTCGACATTGTAAGTTCCAAAGAAGTGATATAGCAGTAATGCGGGCAGTTACAAATACTGTAAATTATACGTTGTCATTGTTTGAACTCTTGTTAAAGAGACACAATTACACCATTGTTTTCTTCACTGTCAATTTACAGATATTGTTCACTTACAATAACTTCTTCTTTTGTCAAATACCAAGTTTTCTACAGTGTGCAGTCATGCTTTCAAATATTGACGCTTTGGCACATCGCTTTGCAAAACCATGTAGTAGTTATTAAACATTTCTGTATTTTTATCATAAGGTCTGTACTTGACCGATCACTGAATTTTATTGTTGTTAATTTAATGGTTAATTAATTTAAAAATATCCATTACACCCCAGAACCCCGATTTATTTAAAGATCAAAAGAAAAGATTCCATCCAAGCAGTCTTTAGGAAGTCACGAGACGAATCCTCCTGACTCAATCATATGATACGGAAATTAAGATTTAAATTAAAACACTAATTATAATTAGATAGCCGCGGCATTCCGGTTAATTGGTCAACTATGGATAAAATACAAAGACCTTAGTTTAGACTCCGTTCATATTCTCTTGAGAACTTTTTTTAATCTAATTTCTTTTCAGTAGATAATAAAAGACAACTAGCCCTTGAACAACAGGGCCAGTTTGACGACTGAAGAGATAGCAGATTTAAATTAAATGTTAAAAAGGCGATGAGAGATTTCATTTAGGAGAAATGAGGCATAAAAGAAAACAAAACAAATTAGAAAGAATTTGTTTTAACGTATTTAAATCTTTATTGGGAACAGTTATATCAAGTGTAGCCGTGAACTGAAGGTTATGAAATTAAAAAAAAAGGTCGTGAATGGAAAATATGTCAAGGCAACTGAATTTGACTGTATGACGTAAAATTAAATAATGAGTATAATGCTTACATCTACGGTAAATACATTTAAAAGCAATGTGTCCACAATGTAATATACAAACATATTAATCAATAAAAATAAAACGGTGTTCCTTGTGCTTTCTGGCTTTTCAATAAAGGGAGAAAAGTCAGCTGCACAGACTATTTCCTTAAAATGATAATTCTCTTCGTTTATGACGCAGTTTCTGTAACAGGTCATTGATGATAACAAGCATCACGTATTGTTGGAGGAGTGTGAGGGTTTCTCCATCATATTGACAAACTCTAAAAGACAAAAGAAAAAAATATTCAAATTTACAAATAATTGATGCTTTGTCCATACTAAGATACACCACATATGAATTTGTTCACTACTGACAAGGAGCCGTACAGGATGGAAATATGTTAGGAGTAATATGGTGGCATATTTATGCCATCCACATAATTTTTTGTCAACATAACTTATCATGTCAAGTCAAGATAACTATCTCGTCAAGTGATGATAGCTTTCTGGTTTGTCGTCAAAGACCGACTTATATCTTGTCAAGTCAAGATAAGCTATCACGTTTTGTTGCAACAGCTATCTTGACATGACGAGATAACTTTTAATCGCGATACAAGACAAATTATCTCGTTTTGGCGAGATAGCTATCGCAAGAATACGATAGCTTATCTTGACTGGACAAGATAAAAGTCGGTGTTTGATGACAAACCAGAAAGTTTCATGACTTGACGCGATAGTTATCTTGACTTGACGTGATATCTTATGTTGACAAAAGTTATCTGAATGGCAGAAATATGCCACCATAAACCTCAGATGTCCATCTAACAATACAAAATTGTAGCAGAGTAAACACGGACCTCCAAGTCATCAGAGGTGGGATCAGGTACTATGAATCCCCAGCTGCTGACCGGCACACCCGCCGTGTGCTCCTTGTCATCATCGGGAAATAACGGGAAAATCCGTCGATTGTGATTGTACCGACAATAGAACCATATTGATATTCTTGTTTTAGCAACTTGTTTGTCAATAATTTACCTCCATTTAGAAAATGTTCATACGTAGAGCATGCTCTCGCGTATCGATATAAAAGCCAAAATGAAAAACATTTTGTTTCCTTGAAGTAACAGAAAGGTTTAGAGTAAGGACATTTTTAGTCAGTCGATCGGGAGAGGGCAACCACACGTTTTTTAGATGGTATTTGAAGTTTTTTTTTTTTTTTTTTTTTTTTTTTTTTAAAAAAATCATGTTAGGAAAGCACTTTAATTTAAATAAGTTTGATCAACATCTTTTTTTTAGAACGTAGTTTAAAAAATCATTCATTCAGCAAAGAGGCAATGACTAAATATATCAACTATCAATTACTTTTTCGTTATTTCTGTTGCAAAATATATAACATAATATGATCCTATGGATAATGAGGAAAAAACAGAAATGCACTTTAACATATATTATGCCATTATGCGAATGAAGGATATGGAGGTAACGAACAGTATTCAATATCAAAGTCCATAAAACAATACGAAATAGGAGCAGAGCAAACATGGACTTCCAAAACATCAGAGGTGGGACCAGGTGCCATGGAGGAGGGAGCATCCCCTGCCGACCGGTCTCAATCGCCGTATGCTTCTTATCATGATGAGAAAATAACGGAAAAATCCGTCGGCAATTCAATGTGCTAATAATGGCCTAACAATAAGTATGAAAAACTTCAGACAGCATTTGAATCAATGATAAATTGCATTTGCTGACAGTCATTGTATCGACCATTGAACTTACGAAATGATTACTTTAAACGAGACTGCTGTTATTCTTGTTTCATACACTTGTTTGTCAATAATTTACCTCGTTTTAGAAATTGTACATACATAAAGCATGCTCTTGCGTATCGAATCAACTGAGAAATATAAACCCCGTATGCAGGTTATGGAGGTATATTGCTGCATAAGTAAGGGAAGTTGAAATTTATGGAATAAACATCGTTACTGTTGTACTCTTACCTGATTATAGTAAATAAAGATACATGCATATGAACTAAGAGCAGGGAAAAGAATAAATATATATCACATTTTTATACAAGGTGATATAAAATAATATATATAAATGATATTTAAGCTATAAAGACGATTAGGAATATTTCAATATTTGACCAACTTAGCCTCCTCCCAATGGCCTAAACATGGACCCAAGGATTATCAATTTTAGAAATTTAGTTAACAGCAACTATACAATGTAATCATAATAAGTTTGTTGCATTGACTACATATCTACAGAAACGGGGATTTTCAATGACATAATGCGTTTTCAATTTATGACTACCACAGGTCTAGCTTGGGACTGCCTTATTAGCCGATGGGTCATGAATTTCGAAATTTGGTAAAGGTTTCAGTGTTTTAATAACCATTGATGCATTTTGTTCATCCCTCCTAGTAAGGAAAAAGATTTAGACAATGATCTAATGTATTCTCAGTGTGAGAACAACACGATCCCTGGACCTTGAACCATGGACCAAAAGGCAATGAATTTAAATAATATGCTTCAAATTTAACAAACTGTTTTTCAAAAATCATCGCTACATTTAAAACACATGTCGAAAAATATACATTACATAGTTGTGTATCCATAACAAAGATTTCACGAAGTTTCATATTAAATTAAAAAAAAAATAATAATGTTGATCCCTGTTTGTTTTCTTTATTATTCCAAATGTAGTTTGATTTTTTGCAATTTTGATTAACTTAGTTTCCCCTTTCCATGAAATCTGCGATATTATTGTTAACACGATTTTATATTAAGAATCAAAAAATTCTGCTGTATTCCTAATATGATACATATTAAAAAGAAAATTTAAGAGATATGCATGTTAATATCATTTATCATATAAAAAACGAAGATAATGAAATGTAACCAATCTAAAGGAAAATTAATTCAAATCTGTGAACAGGGCACAGAAACTGATCCCTGGAATTGCCAGTGGTGGGATCAGCTGACAAGGAAGAGTCAGTATCCTGCCGAATAGTCAAACCAGCAGGGCTTTCATTGAGACAAAAGTAAGAAAGGATATGGAGATAACGAACAGTATTCAATATCGAAGTCCGTAAAACAATACAAAACTTAGGATTTTCGTACTAATTGGTAGGCTATTAGTTACACTGAATTGTGTACGGATTATTTTATTTTCCCCGATCATGACAAGAAGCATAGGGCTAGTGTGACCGATCGGCGGAGGATGCTCACTCCTCCATGGCATCATGATCAAACCTCTGATGTTTTTGGAGATACATGTTTGCTCAGCTCCCGATTTGTAATGCGCTGTGGGCTTGAATACTCCTCCCTCTCTCCATATTTCATTGTTCGGGTTGACAAAATATTACGTTCTCTTTAGTATAAAAACAAAGGCTTGCAATAAGCAATTGCTATGAAAAACGTCAGCCAAAATATTACCAAATATTAAGTTTCTAATAAGGTTTTTTAACGACCAAAAAAATATATGTAACACCACATTATCCGTCTTATCTGCCAGTAATCTGTCTCGGTTAGAAATGTCATTGATGCAGTCATCTGAATGACGAAAGAGAAATTAAAGAATCTATTTTTTTTATATTAAAGTCATTAATGACGTATTTTTGATAAGTTCAGACTAACTAAAATTAGAAAGATGAAGGATATGGAGATAACGAACAGTATTCAATATCATCAATGTCCACAAAACAATACAAAATAAGAGCAGAGCAAACACGGACCTCGAAAACAGCAGGACTTTCCTGTAAATTACACAATTTAAATCAATCGCTTTTCATAAATTTCCCAGATTTCAAATAAAACAATTACCTATTTTTTCTGACTCGGAAGTAAATTTCAGACATAGTTTAGAGTCAATTTAACTATAGTAACATGAGGATATTTTAAATCAAAATCAGCGAAAAATTGATTTTGAACGTAAATGTAAATCTACACTTCGGACGTTCGATCCTGGAGCGTTTGAGCGGATTTTGGTCCTGTCCTTTATTTATAAAATTTTGCATCATTTTTAAGTTCTAACTTTAAATTTGAATTCTACAATGCAAAGTGAACTATAATCAATGAAAAAACGCGATTAAATTCCATTCAAGTAGAATTAAGCTAGGAACTATATTTTGTGGCGGAAGGTTGTTTAGAAGAAAATGATTAGTTTTTCCCTTTTGAACTCTAACAGTACTGTTAATTTTAGATTCCTATTTTTTCATGCTGGTTGCACACAAAGCTGTTTTTTGCAGTGAAATGTGTTATGCTGGTTAAGAAATATCCATTTAATTATTTCTTATTAATTCTTTCAACGAAGTGTGACAAATATAGTAAATATATTCTGAAAATCTGGGGAAAAAATGAGCCAATTTTAACGTAAAATTGACACGTTTTCAGTAACATCTGAAAATTTACATCATATACCCCCACTGTTGACGTTCTTTTCTAAATATTCAAGATAACTTTGGCCTTTTACTTAAATTCTGAAAAAGTTTAAGACTTAATAATAATTGTTTTGCTTATTAAAGTTTCAATGCCAGAAAAATGACATTTTATTAGTGCAGAAAGGTCAATTGATTGATTATGCGAAGCAATTTGAAACTTTTTCTTAGTCACAATTTTAAAGTGTCTTTTTTAATAGACTTAGAGTTTATTTTCTTTCATGCTTTAATTTGATAAAAATATTGGAGAAGACGTCGAAGATGTAATTTTTATTTAAGACACAAATTTCAGTGCAAAATATTCATATTAAATGTACTGTAGCGCCAAAAGAAGCATATTGACCCGCATTTTTTCATCTGAATTTTAATTAAGCTATGTACGTAGAAACTAAAAATATACTTGGCAAAAAAAGTTTAAGACTTTAAATATCAGGATCCAACGTCGTTAATTAATCTCGTATTTTTTATTTTTTTAGCTCAGACACCATATATAGCTTTAATACTTTCCATAAGATCACTAGATTTATCGATATATTTCCAAGACATCAATCTCAATCAGCACTTTATCACATACATTCTGCTGTTAGGATAAGTTTTATCATTGATGGCGTTCGTCTTAAATTCAAAGGTACTTGTCGTGAATATTTTGTCCAAAACAGTTAATCTAAGGAAATATGTTGATGGTAGATAAACTGTCGCTGATCTGATTAGATTCTCTTCTTTACCTTTCAAAAATACCCATTGAATGCTAATGAGAAGATACGGCGTTTCAAAATAATTTTACACTGGAGCAAGCTGACAATTAATCTAAAAACACTGTTATGTCTGATGACGGGGTGTATTCTCAGAAAAATTATTTTAGTCACAGGATATTTAATCATTGAGGTAAATAGGGGGAAATGTTTTGGATAACAAAAGTACTGCTTGGACACGGCAAATAAATAACATACTAGACTTAATTACCATGTGCACTCAAATCTCTTTCTATTTATAAAAAAAATATTAATAAGTATTTCTTCTGCCCAAACACAAGCTCAAAAGGTAACTAGTGCTAATTGTAACGGGGACCGTTACAGATGTTCCCCAAACGCTCCCCAACTCCCTTTTGGTGCCATATTCCCTGTAATCTCTATTAGATAAGAAATACTTTATGGAAGTTAGACTTAATCAAGGTCTTCCCAGAAAAATACAAAATATATTTAAAAATAGGCATTGCACGCGTGTTCATGTGCATAACGACCATATTATCTTGTCTACACTATCTCAAATTTTAATATACTTAATATCAAAGCATTTAATCCAAAAGTATTTAAAAAATTCACTCATTCGAGTGTATTTTTAATTTTACTCATTTAACGTGCACGCACGTGCAAGCACGTACATAATGACTACATCTTCTTGTAGGAGTCCCTTTTATTTATCGATGTTCTAAATCCCATCCTGTTTGGAAGAAAAACAAGGCAGTTATAACCATTTGAAGTTTTAGCCAATCAGATTACAGCACACATGCATGCGCGTTATTTCATAAATTTTTATCTTTATCGTGTTAAAGGATATCTAAATGAATGACTATATTTTAAAATTCCAAACAATTCGTCAAAAAACAAAGGAGATATAGCCATATAAAATTTCAGCCAATCAGATTGCAGCACACGTGCATGCGCGTGATTTCATGAGTTTTTTTCTATATCATATTTTAGGATATCTTAATGCATGACTATGTTTTAAATTTCAAAGCATTTCGTCAAAAAACAAAGGAGATATAGCCATATAAAGTTTCAGCCAATCAGATTGCAGCACACGTGCATGCGCGTGATTTCATGAGTTTTTTTCTATATCATATTTTAGGATATCTTAATGCATGACTATGTTTTAAATTTCAAAGCATTTCGTCAAAAAACAAAGGAGATATAGCCATATAAAGTTTCAGCCAATCAGATTGCAGCACACATGCATGCGCGTGATTTCATGAATTTTTTCTATATCATATTTTAGGATATCTTAATGCATGACTATGTTTTAAATTTCAAAGCATTTCGTCAAAAAACAAAGGAGATATAACCATATAAAGTTTCAGCCAATCAGATTGCAGCACGCGCGCATGCGCATGCTTTCATGAAATATTTTATATATTATGCTGTAGATCTTCGTAATGTAGTACTATGTCCAAAATTTCAAAAGATTATGACAAGAAACAAGAAAGATATTGAGACTTTAGTTTCAGCCAATCAGAGCAAAGCGCACGTGCATGCGCGTGAGATCTTGCTATTTTGACCATGCCATCTTGTCTATACTACTAATGTATCATTACATTATGAGTTTCAAAAAAATTCATCAAGAAAAAGAAAAGTTACAGCAATATCCATTATATTGGTCATTTCACGTGTTGCATGTGCGCGCTCTTGCAAGCACGTGCGCGCAAAATGACCTTCGTTCGGCAAATCTACATAACATCCCTACTGACCCTAAAAAGGTTTTACCTAAGTCGGATGTGTAGTTTACAAGATCACTCGCGGACAAAATTTTCCCAGGAAGAAAAATAAGAATAATAATAATAAGAAACAGAGTAAAAACAATATGTTCCCCAACTTCGTTTGGGGAACATAATTATATATGGGTTAAAAGTTTTGTTTTGAAATTCAAATGTTTAAAAAAATTATTTTATGAATTAGTACATATTGTGGGGTACCAAAAAATTCATATCATCTAGATGGACTCATAGTTAGCCTTTCAATTCTTATATCTGTTCAAATGGCTTAATTTAACAGCAACAGGAGATTCCTCAATTGACATAATCCATGTGAATCCATGTGAATCCATGTGAATCCATGTAAATATAGGCTAAAAGGTAAAGTTATAGAGCAGTACCAAGGACATCTCATTGACAACCTCTCCTATATGATTATTTCATACATTCTAATGTCATGATAATAGGATTAATGTATGTCACACTTGCTGAAATCAATATGTTCAATCAACAGACTTTCCCTAAACTTTCTGAGAATTACCTGATTAACCTGGTTTTCATATTTAGGAAAATATTTTTTTAGTAATAAACAGGGGATATTTAATGTTTTGTATTTGAATACGAAATTTGATTAAGTGGGGCAAGATTTGTTAGATATATTCACGAGTGTGAAGCACTCTATGAGTGGAAAATTCTTGAACATAACGTAAAACAATATAAAATCAATAAATCATTTGAGTTAACAGTAACTTTTTATCACCTCGCAACGAATTACGTCACTTCCGTTCCACAAAAAAGGACAAACTAACTCACCCAGCCATATGACAGCTTACTATATCCCATCCAACTCTGATGCAATGGGATAATTTTGCAGAATTTTTGAGTATTACTATGATATGGTATAGATTTACTTGATATATCAATTGATTGATTGATTGATTGATTGTGTATTGTTTAAGAATGTTTCACTCATATCAAGACGTCCCCATATACAGTTAAAGGGCTTCAAGTTTAATGTAGACCTTAACTCGGCACATTGGACCAATGAACATTCAGGGTTCTTTATTGTCCTAACGCCTATCGTGACACGACCTTGCTTTTTAAAGTACCTTCAAATTGCCGTTCGCTTTCTGATGTATATGGCACGCCAAATTCACAAAAATGAGCTAAACATAGTTTCACAGTCGATAAACTAGGTTTATCGGTTGTAAACTATAATTTACGGACTGTAAACTATAGTTAACTACGTTAATCTATATTTTACATCTGTAAACCATAGTTAACGCGATAATCTATGTTTCACAACCGTAAACTAAACTTAACACCCAAAACAATCATTTGCGATTGCAAAACATAGATTATCTGATAAATACAGTTGCACAATTTGTAAACTATGGTTTACAACTCTTAACTATAGTTAACGATCTGATAAATATAGTTTCAAGATTTGTGAAACTATGACTAACAAACTCTTAACTATAGTTTACGATTGTAAATTATAGTTTACAAACGTGAATCTATGTTTATCAACAAAATCTATTGTTAACGCTTTATTACAGACAGATAAACTTAGATTAGCATTCGTAAACTATAGTTAACAACCGTTAAATATAGTTTTACAGATGAAAACTAGAGTTAACGATTTGTTAACTATATAGTTCACGGTTTGTAAATTATAGTTTACAGTCGATAAACCTAGTTTATCAACTGTGAAACTATGTTTAGCTCATTTTTGTGAATTTGGCGTGCCAAAGATATATCGTTACGTTTTTATCGACTTAGGTCAGTCGCGGCCGTGATCTTACATGACCACATATCAAGATGCTGACTTCAGTCAGTCCCCTCACAACGGAGCTGGAGTGGATATAATAACGCGATTTTACGTATGTGTGGGCAGGATAGTTTGTTCTAGTGTGGATAACGGAAGTACAGTTTTGTTTGTTCCTGTGTGCAAAACAGACGTGGTGTAATTTGCATCGGAATGGATTTCGATTGCTGCCTTGATTTAAAGATAATCTCTCTTTCAGTGTCCTTGTTGTTGTTAAGATATTTTTCTTGTTACTTAATATTTACTTGAAAAGAATTCAAGGGTTCGGGGGGGGGGGTAAAACATGATAGATGAATGAATAGAAAGAAAATATACATGTCCTAAATCGATGGATCCCATTAATACGTACGATAATTTTATGTAAAATAAATGTAATTTATGATGAAGCAAGAAAATCAACAGTCTCGTTTTAAGTCATCATTTTGTGAGTTCTCGATACAATGACCTTGTCAGCAAATACAACTTTTCATTAAGTCAAATGCTGACGGATTCTTTTCATACTGATTGTTAGGCTATTTTTGGACTTTTGCGAGAAGCACTGACTTTTACATTGACAGTTTATTATCATTTTACAAACAGTGTGACAGTTTGCTAAAATTTTGTGTGCTGGTTATCATTTTACTCATCGATTGGATCAATGAAATCAATACTGATTTGCTTATGAAACTAAGAATACAACAATACCCCGATAATACTGGCAATCACATTGAATGATTGTTTCCCAGTACGGCATTTGTAGTCAGAAGCAACACGTCGTCAGTCAAAGCCCGTTTTCTGTCCTGAAAAAAGCATGTATTATATTTGTTGTGATTTGACCGGATGGGTTCTTAAATACGTATATCATGTATAAGAAAATTTAAAGAATGGAATTAGTGAGGCTACTCTGCTACTGTTGTACTACATAGCTATCAATATCATCATTATAGGAAGTAAACCTTGCCTTGTCCGTTTACATGTAATTGTTGTTTATTCAATGCGATTGGACAGTATTGTCAATGTTATTACTGGGTTCTGTGTTTCATATGCAAAGTATTATTGATTCCATTGAAATCAAACATCCAATCGATGAGTAAAATAATCAGCATACAAAATTTTTGCACGCCCTATCAAGCAAACTGTCACGGTGTTAGTAAAACGATAATACTTTGAAATTTTAACCTGTATCATGTACGGAGGTACACAATTGATAGTAGATAAGAAAACATTTAAAGTGGTCATAGGTATGGGTTAGGGGCATGTGAAAAGCGAGAGTTGAGGGTAGGATGGCTGTCATTTTCTTCAAGGACAATTTATTTGTGCTTTGAAATGACCCATTATTTTCGCTAAATGAAATGATGAGCTAAATATTTATATCGTAAAAGAGCTTCCGTACATTGTCCTAGAGTAAAAGTGAGCTGTCAACTGTAAAGGTCAGTCCCCCTCCCAATATTCCTTTTACACACTAAGTTGCCATGACAAGGCAGGGGTTTAAAAATACGGTGGTCCGAGGTCCGGGACCTAAAGTTTATGGGGGCGGACTAGCTTATTGTTACCCTCTAATAGTCCGTCGGACTAGTAGTTTTGAGAAGAAGAAAAAATTAATCCCGTGATTTTTGGGGCCGATTTCGGGCCGAAATTCGGCCCAATTCCAATTGAGAATATGCCTGTATTTTCCCTAAATATAGTGGAGGTTATCCCAAAGAAAAACTTACGAAATATGTAATCAAATTAAGTTTGTTTATTGCATGTTTTAAAGTAAAGTTCAAGCAGGTTTTCAGTGGTTGTTCAGCCACGTTGGATTTCTTCATAATTAGATAATTCATCCCACTATTGTTCTTGATGCAAGTAATTACTAGAAAATTCACACCAAGAATAGTCTTGATTTGTTATAACAACTGTTTGTTTATATAATACAAAGACAAAAACAAAGTATTTTGACAATGCTTTTAAATGACTGGGTTTTCTGGAAGATTCCCCAATTAAATTGAAGCTGAAATTCCCAATTCTTGAGGCACAAGCCCCAAGCCACAAAGTACTGACAAAAACCCCATTGTAATCAAATTGATTAAAAATTGTTTAAAACTAAGCATATTTTTCTTTAAACTTTGGACTAGTAATTTTATGATACGGACTAGTGAAATTTACTTGCTTAATAGTCCTTGGACCAGTGAATTTTTGGGGAAAATTTAAACCCCTGCAAGGAGACCACGGCGGGTGTGAAAAGTCGGCAGGGAATGCTACATGTATTTCCTCCATGGCACCTGATCCCACCTCTGATGTTTTGGAGGTCCGTGTTTGCTATGCTCCTCTTTTGTATTGTTAAGGGTCCTCCACACCATGTGACTTGTGACGTATATAGAGAAAAAATACTTTTACTTCCGGTTTTATCTAGTTTATGCATGGCTGATTTGGCCTAGCACCGTTTGTAAAAGAAAGTTTGCAGTACACTGAGAGCGACACCTAATAATAAACAATGAACACATGGCATGATCACGGAGTGACCGATGGAAAAAGATGTTCGGGGTTTTTTAAAATAAAAGAATAACAGACGTCTGGGATTATGTTACATAATAATTCGTAAACAACAGGTACCGGTATGACGAGAAACGTTTAGGTTATTTCTACTTTCAGGCTAATCAACCGAGTCTGCTTTGATAGTTGAAATTTCGGCACTAATTTGTGCGTTTCAATAATACATTATCTCATTGTGTGTTTATAAATATTGATAAAATAGTGTGCGTTTCTAGTTTTCCTCTTTTATATCTGTCCAATTCAGTGGTCAGTAAAGGAGAAATTACTAAATATAGTATGGTGACGTATACGGAGACTTGCCAAAGTTTTTGAGTCCCGGGCAACAGGAAAGATAACTCCAAAAAGGAACTTTGATACCAAAGATTTTGAAAATATTTTTTCTACATCAGTGCTAAATACTAAATATGCTGAATACTTTTAATTTTAATAAATAATTTTAATTCAATTTTTTGATGTAATCTAATTCATTAATGTTTCTTCTCTACAAAAGGAGTCCTTATTGACTTTTCTCGAGATGTATTTTAGAGAAAATAAGTTTTATGTACTTTTTATAAATAAAATAAATTTCTGTAAAAAATAAGTTGATCGATTAAATTAAGTTTTTATGGTTATTCTGTGAGCTTAAAAATCAACGAAAGGGTAAGACAAAATTTGTTGTGCTAGGTTTGAAAACGCCTTGGAAAAAATTTCTTGAAACTTGTGAAAGAATTATTTTTAAAAATCAGTATAAATTACATTTTAATCCCTAGACAGTTTTTAAAGGTTGATATGCTCGTTAAAAGTAATGCTCAATAATATGAAAACATAAGCTGTGGGTGTGTGGAGGATTTTGAGCACGAATACTGTTTGATATCTCCACATCTTATTTATATAATGTGAGACTCTCTCTTTTTCTTACCCCTATAGTTGACCTGTCCATCGCCATCGGAATCTGCCTCTCTAATCATGTCGGTGATTTCTTCGTCCGTGAGCTTCTCGCCTAGATTGTTCATCACTAGGTGGAGTTCCTCTTTACTGATATACCCATTCCCGTCCTTGTCGAATACTTGGAATGCCTCTCTCAGTTCCTCTTCCGGGTCACTGCATTCTGCCTGCTTCTTCGCCATCATATGTAAAAATTCATCAAAATCTATGGCACCATTTCCTAGAAAAAAGGAGTGCGGAAAAAGTCAAATAATATGTTAACGTCAGATCAGATTTTACTAACTTCAAAAACAAAAAAGAAATTGCGCGAATCACAAATGGATTTTTATCCTGTAAAAGATTCGTTTAGAAATCTTTTAAAGAAAAGTTAATAAGAGAACACACAAATTTAAAAAAAAAAACAGTTTGTGTAAATTCATTGTGCAGATTACTTACTAGTTACTCTTCAATATCAAGAAATATAAGTTATGTACTGCTAATAGATGTAAAGATATAAAGAGTTATATTAACATCAAAATCATTTTAATGAACTGCAGTATCAATTTCATGTAAATTAATAGCTAGCATAGTTAAAGTCAAGTTCGCATTCCCAAACATAATTTATCAAGGATGTCCCGATATTCGAGGAAGGCATCAAAATAGAACTAAATCCAAATCAAATCTTAGTTCATTTTTTCCCAGTAAATATCCAAACTGGAAACATATGAGTCAGACCGTGTGGAATCTTTTATTTCAAGTTTACTGGAATGTACGTTTTACTTTGAAGTGAGGTTGATATTCCATGCTTCCTGACATCATTGACAGCTGATTTTTCAATAAATACGGAACTCTAAAATATTAACTTACTTTGTCATTTGTAAAATTACTTTGTTGAAAAAATCTGATTGTACCCACAAATACTCTGAAGTTAAAATTATTTGCATTTCTGATTGACAAATCTATGTGTTTTTTGGAGACAAGATCATCCAACAAACGATTGGTCCCTTGGGTATCAATTACGCCCCATTATTAGCAGACCTATTGTATTTTTGTATAAAAAGAAAACACATGCTGGGTGCAACATTTCAATATATCGACGATGTATTGTCAATTAACGATAGTTATTTTCATGTCGAAACGATATACCCTGATGAGCTTGAAATAAAGATACCACAGAGTCTAACACATCTGTTTCATATTTGGATGTTTAAAAAGATATGACTGACTTTTTTTTCATACTGATTGTTAGGCCATAATTTACATATTGAGTTGTTCACGGATTTTTCCGGGTTTTTTTTTGGAACATAACAAGGAGCACACGGCGGGTGTGACATGTTGGTAGGAGATGCTCACTATTATCCCACCTCTGATGTTTTGGAAGTCTAGGATGCTTCGCTTCTATTTTGTCATATTTAATGGACTTTTGAGCTCGAATGTTGTCCGTCATCTCCACATATTTCGTTACAAAATGACGTGTTAAGTTTATATGGTGATGCAGTGCATTCAAAATATGTGTGGAATGGTATAAATTTTAAATGATGCTACGTGATATGTGAAATTTAAGTACTTTAAGTACAAATAAAAAGCATTGATATGAAAATACATGAATATTTTATCAGAAAATTCTGCATGTAGTTTAAATGAATTTCGATTTATATAATCCCGACAATGCATAATACACATACAGTGTGGATCTTAATATAAGACGAGGTTATAATAAAGTCTTCCTTGCAGTTCCTTCCTCCTACGTGTAATGAAAACAACTTTGAAACTGTTTAGATTTGAAATGCGTATGGTGTTCATTGTACTTTTCTCGTACCATGTATATTTTTCTATTTCCATATTTAGTTTTCTTCGTCAATAGTTTATTTTATTCAAAAACTTCTACATGAGAAGATGAAACCAATTTCTGTGGCCTTCTATTGGACATTCAGATATATCGAAGATGTTTTATCAATTAACAATATACATGTTCATTCATATCTCGATTCGGTGTATCCTAGTGAACTTGAAATAAATGACATCATAGAGTCTAGCTCGCTTGTTTCATTTTAGGAATTTTAGAGTCTCTTAATCTAAGTAACGATTGACATTAAGACCTACATGAACCAACAGAAAATTGTGAGAGAATTCTCGACTGTTGAATAAAATATTTCGTTTGAATGCAATTAGACACTCAGCGCTTTAAGACTAGCAACGTAAGTTATGCTAAAGGTACAATTTTTAAAAGTATGTTTCTTGTGTCAAGACTAATATATTTGACTTCTTGTCCTTGACTTAAGTGTTTGTCATTTTTACGAAAAACATCGTCATATTTCATGAACGGTTGGTGCTAGAGATTTCGTATGTCATATGCATTTAACAAGGCCTTACATTAGGTACCAACAATTTAAAACTTTTTACCTTGAAGTTGACTTAATTTAACAAAAAATTACATTGGTTTTACTATGTCATAAGCATAACTGTTTCAAAATGTTGTATATTCTTCATCTCTCATTTGGCTGCAACTATGGAGCATACATAGTGTATTCAAAGTCAACACATACCGTCCTCGTCAATCTCTCGAATCATGTTCTCGAGTTCTTTAACAGTAGGTTCCTGTCCCAGGGACCGCATTACCACGCCCAGCTCGCTCGTGGTGATACTTCCATCTCCATCTTTGTCAAACAAATTAAAGGCCTCACGATACTCTGTGAGAAAAGAGAAATAATCCCAATGTAGCCAAGGAGCAAAGCATAAGAGTTTCTATACGATTCATACAATGCAGGTAGTTTTAATTATACGTCATAATATATACAAATGGTTTAAATTTAAAAAAAATGCATGGTTGCTATGAGAGAAATTGTGTACTAGTAAAGTAGATATTACTTGTCGGATAGTTATTTTTCAGCAAATTATATAATTTTTTAATTCGTATATAGGTCATAATGATTACTATCTGACAAGTCGACAAAAAATATCTGACAAATACACATAAATATCAGTTTAAGTCGACATAACGTCTAACACGTTCACAAAAACATCTGAAAAGTGTAAAGAAATGATCCAAAATGAATAATAAACTCTTTTTTTCAAATGTATTTCACGTAATGTTTGTAATATACTTGTATTCATAATTGTACTATCCATGTATAGAGGGCCCCAAGGAAGACTTGTGCTTGCACTAATCGGGTTACCCTCTTTAAATAAAGTATTATTATTAATAACAATTAAGGTCTTCCGTTTCCAAGGGAAGACCTTACTGTTATTCTTAGGTTTCTTTTCCACATTTTTTTTTCTTTTTTTCTTACCGATTTTGTGCACGCGATTTCTCGGAAACGGCTCGCTCGATTTTCATGAAACTTTCAAGTCTGATAGAACATTTCAGGTCTGATAGAGCATGAAAAAATCTAGACAAATAATTTTTTATTTTGATGACGTCACCTCCGGTTCCGAGATTTTTGCATGTTAGTGGATTTCAGAGGGTTAGTTTGTCCGCGAGTTTTCTCGAAAATGGCTTAAGATAGAACCTTGAGATTTTCAGTGATAATAGAGCAATAAATGTAGATGTGCTGAACGTATTTCATATTCACCGAAAATGCTGTGTACGGAAGCTCGTTATGGACCGAAAAAAGGCATTTCCAAATTTCAAATTTTTTAAATCCTCTTCTATAATATTTCTTAATCTGTAAATAATTTGTTATAACATGTAGAACAAAAGTGGTGCAAAATGACAAGATCTTTCATCCAACATCACAAAAAAGGGGCTGACCCCTAAAATAAGGGATTTAGAGGGGCCGAAATTCTTTTCTTTATATCTAAAAAATTATTTAGAATTTGTAATACATTAAAGAAGCAAAGTTGTTCGAAATATCAAGTACAGTCTATTGAGATCGTCAAAATGTGTCCAATGACATCACTTCCGGCCAAACCGGAAGTAGTCAAAAATGCATATTTTTGCCGTTCTTGATACGTTTTTGGGTAATATACTTCACTGGAAGGATAAAACTTAAGTTTTTGTCCGTCGACGTCACTTCCGGTCGAACCGGCTTACTTTTGCAATAATCAACATAGATTTGGAAGATTTAAATCATTGGAGACGTCATTTCTCCTTTTTTTTTTTAATAAAAGTTACTTCCTGTCGAACAGGACGGAAGACCTACTCGTTGCTTTGCAACGAGCTTTGCTGTAGTTTTATTATTATCATTATCATTATTATTATTATTATTATTATTATTATTATTATTATTATCATTATCATTATTATTATTATCATTATTATTATTATTATTATTATTATTTTATCATACTGCAAAACAATGTTTTCGGACTTTCAAGGTTAGTTTTCTTTTCTAAATACATGTGCAATACCAGGGTAAGTATTTATCTGGGTCAAATCACCGGTCTCTCTACACATGCTAATTATTGATACACATTGTGTTTTTTAATTCACGAGACCAACTCTTCTACTATTCAACTACAAAATACAAAAGATGAAGCCCACGAGAAGCCTCAAAATCTCTTTATAAGCCTCAGTTTAAATAGGTAAATATTTTTATTGACATTTGTGAAGTTGAAATGAAATATACAGATACCACGATAGATTTATTATGTTTCCAATATTTTTCTTTGTAAATACTTACACCTACACTAGAAAAAAATATGAGCCAGCTAAACGGTGACAACAGGAAATTCCATTTATGACTATATATAAATCATTTATTACTGAACAAAACATGAGATGTTATATGCGTTGCTAGATTTCAGTTGTTTCTAATAACAAGGTCTTTTTAAACTTCCTTCCCTTTTCCATTCAAAACTTAGATCTGCTCCTTAGTTGGTTAAGGGTTTATGAACATGCATGTAGTGGTTTAGAGCTAGGAGTAAAGAACTCATTGTCAATTAAGGCATCTTACCCTCAACTTGCTCCGATGAGAACTTGTGTGTCTGAAAAATAAAAGACAGTCAAATTCTTGAATAAGATTCATAATAATGATGGACAGTCTTTCAATTGATAATATTAACATCTAAAACTGGCATTTAACATGCACAAATGAAGCTGTCATGAAATAATGAATATCAGGGTAAGTGATAACTTGTATTTCCCAAAGAAAAGAATTTTTTCAGATGATGTCCCAGATATTCAGGATATTGTAAATGTGAGTGTATACTAAAGCTCTATATAATTACTTTTTGTACATCAATGATGTTACGTAATGACCCAAATAGACTATATAGTTGTCATTAAGCAAGTTATCTCCTTTTCAGATCAACAAAATGATGTTTTGCTCGGATGATTTCTTTTAAAAGTAAATAAAATACCGTATGAACCTACCATTGCTTATCAGAATATCCGTGTAAGAAAAACTGTTCCTGGATAATCAAAGCTCAATGCGAGAAAAAGTAATTTCACATCATTAAACGAGATGTGATTATTTGCAAAAATATTTTACAAGAACGAAAAGTAGGAAATAACATATCTAGAAACCGGAAAAGTACATATCCGCTGTTCCTCCATACAAACAGATATATATGTATGTCACACCGAATTCCAGATTTGACTAGGGTATATGTATCAGTGATAAAACATTCTGCGGAGGCCCCTAAGTGATGTTTGTTTTCGTGGGTAATAGCGGACCATAAATCAAGCGAAAATATCCCTTGTTGCCATGATCTAGTAACTATCAATGAACTTTTCTATGTTATCTGGAAAAGCTAATCGAGGAAGTGTTTACAAAATTCCCATATTTGTCGCGCGTGTATTTTAGCACTTATTTGCGGCGGTATGTAATCTATGGACTAGGGTACATGTGCGTATCATTTTTTTTTCAATTGAAGTGTTATGTAGAATTTGGTTTCTGCAGACAAAATTTACAGTGGAAAGTACAGTGGCTGTTTTACAGGTTAACACATGCATAAACTGCTTTTAATTTGTATATGCTGTTAGAGGTTTCTATATAATGCGTTCATATTAATTTATGCTCATTTGAGCTGAAAGCTCAACTGAGCTTTTCTGATCACCTGGTGTCTAACATCTGCCCGTCTGTCTGTAAACTCTTCTCATTTTGAACTACAAGAACCACTGCGCAAATTTTAACCTAAGATGGTACAAAGCATCTCTGGTTGAAAGGGGATTCTAAATCGTTGATTTGAAGGGCCTTCTTTGGTAGTATAGATTGTAAATTGTTCAAACCATGGCCTGGGGTTAGGGTGGGGCCACGGTAAGGAATCAAAGTTTTTCTTTGTAATGTATAGGGAAAATCTTTCTAATCTCTTCAAGAATCACTGTGCTAGAAAAGCTGAAACTATCGTGGAAGCTTCTTCAGGTAATGTAAATTTCTAAATTGTTCAATCAAACCCCTGGGTGTAGGACAAATTATGAATCAAATAAATGTGAAAGCATCTCCTGATAGTGTAAATTTGTTTTCAATTAAATCACGACCCCTGATTGTAGAATTGAACTACAGAATGTGATCAAAGAGGGAGAGGGGTTTCTGATGCAGATCAGCTGGGTCAAAATGCATGAACCAGGGGAGCGTTGTGGTTTATGGGCCTCTTGTTAGCTATATCTATCATTTCAGATTACAACTCATATTTAAAAAAAATGTGTGGGTTTTATTGATACTTTAGGTCAGTGTTGTAAACATGACATGTCAATGACCCGCCGTCTCATTTTGCCTTTCACATAGTTTTAAATAAAAGACATTATACATTCAACGTCAGTCTTGTTTAATGGTTGGACCAAACACTAACTTATATCTACAAGACAAAAAAAGAAAAGAAAAAAATAAAGGTTATATCAAATCAAATTCTTGGCCCATAAGTAATATTCCCGGCAGGAGGAAGATTTGCCTTGTTCTTATGTAGCAAAAAGAGAATCTCACTCAAAAACCCTTATGTAAAGTGCTACTTTTAAAATACAGTCAACAACTGAAACTTGTCTCTCTTTCCATGAGTCAAGACTCATGGAAAGAGAGACAAGTTTCTGAATCTCAAGGCGGTCAGAACAATAATAATAATCAATGAGGAAAAATACAAAAGAATTAAAATACATGTAGCTAAAAAAGAAACCTGGGACTCCTTGACAAAATACAGGAGAGGAAATTATGCATGGAGAAACTTGTAAGGAAGCAGGAAAGAAATTTAACCTGTAAGATAAAAGGAAGGTTGATAATTACAATGTTCACACATGCGAGTTTGTGAATACATCTTCGGCAAAATCCGACTAGCTACAGTTCTACCACCAAAAGCAAGGCATCAGAAAGCAAAAGACTGTGATATCATGTCCCTGCAGTATTTGGAAGTAACCAGAAAAAAAACTATTTGCAGTGGTACAGTTCACAGAATTGGTTTATGTGACTGGTGTGCATAAGCGGAAGATTTTTCCAACAGAAATTCCAACCATTATATTTATGTGACTTTGACGAATTTATCTTAAACCATCTCCAGCTCTACTTCCTTCTAAAAGAAAACACATTTCTCAGAACTTCCTAGGCACACATGCACCGATGAAAGGTCACTCGCATAACAACATACTGTTAATATACATGTACTGTATACTGTTTGTAAAGGAAAAATGTGATAGAAGGCTTTCAGGAAGGGATAAAAGGAATGAAAAAATCCAATATACATGTATTAATTTTCATTACCTCGTGCAAGACAATGTAGAAATTAAAAAAAAATATTTTAATTTTTGTTCAGGAAATGAGAACTACCCGGCATCACTTAAAAAATGCCAAGGTTACCTTATTTTGACAAAAAAGTTATCTTGCTGCTATAAGAAAAAATGTTAAAACTATGATAGAAAAGCTCATAGGACAGTTCATTTTAGTGGAAAGATTAAACTTTATCGCTGTATCCTCAATTTATATCAGGTGAGCAATATTGCAAACTAGCTTCTTGATTTAACATTCTTTATCGTTTTGAAAATAAACAAATTCATAATAAGATTTACGAGAGGTCATTATTCTGTGTGGATCAACTTCCTTAATGTAGAGTATGATATTAAGGATGATATAGTATTTTCTATATGTGTCATTTTTCCAAGCTGCATAATAAAGTGTCAGTCATATTGTCCAGCCATGGGGTATACAATGGACAAGTGATGCGGGTTTTTTTTTTGTAAAATGGCGTGGTTACCAACCGAACACCCAAAGTAATCGAACGGTGACTGGGGCCATCGGGTGAATCGGTGGGGCTCAATGGGAGAAAAAATCAGCAATGTCTCCACCGATGCCCAAATCGTTCCTCATCGACAACCCATCATTCAAAGATCGACAGGTATATGGCCGAGCATCGTCCAGTGTCCGTTGAGTGGTGGGCAACAGACATTGGTCGCTCACGGTTCGACCAAACAATGACCGACCGATATTCACCAATGTCTGAGCGCCTGCCGGTCGAGCATTTTGTAGGATGGTCAATGAAAACTATCCGATTTCTGGTCGATGTTCGGCAGGTAATGGGTGTCAAGGAGATCAAAAATGATATCCTCTTGAGTCAATCGCCGTACGATCATCGGCGGGAATATTTCTGTTGCTTTGACAGATGTGTTAAGGACTACTTGGCCGATGAGGACTGATTTTGGGGCTTGGTTCACACCCCCACTTACCACCGGTTTACGGCCACCGGCCGGGAAATCTGACAGAAGCTTAACTGAGGTTAATTTCAACGTCAAAAGATAAATGTAAATCATTGTTTGTTGTCAAAAATAACTCCCGTTCATCATTCTACAGAGGTAGTTAACTATTTGTCTTTCTCGTTTTTACTACAGCCAAAATGTCGAGAGTTGAGTTGTAAGCCTTATTTTTTTTTATAATAGTTCACATTTGTATCATTTACAATTAAGATGGAAATGAAATATAGTAAAATTGAACTCCTCTTATTATGAGATCCTTTTCTGATTAAAAAGATATATACAAACTGAATTGGCTACGGATTTTTTCAGTTTTCCCGATCGTAACTAGGAGCACACTGCAAGTGTGTTCATTCCTCTGTGGCACCTGATCCCATCCCTGAGGTGATAGAGGTAGTGTTTGCTTTTAAAAAACCTGAAGCAGGGCAAACAAACGGACCTCCAAAAACATCAAACGAAGATCAGGTGCCATGGATGACCAAGCATCCCCTGTCGAACTTTACACCCGCCGTGTTCTCCTTGTCATGATCGGGTAATGGGGACTAGTTGCCATGGAGGAGTGAGTATCCCCTTTCGACTGGTCACTCCACCATGTGCTCCTTGTCATGATCCGAAAAAAACGGGAAAATCCGTCACAATTCATTGTGGAAATAATGGCCCAACAACTAGTATGAAAAACGGTAGTCTGCATAATGATAGATTGTATATTTGCTAACAAAGTCATTGTTTCAAACATAGAACTTTCGAAATGATGACTTTTTAAACAAGACTCCTGATATTCTTCTTTTATCAGTTTGTCAATAACTTGCCTTGTTTTAGGAATTCTTCATACGTAGAACATGCTCTTGCATATCGAATCAACGGTAAATATCAACCACGTTTGCAGGTGATAAAGGTATATTGTTGCATAATTACATGTAAGAGAGATTGATGATTGAAAATTTGAAGTCATCATGTTTATCATAAAGCTTTGTCCTTACATTACCATTAACATCGTTCTTAATATTGAAGAAACGTCGTCTATGTACATGCTAAAAGGCAACAGCAAGTGTTTTCTTCTTTTTCACGTGTAAGATTTTGAACAAATTCTGCTTCATATGAATATATATAAAGGGGGCAATGTTCGAGATGGCAGGAAATCCAAAACTCTTTTTATATCTGTTTACTGCATAAAGCATAATAAACAAAATAAAAAAGATCAGTATACATGTGGGTTTGCACATTTACTAGTGTACAGCTACTTTAGAAATATAATAATACACATAAATATGAGACAAAAAGTTGAATTTATATCTCCTTGATACTGTTCCGTTAAGAATACAGTAAAATGTGATTTGTTATTTTTTTTTTTAAATTCATTAACCTATCGTCATTTCTTGATTTTAAGAATATGTAGACACTTGACGTATACCTTAAGTCGTCTTGAATTTTGTTGCAATTAAAATAAGTTACAACATCTTAGAACTCAATGATACATCCATCAATTACACGATGCCAACATTATGCTACACTTTGTGTAAATTACACATTTAAAGGTAGATCTAAACAGGTGTTTTATTGCACACAGTGGTGCATAATTTAAAATCAACCTGAAAATTTATCTATCTTACGATGCATGGTCACGCATCAAAATTTTTAATCAACATGCTTGCATGAAAAAAAAAAAGATGGGAATCTATAACAGTTCATTGTTAGCTGTAATTTTTATTCATACTTAACATAAATTTTAAGTTTACTCAGAACGTATTTGTGAAATATTCCATTCTTTAAGTTTCAAATATTTGACTGAGATATGCAAAGGCTACAAGTATATGATCTCTGTATAGCTAGAAGAATGTCATAAGAACTAGGTATCTAAATAAATAGCACATATATTAATAATTTTGGAAATTAAATAGTGAGAAAAACATCTTTTTGATTAGGCAAAGTTTTAAATTATCTCAACAGATGTTAAATAACTCTCTCTCTCTCTCTCTCTCTCTCTCTCTCTCTCTCTCTCTCTCTCTCTCTCTCTCTCTCTCAACACAGTTAATAAATCGTTACATGGAGATGAAGACCATTATTAATAAGTTCATTGAGACAATACAAATGGGAAGAACATCAAACACGAACCTTTAAAACATCAGATGTAGGATCAGGTGCCATGGAAGAGTAGGCATCCCATGCCAACTATTCACACCCGCCGTGTGCTCCATATCATGATAAGGTGAATGGAAAAATTCGTAGACAATGCAGTGTGTGAATAAAGGCTAACAATCTGTGCTGTGTAAGAAAGGTCTGTCAGAATTCAACTAAATTATATATTGTAGTTGCTTACAATAGCATTGTATTGACTATAGAAGCTGCGGAAATTGACTCAAAACTAGACAGTTTGATATCCTTAATTTATCAACTTGTCAGTCAAAAGCCTGCCTCGTTTAAGAAGCAGTTCGTGCGCATAGCATACTTTTGCGTATCTAATCAAGAGGGAGAGAATAAACCCACATAAAGCTGATTGGGGTGTATTGTTGCATAAGTAAGGGTACAGCTGTATATTACTAGAGGAAGTTGACTCTATCAAAGTGTATCATAAAGTTTTGTTGTTAGAATATTATTAACACATTTTCCTAGTAAAATATCTAAATATGAAACAGATGCATCAGACTCTGTGGTATCTTTTATTTCAAGTTCACTCGGGTATATCGAGTCGACATATAAATTAAGTAATAACTGTCAATTGGTAATACGTCGGTGATATATCTGATTGTTGAGTTGAAGGCCACTGTGTTTTCTTCCTGTAATGTATTTTTTTGAATAAATTCTACTTTAATGTCTCCAAAAACTATACAGATACTAGTATTGTTGATCAGAAACTCAACCATCTTTTTAATATGAACATCAGGGTACTCGTGTGTACAATCAGAATATTTTAAACAAAATACTTTGAAATAAAAAGGTAGTTAAATTTACGAGTTCGATTAATTTGATATTTGAAGAAAAAAAAACAGCCGTCTTGAATGTCATAAAACTTGGACTCTGTTTTATCGTTGAGATATTGTTGTATCAAGTTTTGTAAAGTTGTACACTACTCTTTAAGTTTCCCTTTACACTGCACACTGATGGCTTCTGACCCAATGGTATTTTTCTGCAGTTAGAGTGATCAGCCCTTATATATAAATTCCAATATATATAAATTTACATTATACATGTATTACTAATTTTGTAATCAATTCCAAGTATTCTTAACATTTTAAAAGGCCAAGATAAATTAATTGAACATGTTATTTACTGTATTTTTCCCCTTTGAAGTAAACAACAATGATTTCTGTTCACTGATACTGTGTTGTGGTTGAACATTTTTCCTGAGGATAAATGGCATGCCACGTACCATATATTGAAAATTTAATAAATAAGCTCAATATTTTTAACCCCTTTATTCCATATAGTTTTTTTCAATGTCCAAAAATATTTTGCTCTGGTGTAGAGATTCTTTAGTAATGATTTTTAATGAAGTTTAGGATGTTAGTTCAAATTCATTTTAATTGTAGGGAATATTTTTTTTTAACTAGCTCATGTTTTTGAAGAATTTTTTTTCTTAAAGCAAGCTATGGACATAAGTTTAACCACTTGCAGAATTAAATTCCGTTTCTGGGACAAGTACATACAATTCGTTTCATCTATCTATTTTTTTCTCGCTTCCGAATTCCTGAACACAGAAGGATAGATGGTTTTCATGTTGCCCCTCTTAGTGCGAGAGATTAGCATCCTTCCGATATTTTTAATCTAAACTGACAAATTGTCAAGATCTTTTTCATGTTTGGTCCATTGCATGGCTTCATCTTCCACGGAATTCAAAATATTTTTGAAATATTATAAGGCCAGGTGTAACATTGGGGTTCCCTAACTTTTGGAGCTTCTAAAATAAGTCCTCGTTATATTTACGTCACCAGTAGATTATAGTTAAAGGGTTAAGAAAAACATTGAACACGTTGGAGGATTATGTTTTAAAAGTTGGCTATCTAAAGGTTTTTTTAATTAAAAAGACTGGAGCCAATAGTCAATATATAAATACAAGGTATGAAGGTCAAATTAAAATATGGTGGAATACAAGACTGCATCCTTATTACTTAAATCAAACGTATCATTTCTTTGCTAGGACTTTGAGGTTCAAGGGGGAAAAGGGTCGTTTTGGTTTCTTCCGTTAAATTTGTAGGGTTAAAAAACCTATGATTATAGCAATATCCATAATCAAAGACACAACCCCATATTCTGGTGTCAAACAATCCAAATATGTACTTTCTTGACTTTTTTCACTTAGACTATCTAAAACTCTCAAATAGACAGATGCGCAAGTGCGACGAAGACTTTTAAAACTATTTATTTTCTTAAGGTAGTGAATCAAAGGAGACATAGTATATTGTAGATTTATTGAAAATCATGCATAAAAAAATCACTGATAAAACTAAGTCTGATGTTTTTATTGCAATTAAATGATGTTTTGAACCAGAATTTTTATTTGTTTCACAAAAATTTTCACATTTGTTGGTATCAAGTACATGTACCTGTAATTGGTTAAAAATAATCGATAACGATGTAACTAACTGTTTAATATATTTTTTTAATGAAAAATGATACAGTGTATTGCTTTGACATGTGTATTGTTCATTTGCGTACGTTTGAACATCTTTGCCTTGGGTAAATAGACAATATTGACACTTAAAGTAAATAGAACATACACCAAAGAGCCACAGGAATATGTCATCTCTTCCCAGCCATCATTGCCACAAACTCTGAAACAAGAGAAAACTTTTTCAGTGGAAAAAAGAAAATTACAAAAAACGGTCGAATTTAATCAATTAAGTGGTTTATTTTTTGGTTTGGTTGGGTTCTTTTAAATTTGCATTTTAATGATTCCCCTCAAAAAGATATATACACACTCCAATTGATACTAAGTTTAAAAATGATTCAATTCATACTTAAATACTTAAATGTCCTATCAAACAACGCAGGGAAGGACCAGCAAACTTATCTTTATATTACACGAAAGTCTTCTGTTCTTTAGAATCATCCGAACATCGGTGCTTTAGCATAATTACATACCTTGATAATTGACCAATCCATCACCGTCTAAATCCGCCTCTCGTATCATCTCTTCCACCTCTTCGTCCGTAAGCTTCTCTCCTAAGTTTGTCATAACGGTGCGTAGGTTTTGCCCATTGATAAACCCTGTATTGTCTCTATCAAAGACTTTAAAGGCTGACTTTAATTCCTCTTCAGAATCCGTGTCCTTCATTTTTTTCGCCATCATTTGAAGAAACTCATCAAAGTCAATTGTCCCATTACCTATTATATAAACGTTTATTTATGTTTGTTGGCAGTTTTCAGATTACCATATAACTTTTGCAAAAACAGACCCAAGATAGTTTGTCAAATATAAGTATTTTTTTAAAAAGAAAACTTTTTTTAAAATCATACCGGGTATCTTTCTATTCCAACAACATTAATTTTACTTACAAATGCATTAAATTTTAAATAAAGAAATAATGTTTAATGTTTAAGTCAATGTTTTTGTCACAGTTTTTTTTCCTACCATCCACATCGACTTCCTGTATCATTTCTTGAAGTTCTGATTCTGTTGGATTTTGACCAAGTGACCTCATGACTGTTCCCAATTCCTTGGTGGTAATTGTTTCATCGCCATCTTTGTCAAAAAGACTAAAAGCTTCCTTGAATTCTAAAAAGAAACAATAAGGGTATACGGTTTCCATTTTTTTTCCGTATGCCTCATGGTTTAGGTACTATAAAACACTAATAATGGAAATCTTACCTAATATCTGTTCTTCAGATAGCTCTGCTACCAGATCCTATTAACAAAATTAATGTATCTTTATGTACATTCTACCACCTAAATCGTCAACACATTTATAAGTGTTAATTAAGCGTTCTGCAAAACCTGTTCCTTTATTTATATTTTAGAATGAATTGACATTCTCAAATTTTCCAGCTTATTATAAATTGATGAAAGGGTTTTATAACTAATGCAGTATACTAATAAACTACTTAGATGTTGACTCGATGTTTCAAAAAAGTCTTTGCTACATGTATTTATTACAACAAGTGCATGAAACTCATGCAGCTATGACAAAATAAAATGTAAATCAGTGAAACATATATGCAGATATTATTTAGTTTAGCAGGTTACCTTTGCACATTGTTTAGCAGGTTTTTAAAATGCTCAAAACTTTTATATGCTTCAAAATTACTTTCCGTGTTTTAGACCTAGAAAGAATTAAAAATTTTGCATATTTTTGATAACAATGATTAATGAAGGATACTTACAGCCATTATTTTAAAGTCCAAAATTCGGATCAAATCACGTGTATAGTTCCCGAGATTATATCTAAGTATTCATGCAACACCAGAATTATTTTTTGGGTGATTAAGCAAGTGATCCAATCGTCAATTTAAGAATAAACTATCAAATTATGGTCCATTCATTAACCATACATTTAAATCAAATACATAAAATCCGGGTATAATAGAAGTTTAGAAGAGGTGTATTAGTTGCAAATCGATAGCCGACAATAGATCAGAAAATATCGAATTTTAAATTCAGGACAACCATTTTGTGCATCGAGTTGCAATACCGTACAAGGAATAATGAATGTTTAGAAAACATTCAGCCATTCATGATGAACAATTGGACGCTAATATAAGTATTGTATAAAGTTTCCGATATTCCAACCAGTAAAGTAAACACAGAATTATTTGATCTGTAACATTTGCCTAACTTAAATCTTTAGGTTTAATGTTTATCTTTTCTTTGCTGAAAAAATGCTTTTTAATGACAAACGCACACATAGCTGATATGAGTGATTGGCATACAGGCAATAGATAACCCGTAAATGTAGGCTATCTGTTCCAATATTATCCCTTAATGCCATCCTTTAGAGGAGCTTCCAGGATACACCAACAACCAAAAGGAATGTCTATGATTTTACAACACTCTAAACCTCTTTAACCCAGAAAAATGGAACTTCGTGTTCAAGGATTTATCGATAGGACTTGTTATGATCTTTCAAAAACGTTATGCAATCAAGAATCTTTCTGAAATACGATACAATGAAATATTTAACCAAAAGATTACATTTAAAACTCTCCTAATTATATAGATACATTGACAACTTATACACGATACATTAAACATAATTGTCTGCAGGATATAAACGAAAACGAAATGGTTACGTCTGTAATGAACAGAGTATTAATTAAAAAGGAAAGTAAACACAACATGATGTAATAATTGTACTTCTGTTGCAAAACCACAGTAGGGTTATCTCCCCTACCGTGGACGATATGAAGTACTTTTCATACAGGGAGAGACATCGGACTAAAGAATCTTTCTATAAAACGTAAGATCAAAATCAATGCTCCTGGGTCAGAATATATAAAACAACTAAGAGTGGACGGATTCATTTATTCTCATGCAAACCACAGTCGTACAACAATTTGAACTCATTCATGTATAACGTTTCTCCTTTCAGTCAGTTAAATTTTGAAGCCTTTCAGTTCATCACCAGTAATAGAAGAACATCTTTTGAAGGATATGGAAAAAGATGTAAGCAAATCCAATTTATCCATTGACATCATTCATCATCGCTACAAATTCTGTAAGGCAAAAACGTATGAATTTTTAATTGTGTAATATCTTTTATATATTATATGCTCAAGATGCAAAACATTAAAATAATTCAAAGGTAGGCATACTAGAGCATTTCTTAATTTCTAAAAACCACTATATTTTTAATAACCCATCTAATCAGAAATTTTCAATATAGATTTAAAGGGTTCCATAATTTACAAAGATGTCATATGTTTAAATGAATTCAAATAGTAATCAACTAATAATCAGTTATAAAAGAATTGGGGCGAAAATAGTTTCCAAGGAAATTTTACAAGATTACACCCAAAACAATACAAGACGATTTTGTAATGTTGTATACGACGTTATTAGTAACTATTAATTATGCATACCGGTAGTATGCAATATGAAATTGTTCGATCGATCTCACCAAATCGTTCGGTGAAAAGCAAACATCTTGTGTTTATGACGATTAATTGGAACTCGTCCTAATTAATTTTCTTTTAGACTTACTTATATAACTTCTGAATGATATCTATGAATGCGATCCAGACTCATTAAGATATGTCTGAATTACACATATTACAAAAGAAAGGATTTCAGGAGAAGTAACTCTTTTTCACCAATTTCGAATGCAAAGCGTGGCTACTTTGGTTTCATGATGTGCTCATTGTTTTTCGACCTCTCAAAGCCTGTCCCATACTAACTCTCTTTTATCATATTCAAACTGCAAATGATTCGAAATGCAAACATTGTAAATATTATAAATCCAGATCACATTCAAATTTTTTAAATTAAATGGGTTGGTGTAAATATTCAATACAGACAATTATAAGATTTAGTTTAGTCACTGACCTTCAAAGTCTATCTCGCCATCGCCGTCCAAATCTGCCTTGTCGATCATCGAATCAATCTCCTCTTCTGTGTAGTCGTTTGACATCATCTTCATCATCATCTCTTTCAGTTCAGCACGGTCTATAGATCCGCTCCCGTCAGCATCAATCTCTTTGAAGGCGTCTCGAAGTTGTTCAATTGGATCGCTGGATCGCATTTTGTGGGTCATTATTTGCAGGAAGCTCTCTAAATCTAATCTATTACTACCTACAAAAATGATGAGGCTGAAAACTAACCTTTTGAAGAGTCTTCCTTTTAATACATACATAATCTTGAATAATTTAAGTAAAAATACATCAAGATTAAAAGATTTTTTAGTCAAGTGTAATAAAATATAGCTGATACAATTTATAAGGAAAAACTGGTACATGTACGCTTATAAATTTTGTTTTCAGACAACAATAAATAGATCTATTTTTGATAATGCTTACACATCAAAGATATAGTACATATTATGGTAACATTTATATAAAACAAAGAATAGATTATGTAGAATATATTATGTAAAATAGATCATATTATTGTAAGGTGCTGCGATTGCTACCTTTACACATTGTTTCAATGATATCACTAATCTCGTCCTCAGGCATTGGCTGTTCTACTAGTTCCAGTATTTCTTTTAAAAGGTCCTGGTGAATGTAGCCTCGCCCTTTCGCGTACATTTCAAAGGCCTCGGAGAAATCTGAAATAGATCCATTTTATACAAGTTAGAGAAAGGGTAATTTTTTGACAGTTTATTGCTTAGAGGTATTGAATTCTTAACGTTATCTCCTACATTTAAATCTTTAAAGTAAAAAAATTAAGCTTCTTTACCTGCGACCATCTCATCTTTCATGTGGTACGTCTGTAAAAGATAATCAGAAATATGTTAAAATAAGCCAATCCATGATTTAGCATGTGAGAGATATGATCCATGTATTATTTGCAACCTTAAAGAACAAATAGTTCATATACTGTAATGACTTACACAAAAAAAAAAATCGTGTTTAATGTTGTATAATGATGGTGTACATAATGAAAAGTATTTGGTGGCACATGTTACGAATACACAATTTTAGGAAGCAAGCAATTGTAGAACGTTATATGTATTCATTGTAAGAAAACTGTTTACTCCCTTTTTATTATAAATGTTAGTAAGCTTTCGATATTATGCCCGATAAATGTCGGATTAAGATGCTGACATATTATTGCATAAAATGTGGAAGTCTTTGATTAAAGAATGTGCTTAATAAGGTTTCAGCAATAATTTAATTTTAATATTTAAAAAACCATGTTCATCAGCAGAAAATTAAGGTAAGTAAAAATCTCTTTTTATATATATTCAAGCTGCTTATTTTTAGATACCTTTGAAGCAGTTTATCTTTATTCATTCATTTATAATTTTAAGGGGGTGAGAAAGATTCACTTAAAAATTCAAAGAAAATTACAATCTGTTACATTATATTGATACAGAATGAGCTTAAGGTAGTTTAAAAATTAACTGATAATGAAATCTGGTGCTTTAAACTATATGCATACATGTATGCATCAAATTTACTTTCTCTTGAAATCAAAAGTAAAAAAGAAAGTATTTACATTATACATACTTCTAAACAACAACTCAAACCAAAACGTGTTAATGTGCATCAAAAACAAAACACGTGTCAAACATTTTAAATACTTGATAACAAGGTGATATTTTTTCTAAATAAGTGCCCTAATGAAAGAAACAAAACAAATTCAATACTCTCAGCACTGGATATCTGCTCTAGGTCACGACATCTTGGTGAAATGATGTATGAAATATGGAGAAAATGAACAGTTTTCAAGCTCGTATGTTCATTCAAACAGTACAAGTCAGGGACAGAGCAAACACAGACCACTTAGACATCAGAGGTGGGATCAGGTGTCATTAACGAATAAGCAACACCTGCCAACCTGTCATACCCGCCATGTGCTCTTTGGCATTGTCAGGTACAAATCCACAGGCGATTCAGTTTGTAAATGATGGTAACAATTCCATGTATAATGATGATAAATAATATGTGTCATTCGTGGTTAATTTTTTAATATATCACTTTGAGGTGGATAAACATATAAAACAAACAAAAAAAAGAAGAATAAATTTATGATTCTTTTTTATCTTGGATTAAAATTAAGTACATCTTGTACTAAATGACAAATTTCATATGGTATTCAAGTTAGTTTTAAGAATACAAATCTAATACCGGTAGATATATGTTGATTTCGGGAAAAAAAATTTGTGTAATTAACTCTTAAATTCTCAGGTACATGTAGTTTTATGAGCAGATTTTGTTATAAAGTATCTCTTTTTTATGTAACAATGCTATTTCTTTATCTTTAATTGCAATGCTTAACACTAATACAATAAGGATAATGTATGCCATATGATTGCACAGTAATTTTGTATTGAAAGACATCATCCACAATTAATTTACTAGTTATAGTAAACAGTCAAGTAGGTTCCATATGCCATTAATTGTCAATAAGCATATCTAAATCATTTAATGAAAAGTGCATGAAAAGGTTCTTGAAATAACAACATCTAGATAAAAAGTAAACAGAAAGGTAAAAAAATACATTGATTGAATATAAAGAAAGCTAAGATACACGATCGTTGTGCTCTGAAATTGAATACCTGTTCCCCAAATGGATTCGTATTCTAGAAAACACAAGTTTATCGATGAACATTGATTTTACAACACACTGGTATCTACATACACATTGGATCGATGTTTTAAAATGGATTACAGTATGTTTACAAAATGCCAAAGAACGTAAACAATGGGAACTTACCGAAGACATTTTGTTTTCCACAAAACTTAAAGTAATTCAACCATCGGGGTCTTTCTGTTGGAAAAATAAATGAATAAAATGGAGTCAACGAAAATGGATGATGAATACAACTGTCAAAGAATCTCAATCCAAACTGAAAACATGGATCAATACAACGCTTGATTGAGCACTGTTAGACCACGGTTGTAAACCAAAGATTATTAGGTATTTTTATCTCCCGAGATCGGGTTAGGTTTTAAACAGTTAATACAACCATTTAAAGGCATCGATATTAGATCATCAAACAGCCTTTTATGGATATTGTCAAGAATGATTTATTTTGTATCAAATGCGGTATTAAAGTCAATAAATTGGACTTTTATAACTTACCTGTTCTATTTTTTCTGTACCATCATGGTCCAAGAGTTGTGAATATCAACACAAATTTCCGTTTCTATGTATGTTTCCAAACAAAACCGTAGCATGAGTTGATGTTTCAATGGCTTAGAATCGATGCCCTTTAAATTGTCTCGACCCTTCACTGACATTATATCAAGCGTGTAAAATTATTGAAAATTTCATTGTTAATATTAAAGGAGGACAATTTTATACTGAAAGCAGTTTTATTTATTTTAAAGCTCTGCTTTCTGTACATTTTTCCATTGAAATTTAAAATTTGATGTATATGTATGTTTATATTCTTTTTGTAAGGGAGGTATATAAAACTATCGGATTCGTAATATCGTTTTCTTATCTTATTTGCATCTTTAAAAATCAATATTGCTATTGTGGTTGGAAAGAATTTAAAAAATCAATTCTTCGTGCATGGAAGCTTTTTGTATTGGAGAAGAAAAATAGCAAATACTTCATCATTAATTTAAAAGTTTCATTCATTTTTGTAACTTCTCGAGTACATAGTACATGTAAGTTTTGAAGCATTGAACGATGAAATATTGGATTAATGTCTTAAAATATGATCAAAGATTATATTTGTAAAACATATTAAGTAGATCTGTAGTTTCTTTCTGTTAACATAATAGTCTTTATTTTTTCAATATATATACCAAAATCACAATTTAATCATTTACAGCACAACATAATACAAAACATTGAAGAACAATAAAGCTTAAGATAAAACAGTCGGTAAAATTTTATCACTGTTGTTCATTATACAAATAAAGAAAGCAATCTAAAAAAATTTAGAGCATCCCCTTTTATGATTTAATTCGTCAAAAAAAAATATTGATTCCTTTTTTATCAAATCATAATATAATTAACTACTGAATTGCTTTCGAGTCAAAGATTGTCACAAAAAGTGAAATTAGTATTCGATGACATCTTTTTAAGATCCTGTTCCTTCCATGTTTTCTAGTGCTCTAACCCGTCATCACCTTTATAAACTCTGTAAAAATATATAATAATAAAAAATTTAAATTGCACAAAATACCAAAATTTTCAAAATCAAATAGTATAAGAAAGAGAAAGAGAGAGAGGGGGATAGAGGAGATATCAAAGGAATGCTAGGATACTAAGATTTAAATAGATAGATATCAACAATATAAAAAAAAATACAGTGTATGACTCTCTAAGTTTGAAAATCTTACTAACTTACCAATGTAATTAATATCCCCATCTCCGTCTATGTCAGCGACTTTGACAGCTTCATTTGCCTCTTCGTCCGTTAATCTCGGCTTGTCCCCCATAGTCGTCAGTATCAGGTGGAGCTGATTAGAACTAATGGACCCAGTTCCGGTGTCGTCAAACACTCGGAACGCCTCGCGAATTTCGTCCTCTGTGTCCGTCTCCTTCATCTTCTTTGACATCATTTGCAGGAATTCATTGAAGTCAATTTCTCCATTGCCTAAAAAGTGAAAAAAATTAACTTTGTTTTCAAAAGGTCTTAAGCCAACAAACATTCGGTCAAATAGACATGTGAAGAATACTGTTATCTTTTATCTCTTAATCCAATCTATAGAATTTTATAAAAATCAATTGCAACCTGATAGAAATTTAAGTAAGTTTTACCATCTTGATCCACTTCGTTGATAAGTTCCTCCAGTTCAGCGTTTGTTGGATTTTGACCTAGTGATTTCATTACTGACAACAGTTCGCCTCCGGAAATGTTCCCGGAGCCATCTTTGTCAAAGAGACTGAAGGCCTCCCGAAACTCTGTCAGCGACAAGAAAACATTTTGAGGACATACTCATGATATGGATATTGCTTATATCGCATTCAAACTTGATAATCAAGTATTTTGACAATAAATGTGGTGTAATTATGAAAACATGGTTAGATTTTAGAGACTTTTTTGAAATCCATATTGCACTGGTTATTCCTGAGAAAATGTGGTGATTTAGCAGTGAAAAACAAATAAATGAAAAGGAAAAACTACTTTCTCAGTTTCAGATACATTATTTTTTAAAGATGCTTAAAATTTAACGAGAGAGTGAAACATTACCTGCGACTTGATCTTCCGTCAGTGCATCCTACAAAACAATATACACGTATCATGAATTTTAAAATTAATTTTATAAAATTATATATTTATTTTTACGTCTCATTGTGTTCAAAATTGTATTTTGAAAAGAACTTATTTTGTATGAGCTCACTCACCATGTTTTCTTCAGTATATAATCCTAAATGAAATATTAATCATTTGTTTAAGTATGTCAGTACAGATTTGGTGATATCCTGCTTCTTGTAATACAAAGGGTGGATTGTTTTCAGAACTGCTTGGCTTATGTTAGGTAACCCAAGACGAGATCGTTATCTAATCCCCACTGTATGATGGGTCCTTTGATTTAAGTCATTACTTCAACGAGTTAATATCTGTCTATATTATAATCTTAAGGAAAGGTCGTAATTAAACTTTAAGAGAATATTTTTTTAATGAAGAGAATTGATGAGATATTTCCTTACCATTATTAACAGACGGTTTTAAGAAGAATTTTTTTTAATTTGATAGTTACATCGAAACTAAAGGTGTTCATAAAATTGTGTAAAATTTTTCGTTTATTTCACAGTTATGCCTATGTTCTTGGTTGATAGAACAATTCTGTCTTGAAAAAAGTTCATTTTTACCGATTAAGGATTGATAGGAAAATTAGTTAACATGAAATTATTCAGTATTCTTGATACTACTATCTTTTTATTATACACTGAGGAATCCTCAAAATCTAACTTACTTTTGTGGCAATGAATATATAATGAGATGAAAAGCAGTATTCAAGCTGATAAGTCAATTCAAATAATACAAATCAGGAGCAGAGCAAAGACGGACCTCTAACACATTAGAGGTGGGATCAGGTGCCATGGAGGAGTGGGTATCTTCTGCCGTGTACTCCTTGTCATGATTGGGAAATAGTAGAAAAATCCATTGACAATTCAGTGTGTAAGAAATAACCTAACAATTAGTATGAAAAACATCAGTCAGCATTTGACTTAATAATGTCAGCATTTGACTTAATGATTGTATTTGCTTAAAGGGTCATTGTATTGAACACAGAACTTAAGAAATGATTATTTTATACGAGACTGTTGCTAATCTTCTTTCATCAACTTGTTTGTCAGTAACTTATGGATGCTCTTGCGTATCGAATCTACTGGGCGATATAATCCCCATATCCGGTTGATAAGGGGTCTATTGCTGCATAAGTAAGGAAAGGTTACATTTGAAAGTTTAAAATCATCGTTTTTATCATACAACTTCGAATTCATTGTTTGGATACCATGAACGTCTTTTCTGGTAAAATATCCAGATATGAAATATATGAGATAAAGAGATATAGAGTTAATTACCAATTTTTCTGCTGTTTCCAGATAATTATTATTTAAAGAGAATCATACCAATTCACTTTTCAAACCGGAATTTAAAAAAAAACTAAATATGCCTTTCAAACGTTCTGGAACCAAACAACTACATTACATTAAGGCATTGTTTAAAATGCTCATACTCATTCTGGGGAGTCTGCTTTCACCTTACTCAAAATGTTTATAACAGAAGTGTTAATCATTTGCAACCTGATATATTGATCAGCACCATTTACTGGCGGCTCATCAAATACTAGTAATAGATACATATTATTTGATAAATTTCTTTGTTTATTCTTTTTGAATGTACTTTATGGTAAAAAAAATCAATTTTTTTAAACTAAATAATAGTACCAATTAATTTAAGCTTAAAGACATGACTTTGATGCTCCTCTTATGTCTTGAATAAGGACTTAGATTTATAACATCTTATACAAAAATTTTGATTTATAAACAAGCTACAAAACTGTGGTTTTACAGTGTTCAATCTGAGGATGCTTACTCCTTCTCCCGCCTTTGGTGTATCAGAGGTGTGTTTTCTCTCCTCTCAATTTTCATTGTTTAATTTGACTTTTGATAATTATAACTGACCATTTTCTTCAAATGTCTTTCGGGAGTGACGAAAGTAATTTTATATAAATTAATTACAACATACCTCTACTAGCTGCTGTCTTTCCCCCATTTCTTCTTATGGTCACACAAGAAACTGCAATTCCTTTTACTTCAATACACGACATGTTTGCATGAAGCAAAGTTTGGGGATTAATAATTGTTAAAGAGCGGAGAAAAAGAAAACATACGTGAAATGTTAAATTGATTGATTTCTTTGTTAGAATTTACAATATTTACATCCACAGAGTTAAATGAAAATTATTAATGGATGTCGAAACTTCGGCCTGGTATCTTGTCTTGTGTAATAATATATATTACACAAAGAAAGCAATTGAATGAATTGCATTCTGCCTAACTTGAAATGATAGGCATTAAAGAAGTCGATATGTATAGTATGTATAGTTACTATCCATAGGAAGTCCTTATAGATCAAAGCGTTAGTTCTACTTCCACTCAGACAATACAAATTTATTTCACTTTAGATGGTAATCTGATCCGAAGTTTTGAATTATTGTCACTGTTTAAGTTTATGTTAGAAATAAAAATGAGCAGATTGCTTTCAAAATATGTTTATCAATATCGTTGAATTTTAATCTCTTTAGTACATACAATCGGGGGAGGGGGTGAGACTCAAAGGATTGAGTCCCTTCAGAAGTTTGATTGGTACTAAATTCGCATCGAAGTTAAATACACTGAAGAATCTCCATACTTTAGTTTGATAGTCTACCACTACAGGAAAATAGACCTGACTAGAAAAAATCTTTTAACAGGATGTGTGTTCTCGATATACCTAGGAAAAAGACTCTCTGGTACTACAAACATTGTGAAATATGTACTTTTTTAAATCTTTGGTTGTTTCAGAATGAACTATTTTTATCAGAGATCATTTGAGGAACTATGATTATTCTACCATTGTTATTAAATATTTATTGCAAGGATCCTGGTATTAACGCTAGGGTAAAAGTTATTTCATTGCAATTGATAAATATTTGAATAGACATTTTTTCGAATTTCTATACAGAATCAAAAGATTTTTATGTGAGAATGTTTATTAAGTCCGATTAAGTATGCCTAGTAATAGTGTTAAGAAAGAAGAAGGCACTGAAGAAAAAATACCACTGAGAAAATGACGGGCAATAGTAGAGAATATACAAACCATTGATGTTAGAAATGTACAAAAGGTTGAGAGATTTCCATTGAAAATGAGAATTCATTATGTCTTTTGAATTTAAATACCCCCTATTAAACGTCTTAAGAAGGTATTAAATCCATTACACGATACAGAAAATGTTAATCAAAAGTAAATAGTCTTTTTCTCGATTCACAATATCAGGGCCATATATATGCAGTACTTCTGTAATTTTATTATCTAATTCAAGTTGTTGAAGTATTTTATTCCTTCTGTTCCATCGCCCACATGTTCTCTCACTGATATTTTGCTTGCATTAAACATAATTATCCAAAACTCTTACTCACAAATCACAGTTTCTTAATTTTTCATATTACTTAGAACATATACTGTATGAACAATGATTTTATTACCAGATCTTGTAAATATTAACTTTAAATGCAAAAAATGGATGTGACATGGTATGTACTTTTCCTTGGTCAGGGAAATGGGAACAAAATATAAACATCAACAAATTTAACAATCTATAACAATTATATATACAATTAATAAATCACATTCCTCATTCAAATCAAGATATTATTTTTTCTTTGCTAAGGAACTTTGTTTTGGGTCATTTTTTGTCTCTGTCTTGGTTTCTGGTTTAGATGCCGGTGTACTTCCGGTGGCGCCACCTTTTTGAGCGATGGCTTTTTGCTTTTCCTCTTTTTCTTCTTGTCCAGCACCAGCCAACATTTTTACAAACTCTGCAATAAGAATCGTTTTTGCAATCATTGAGGCACTTGTAAATTCTTTAAAATCTTGATAACAAAGAAGCAAAATATTCTACCTACAATGATCTTTTTTTAAACCTTGACAAAAATTGATAAGAGCATGCATAATATTAATATGAAACTAAGCAAATACTATGCATTTTATCACAAGCTTATAACGAGTAGTATAGATGCTTAAGTCTATTTTTAATGACAAAGAATTACATACCATCGTAATCAATATCGCCATCTCCGTCTATGTCTGCCTCCTGGATCATCTCATCGACCTCATCGTCTTCCAGTCGATCGCCCATCGTCGTCATTATGTGTCGTAGGTACGCCGAACTGATGGATCCAGTCCCCTCTTTATCGAAAACTTTGAAAGCCTCTCTTATTTCTTGCTCGGAATCAACGGCATTCATCTTTTTTGCCATCATCAGGAGAAACTCCTGAAAGTCAATTTCTCCATTCCCTGAAATTTTTAAGAATAAAAACCTAGATATAAGGGTATGAAATGTTTTGAAAGTAGGGAAGATTAAACAATTATTGTAACATTTTGTAAGCATTTACACAGTCATACAATGACACCATACATGTATGCTTCAGCCAGTGATGTTTTACAAAGAAGTTCAAAAAGCAATGAGAGTGAACCAAAGAGAAATTATGATTGATATATCGACAGTATGAAGTGAGAATTTGATTTTTCATCTTCGATATAGTGTTCAGTTCGTCAATATAAAAAGGCATTACCCTACAGAGGCGTATAGGTATTGACATTTGTGTTATCACTTGTTCAGTCTCCTAATTGTTATTGTATTATCAACATATAAAATATTATAACTCCTTATTTATACACCTGTTTAAATTCTATATGTGTTTGAAAATAATTTAAGGTCCTTTCCTTATATCATTTCTTTTTTGTTTTATTGCTTCGATTATAAAAAAATATTGATAAAAAATATTGATCGAAACAAAAGATTTAATCATAATGATAAAATATGATAGGTCAAGACATTACAATGTTTATTAATTTATTTATGAAGCTGAAGGTGACAAACCATGATCAATCTAAACAAAATCTACAAGCAATACAAATTCATGAAGATGGTATAAAATACGCCCCACCCGGAAATTTCAGAGTGGAATCAGGTGCCAAGGAGTAGTGAGTATCCTCGTTAACAATTCATGTCCTTCGTGAGCACTATGAAGATTCTGCGGATATATTTAGTTTAAAAACAAAGGCTATAACAGTAAGTATGAAAAAGGTCAGTCAAAATAAGATCTCATAACAAACTTTATTTGCTAACAATGTCGTTATTAAAATAACAGAATTTACGAAGTGTCGATATTAATTGAGGTTTTTGAAATCATGAACTTTTTTGTCATTAGCTTTCCTCGAACAATTTGATCGAAGTATATAAATAAAAAGGATACATATTTTATATGTTGACATACCTCTTAAGATTAAGAAATCGTAGAGGATTAAACACAAGAAATGCAGAAAACAATACGGTTTCGTGTTACCCTCTATTTGAAAACCTGCACAACAGCTCTTGATTAATTAGAGGTAAAACAGGTGTAACTTAGATTCAAATGTGAAAAATAAGCTCGCCGAGTGATATTTTGTGAGATTAGAATCATTGGTCCTTTTCTGCCTACCATCAATGTCCACTTCCTCTACGAGGTCAGTGAGCTCCTGGTCAGAGGGGTTTTGACCAAGTGACCTCATAACTGTCCCTAACTCGTCGTTGGATATTGTTCCTGACCCATCTTTATCAAAGAGACGAAATGCCTCTTTAAACTCTGAAAAGACAATAAAGATTTTTTAAAATTTATTTATGAGATATATATCTCTAAAAAAACAAATTTAATTTTTTTTTGTCTCATATTATTTTCTTTTAAAACAGCTCTAAACTAAGCTTGCATTAACAATAGGACAATATTTATTGAGCATAAAATATATCATTTATAAATAATACTTAAAAAGTTTAAAAACATGGATTAAAAAACAAAGCGAGATAGAACTCAGCAAACCTCAAACCTTTTTCTCATATGGGTAGTTAAGATTTCATTTAATTGTGTCCTGATTTCCTGCCTAGATATTACTTTCACAAATATCAATACTTTGAGAACAACAATCACAAACTACAGCAAATTGTTCCAAAGCTTATAAAAGCAAAAAGATTGTGAAAATAAGACCAAAGCTATGAACATCAAATTATATCAGACTCCAACGACAAAAAGGAGTAAACCAGCTTCGACTTAAATATCATCTTTATTATCTATAAAAGCTTTTTTTCCAAGTCAAATAAAAATACAAAACATGAAATAAAAACCAAAAGAATCTGTAGACTATATGGAAACAGATTTCCATAATAAGTAAAACATTCATCCTGGGGTCTGGCCACTAAGTCAAGGTAACTTTTTGGAATATCTTGTTCAGTGTCCCAGAAAACAGTACAAAAATCCTATGTTTATTAAACACTATTTAGCACTCTATGGACCTCCATTTTTAAATGCAAAAATTATTACAAATTACTGTTGCCTAGTAAAACCCTGCAAAGATATGCATCAAATCTGAATTTATTTTTTATATATATGAGCAACCGGTATGACAATACACCAGAGTTTTTGTTAACATGTCTGACAGAGGGACAAACAAGATCATAACAACTCTTCACTAATCGACCATGGTTGTTAATTTTTTTTTCTAAATAAGTTGTTGAATGTAATTAAGAGTAAGGGATAGTTTTGTCCAAATATGGACTTTTTCAAACAAGTTAGGAAACACAACTTCAAAAGTTTCGAAATGAATGTGAAAATTAAAAGATTATTTGTCAGTAGAATAAAAATGTAGACATAACAAAAAGTATTTTAGCTCCAACGTCCGTTCAAACTATATATATCAGGAGCAGAGCAGACTGTCAAGCAACATAAAGATAATATGTTATATTCAGAATAATATTTTATAAGTGTACAAAGTATTTTTTGATAAAGATAAGTCAAGTTTGCTTGTACTAATACTGGTTACAGGTATAAAAAGGACTTTTTTGTAATCTTACAATGTAGATACAAAGGGTTAAGATTATATTAATTCGGTATACTATATAACAGGTTATGTTGGATGAAAATAAAGGTTTAATCTAATTAAGCCATGCATTACACAACATCTGGTCTCAAATATCCGAAGAAATAAATTACTGTGTATTTAACTGTTTATAAAGTACATGACTCCTCTGAACTTTCCCCTGTTAGACAGATCCTTATTTGACTTGAATTTTTTTAAAAAAAATATCAACATAAGCTTATTATTCAGAATTAAAATAGATTTGGGACCATATTTTTGTAATGTTTTACTCCGCCAACTTTGATGACCAGCAGTAAATCTTCTTACGACTTAGAGTTGGAACTGACATGAGAAATCTACACAGGAGAAATATACAACCTTCTATCTGCTCCTCTGTCAGGTTCTCCAAAATCTCCGTATCTTCAGCGTTCTGTAAAATCAAACATCCTCCATTCAAATGTAATTCCTAGAGTGAAGTTGTATTTATTGTGTTTTGTTCATGATTAAACATGAAACAATTATTGATTTTGATAGATGTCAAAGAGGCCAATAACAGTGCTTTTTTTAGTACTCGCTGATAAAAAAAAATTAACTACAAATGCATTCTGCTAAAAATTTCCTACTTTCATTAAATTTTTATTGAATAATATTTAGAACAGAAAACAGCAAAATAACAATAGAATATTGCAGAGAGTCAGCACAGTATTGAATTTTTATAATCATTGTGCGCCTCGAGGATTTTAAAAGTTTATCTTTTAAATGAATGCCTCAAATAATTCAGGCGGAAAGTTTAAATAGTTTCATGTGGTTAATGATTAATTTCAAGATATTTGATTGTATTTATTTTAACTTTAAAGATAAGAGATATCAGTCAACTGTTTCATAAAAAATATATTTGTAAATTCATTGTCGAAGCTAACGATATCTTAAACAATTTAAAAATGAATCATTTGAATTTTTCTGACAAACTTTTATATTAAAATAAATCCTTACCGCAACTTCACAGTCTTCCATTGCAGAAATATTTAAGAAAGGAGAAAATGGGAAGAAATTACACAATAACAAACATATAATTATTGAATGCTGTCCCGCCTTGCTGCTTGCATTTTGTATTCATATGCAATACATTCTGACGTGAAAAGTGTTTTCTTTCCTCAATAAATAAACATTTATAAGCTGTTCAATGAAAGGCCTAAAGGCTGTAAACTTGAATAAAATTTTACTGGAGTAAAAATCCATTGAATTGAATCAATAATGAAAGGTATATATTTGCTGTTCGCGTCAATTGAATAAGTGTACAACTGCCGCTTCTCAGAGAATAATAGAATAATCTATACAAACCATGGTTGGCGAGTTATCCTTTTGAATGGAATTAATAATTGCATTAGCGATGGTTTCCGGCCTAAGTCATGTTTACATGAAGAGAAGTGGTCTGTTTTGGTACATACTAATACGACGAATTTTAAAAATCGTATAAACTGTTAGGAAACAATACATGACGCGCTAGGGTAGAGGAGAGGCTTTAGTGATCAGACCTCTTTATACATGGGATCAATACCTTGTATAGAGTCTATTGTACTTTATGCCAAATAGATATTTAAACATTACTAATTAATTAAGTATAGAATTTAACACATGTGGAACGGGATATCTTACTTAGTACTTGTGGTTCATATACACGTGTAACGTGGATAGAAATTTGGATGGAAATGATAAAAATTCAACAAAATATTTGAATATAAAAAATCTACCAGTATTAAAGAGATTAAGAATTAAATTTCCATATAATATCGGGTTTAAACGACTATATAAGGAATTTGAATAACTATTAATATGGAACGCCAAATTAACATATATTCAAATATTTGTACCTATCTTCATATAATTGCACCAATTTTCAAATAACTGTACCTATCTTCAAAAGAATTAAAGATAGGTACAATTGAATTAAAGATAGGTACAATTAAATTGAAGATAGGTGTATCTCTAAATAATTATACCTAGGTACAAATGAATTATATATATGGAATTACAATCTTCAATTCAATTAAAGATAGGTTCAATTGAACTATACCTATCTCTAATTCATTTGAAGATAGGTATAATTGATTTAATGATAGGTACAATTGATTTGAAGATATGTTCAATTAAAACATATCCACATATATTAAGACTTCAATTATACCTAGGTTCAATATCGTTTTGTGTTGTTGGAAAATTTGAATAACTTGGAGACAATATTTTGTAATACGCACAGAATTACAGAGCGACGACAACAAGGATGAAAGGAGAAATAAAGGTTAATTCAAAATGTGTAAAAAGCATCATATACTTATTAAAATACACATGTATATATGTAATGTTGGTATATCTTTTATGGCAGCCAGATAAAGATGAAGATAAACTTTCGCGCCAGACTTGCTCATGTCTCTATGCTTTAGTGCTCTCTTTCATACTTTTTGATAATGTCAAACACACTTTTTAATATGTTTGATAACATTTAACTATGACAGAGAGAAGAGGACAGCAATACAAATGATAGAATTTTAAAAAATATGTTTATAAAAAAAAAATAAACAATAAAACATAGAGACTTGAGCAAGTCTACTTTCGCGCCAGCTGTGACGTTTCGGAAATGACGTATGATAAAGGGAACATACAAGGTAATTAAATCTACATGCTTAATAAAAAGTTCAATGGTAAGGAACATCCTGATTTTTATATTATAATATGGATAACAAAATACTTACTTATAACTATTATAATTTGATATCATTCATACAAAATGAAATGACATGCGACTATGCAACACGCATCGGTTGACTTGCAACATTGTCTTACATATGGTGCTTTGTGTCTTATTCATGCCGACATGCAAGTGTGTCGACGTGTAACATAATAATGTCAACGTGTAACTATAATGTAATACTTTGCATTATTCGACCGTTTTCATCTAAATTATGATTTTCCTTCTATATTATATGATTTTCCACTTATACATTGTATATTTTGCCATTGTATTGCATCATTTTCAATATAATTTTTCATTCGCATTCTACACTTTTTCATTTGTATTTTTTTAAATAATTATTCATATTAAATGATTTTCCATTTACATTCTATAATATATATTTTATAACTGCATAATGTTTCATTTGTATGTTTGAATTTTTTTCATCTGTATTATATAGTTTTTATAAATTTTGAAAATATTATGTATTCGCTAACTGTTTTAAAACATTCATTCACTGATTAGAGAAGTCAAAAATTAATTTGGATGAGTTACTTCTCTTTGCCAATATAAGATTTTTAAAAATTAGGGAAAAGTCTACTTAAAGTTATTAAGAAATCTTTTACAAATTAAAAGAAGAATATATATCATATTTAACATAACTTCTATCACCAAAATCATCTAGAAACTTGTAATCAGTTGTCAAATATATAACAGAGGTAAACAACTGTGAACATTCATCCATGCGTCGTTCAAATTAAGAAATGATTTTGAAGAGGAATTTCTTTGCATATATTGGTACTTGAAACACATCAATATTTAAGATTTCAAAACAGTAAGGATACAGTTATTAAATTTTATTGGGCAAATTTCAGACTAATATATATTTAAAATAAGATAACTTCTATCACCTAAATTCATCTAGAATCTTTTAATCAGATGTGAAATACGCGATTCATTAATCAGAGAAGCTAAGCTTTACTTTTTGTAGTGTTACCTCTCTTTGCAAATGTACTTGGAAAAAATTTCATTATGAAAGACAAAAATCAAGGATAGATTGTACTAAAAATATATTTAGAAAATATTTGCAAATTTACAGTAGAATATAAGATATATATTAAATAACTTCTATTAACTAAATTCATACAGAAACTTAATTTTATTTAGGTGTGAAATACTCAATAGGAGAAAAACAACTTTAAACATTAATTCATGTGTCGAACAAGTCAAGATATAATTTTGAAAAGTTATTTTCTTTACAAATTTACACAAAAATTAACCAAAAAAATTTCAAGAACTAACTTTTACTACAGTTATTCAGAAAATTGCTTTAAATTAGCATGCTTTCAGTTACACTGCTTTGCATAAAAGCAAGCAAAGAAATTTAACGTGAAACAAACCCTCTCTTTATATGAAAATGTGCCTGTACATAAATCATATTCATTACTCAAAATATCTTACTTTTTTATGTAAATTATTATCCCTTCAGTTTGAGAGCTTTTTTGTATTAATTATTTTCTTCTATTTCTCAAAATGTAATATATTGTTTTCCTACAATATAAATATCGAGTCAGAAAGAGCTCATTTAAAATTTTGATTTTCATTTTCGTGCAACAAAGCATCTCTATCTTTGAAGAAAATAAATCTAATCTGATTTTTTTAAAGTTTTGATTGAAATATTTAAAATATCAGTTTCAAACTTCTCATATTTTATCCAGTCTTTGTTTCATTTATGAAAGTAGAAAATTGAAACTTTCCAGTAATTCGCTGCTTTTGTTTTTAAAATAGGGAAAACATCATAGAATGACATTTTGTATAAACTTCAAAGATGGTGGTAATGAATACATGAATGCAATGTGTCTGTAAAAACTGGTTTATTGTCTTTCTTTTCCAATTTATCAATTAAATTAAAACAATTTTTTTTACATAAAGAGTTTTCGTTTGCAACAATATCAGTTAGCTAGGAATATGATTCAGGACAAATATTTGCATGAAATGAAAATATATGAGTGTCATTCACACGATGCTCCTGTTGTTTCGGGAATCTTTCACTACTTCTGTGTCATCATTGTTACAAATTCTACAAAAAGTCAATGTGAAGATACTATTGATTATAATACTGGAATAAATTTATTAATTATTATATGTCTTTCTTGGTTTGTTTGCTTTTTATAAACTAACGCATAAAAAATTAAATCAAAACTCGACACAGTGAGTCTGCTATAGACAAATTATAGAGCAACCAAAAGGAGTACCTTCGTAATTCACTTTTCCATCACCATCAACATCTGCCTCCCGGATCATCTCGTCCACTTCCTCGTCTGTTAGTTTTTCTCCAAGACTAGTCATAACGTGACGTAATTCAGCAGCGCTAATGTCGCCACTTCCGTCTTTGTCGAACACCTTGAATGCCTCTCTTAATTCTTCTTCTGAGTCTTCGTCTTTCATTTTCCTTGCCATCATTGTTAAGAATTCAGGAAAATCTATTGTACCATTACCTACAATTTCAATGAACTCTATCTTTAATCTGTATAATGCACTATGCATGTTAAAATACAATATCCGTTAGATTTACTAGGTTTGATGTAACGTTGTATGAAGCAAATAATGTTAAAATCAGAATCATTACCGTCAGCATCCACTTCGTTGACCATGTCCTGAAGTTCAGCTTCAGTGGGATTTTGACCCAGTGACCTCATTACGGTTCCTAGCTCTTTACTACTAATTGTGCCATCGCCATCTTTGTCAAATAAGCTAAATGCTTCCTTAAATTCTAAAATTAAGACAACGATAAGAAAATTAGCAGATTTTTTTTTCTCAAAATGAAAATCATTCAATTTGAGAGAAGATTACAAATATAACATGAATATTCAAACAACTGATATTATTAGTATCATACATGTATATCTATTTCCTTTTAAGACAACCTTTAGATATTTCATGACTATCATGAATTGACCAAACTGTAGACTACTCTATCACAGCAGTCAGCTTTATATAAATTTTTATGTCTTTACCAAAGACTTTGTATGGATCGTCTAAATTGATATTCATAAACATGCATAACTGTAAACTGCATTCACAAACAAATATTTCAATATATAGACTAGTCTTTCCTTTATCAGACGAAATTACTGAAATCTTACATTGCTATAACAAAACCTTGCAAGTACTCGACATTAAAGTTTTTTTTTCCATAATGGGACTTTACTTTCTACTGCTTATTTTTCTGAAGCACAAACCTGCTATTTGTTCTTCTGTTAATTGCTCCGCCTGAGATGAAAGATGAAAGAAATTTAAATATAACTTTAAACCGTTGGGTATTCTTGGTATTTCTTCGTAATTCTAAAACCAAGCGAGATATGCCATTGCGCAAATATACCAAATGTTTCTATGCATCGAAGAATATATCATTATTTCTTTTTTATATTAGCAAATGCAAATGAATTTTAAGTAAAACTTTTATTAATTTGCTTTGATTTTAAAAGAATTCCTAAAAAATGTTGCAAGACATTGTACAATACTAAACTTTTGCTGTAGTAAACGGAGTAATAGGTATCTTTTCCTGGCAATATCTGTATAATTTCGGTTATAAAACATAATTTAGGACCAACATTTAATTTATTTTTACTAGTTAAGTCATTGCAATTGTTATAATATATGACTTACCATGTTGAGTCGATCTAACTACTAACAGAATACTAGACGTAGGATCGCCAGGCTTTGTCCGATATTTTTGGTAGTTTAAATTTGGAGGTATTCCACTGTATTCGTCATTGATAACAAAGGAGCCATCTAATGGTATCTGTTTCAAACGATTGCGTTTGTTGCACATCAGTTAACTTTAAAAATGTATTATCTCAAGGTCACGTACCGCTGCACTATCAGATTTTGTTATATACCTTACATGTATGGACAATATATTCGTAGGTAAACGACATGCATATACATTATAGTGTTTTAATTTTACTGTAATTCGTGAGTTCTTTCCTGTAACAAAAGATGGCATTTATTTATGTATTGTAACCTGAACATTTTTTTCTTTATCATGTTAACAAGTGTTTTATAAGTAAACGTTTTCCTATACACAAGAATTACACAAAAATACTTCAAAATATACCTTAGCAATATTTTATTACTGCTTGATCAGTACACCAATGTATATATATATATATATATATATATATATATATATATATATATATATATATATATATATATATATTGTATATATTGATTTAAATTATATGAAAAATTCCCGAGCTACAGTATTTCACAAACTAACCAGTTACACCAATGATCTCAATCCAGAGAACTATATTTTTCCAGATCAGTTAAAATGATATTAAAAACGCTACCTTGAGTCCAAGTGTAACTTTTCAAAATTTCTTTAATAAATGAGTTTGCAATCTGCCATGCCATGCCTGATACTAGACCATATGCAAATTTCGTTTGCATAAAAGTCGGCTTTGTTAGTTTTGGCTTTGCAATTTGTTCTACACACCTTTTTATATACTGTATTACATTTAGCATATAGGTGATTTCAGTTCGAAAGCGTAGAGGTTTCTGCATTTATGATTTATATTTTGTACTATATTTTGCCTTGTGTGTTATTGCATGATCAATTTAAACACTAATAAGCCTCTGTATTTAAAAGTATTGTTATTCAGATGTAGATGATTTTATAAAGTTTCTAAGTAACTTTTAGAAAATTTGAAATAAAATTTTATCAAAATCGATAACTTCGCAATGCACGGCTTTTCAACAGTTTATACGTGCATTCCCTATGATAAATTAAAGTGATAACTTTTTGACATCGAAGACATCTGCTTTTTTAAAATAAAAATGAAACTCATAAATAAACTTACCTTGTCATTGATCATTTGCGAAAATATTTTGTTTAAAACATATCTGATTGTAAAAGTACTCTGAAGTTGATAATAAAAAGATGCTTGAGTTACTGATTGACAATATTTATGCAATTTTTGGAGAACAAGTCTGCTAACAATCCGTCTGAATACCCATGGTCAACAAATGTGCCTAGTTGCTAGCAGACCTATTTTTATACCCATATGAAGCATATTTAGAGACTAATACATGTGAAGAAAAACTTGATGTGACCTTCCACCCGACATTCAGATATATCGATAACGTTTTATCAGTTAACAATAAGGTATTTTCAATCAAATGTCTACTTCATTTCCCAGTGAATTTGAAAAAAAAGATATCACAGAGTCTAACACATCTGTTTCATTTTTGAATATTTTAGTAGAAAAGGACAAAAAAAACGTGATCATTTCAATTCTTAAATTGTTAACTTTTTTACCTGGATATAGCAATATACCCATATCACCAGCATATGAGGATCGTCTCCCAGTTGATTCGAGCATGTTCTACGTATAGAAATTTTAACGAGGCAAGCAAATGGCAAAAATAACTGATGGAACAGGAATATCAGCAGTTTCATTCAAAGGAATTTATTTCTTATTAGTTCTATGGTCGATATAATGATTTTGTCAGCAAGTACATGAAAAGGAGCACACGGCGGGTGTGTGCGGTCGAAGGGGGGTGCTTACTTCACCATGGCACCTATCTCATCTCTGATGTTCTAGTCTAGAGGTGTTTGCTCTGCTCCTGATTGGCATTCTGGGCTTAAATACTCTTTGTTATCTCAATATTTCATTACCTAATTCTAGTAACTAATTTGATTTGGTATCTTCAGAAATAAACCAAATAAAGTTATTTAACTATTTAATGAAAAATACATTAATAACAGACATTTGAGAATATAAAACAGTATGGAAAAATGCTGGTCGCTTAAAATTTAAACTACTACCCAAAATTGTTCCTTCCTTTATTTTGTTGATTTCTGATTCCTAAATGAGCAACATACAAAACTGTTTTGAATGAGATCATTTCTGAAAAAACAATATCTCTACAAGTTTTGGCGGATTGCTTCTCTTCCACATTGACTCAAACTGCATAAAGAATGTAGATGAAAGGGATGAAAGAGGGAACAAGCTATTTTGTTGTCATCATTCCAACAAATTCTGAAAATAAAAATATCATAGATCAGTAAAGAAATTTTGAAGCCGAAAATAAAATACAGATTGCATTACTGTGTTCTTAATAAAAAGACGTTCATAAAAAGTAGTATGATTATCAAAGTCAATTATATTTACTTTCATTTCGCATGAAAACATATAGATGTGGTACTAAGAGTATATTTGCTTCGCATATAAATATTTAATTATATATTAACACAATATGAAATAAACTATATGACAATTATTATGTGTTTAAAACTCCTTATGAAATTACAAAAGAGTACATATCGACGCACATGTATTTGTGGTCTTCAGTTCGAGCTTCAGGCATATTGACGACGTTTTATCAAGTAACAACAGTTTTCGAATTGATATATCCCAGTGAACTTTAAATAAAACACACTACAGAGTCTGACATTTCTGTTTCGTAATTATACTGATGTTTTTCTGACTAACGATGATAAGGGCCATTTAACAACTGTACAATTTATTCCACTTTTCAATCCTAAACTTCCCTCATTTTATGTAGTAATATTCTGTTACATGTACATTTGTTGTTCACGTCTTCCAAGTTATCTGATACTAAATAGCATGCTTTAGGTACGATCATTTTTAACTAGAACAGACAGCTAACAGATTAGTTGATTTTACAGGGATTTCAAAACTTCTTTTAAAGTCCACTTTTCACCAATTCTTAATTTGGTCTGTGGCGTTTATCTGGTTATAGATATTGTTTGTAGATTTTCTAGGTCGATCACTGTTCGTTATCTTTATTCTTTTTGTTTATTTATTTGTTTGTTTTGGGGCCCTTCTTGAGGTTTTTGCTCATATTAAGGCGCCGCATCTTGCCATTGGAGGGCTTTGAATTTTAACCAGTATTCGACACTTAAGGCCTTTGAGTAATGAGAGATCTTTTTAAGCTCGTACTTACTGAGACAATGAACCTCTGTTAAATGATGTCTCTTTGAGTACTGATGTGTTATAACTCAAAGATTAAGACTTTTATTTGCTTAAAATAGAATCAATGATACTTTTAGTGTACTTTTAGATCATGTTCTTTACTTGATGAAATATGTTTGTTATTGATCTTCCATTAATCTCAAGTGGACAATTTCCATCAATAACAAAGAAGAGAAAGCGGGAATTCTGTTAATTTATCTTAAATTCTATTGAATAAAATGTAAGGATGATGGATGCCGACTGATATACATCTCCATGGTCCTTATTCAGTATGCCATGCTTATTACTGCACTCGTTATTATCATATCATGTGCCAGTGCGATATATCAAGTGCATGTCAGGGTACTGTAATGTGCTCGTCCTTTTATCAATCCTAAATAGAACAAACGACAAAAAAACCTACAGTCATTTAAAATGTAATTGAGTTAACTAGTCAATGGAATAAAAGTTCTTAAGAATAGGATGAAGTAAAGGTTCATCACTGAAATACCTTCGTAATTAACCTGACCGTCGCCATCTATATCAGCTTCTCTAATCATCTCGTCAACTTCCTCATCTGTGAGTTTTTCTCCAAGATTTGTCATCACGTGACGTAATTCAGCAGCGCTAATAAATCCGTTCCCATCTTTGTCAAACACTCTAAAGGCTTCTCTTAATTCCTCTTCCGAATCTGTGTCTTTCATTTTCCGTGACATCATTGTAAGAAACTCAGGAAAGTCTATTGTGCCATTTCCTGTTCATAAAATTATTAATATTTTGGTTTTTAATTACAACAAATATAGATAGATGCATCATAGAAATGTGACTATGAAATTTTGTGCATTTCATTACGAATGGGATTTACTTGTATTCTGTCATTCATCTTTAAGACAAATATAAAGAAGAGGAATGAGTAAAATGACGAGAGGAACTTCTTGCCTATATTCTAAGTGTTAGACTATTCAGTTTCCATTTGCTTATTTTGGACTTTTTTCCACAATGCCTGACAATTTTCTTCTTTTTTCTTACATGTACGGGTTAATTACAATGACAAACAGACAGAGAGTCGACAGATAGTTAAATATCAGATTATAGGACAGAATCAACATTCTTCTTTACAAAAATCAATAAAACTTCCTACTGTTTCAGCGTAATTAATCCAAAGAAATACTGTTTATCTTCGAGAAAAAGCTTGTTTTGTTATTTTAAAAAAGATATTTATGCTTTTTCTTACATTTTTAACAAAGTTTGAACTAACTTATAATCCCAGTGTCATTATGGAAATTAATCTTATTTATGTCAAATGATCAATAACACACACTGTATAGTTTTATTCACGGTCCTTTGATTTACTTTCAATGAATATTTTATTTTATAAATGCCTTCATATAGCCATATTCAAGCAATTTACTAGCATTACTAGTATTTTAGAAGTAAAATAAAGAAGTTGGTGATGGTAATGATGATGATGAAATAATTTTAAAATGTTTTTTAGTGTATTTTCATGGGGTTTTTAATGCTTCCTTTTTAGGTGATTCTGAAAATGGTGGTGTTTTTATCTTTTACAATAGCACCACAACAGAATTCGCTTATTTGACTAATAGTCAGATACCTTTGAAATTTTTAAATTAAAGATAACATTTTGTAATTGTGTTACTGCCGTTAGCGCATTTGGCTGTTACGTCTTAAATACCTTAAACGTATTATTGCAGTTAGCACATTTGGCTGTTACACCTACCATCAGCATCCACTTCGTTGATCATGTCTTGGAGTTCGGCTTCTGTTGGGTTCTGACCCAGAGACCTCATTACTGTCCCTAGCTCTTTGGAGCATATTGTTCCATCACCGTCTTTGTCGAAGAGGCTGAACGCTTCCTTAAATTCTGAAATTGATTGTACTGCAGTGTAGAAATTGCGTTCAAAAATACATTGATCAATGTTACAGAAATGCCAAAAATGCCGGAAAGACTAGAACATATACGCCTGACAATTTTCAGAACAGTACATGTATCAGTGAAATCGGTTTACAAATGCCAGGTGTAATGATTAAGGCTGTCATCGAATTTTAGCACAGCAAATAAAGACAAATAACTTAAATTCTTTAGCAAACACTACGGGAAACTACAAACCTGTTGTTTTTCTAAGATTAAAATTAAATAATATTCTCTTGAATAATGGATTTACATTAAGATGTGATAACAAGTTTGATGTTATTCATAAGTTAGATATTTTCGTGCAGAGTACAAGATCAATCTTTGGTGACAGGAAAAAAAGGCTACAATCAATATCGTATCTATTCTACCTAAATGTAACCATTTTGGTCTACGTTAATTTTACATTACTCGAAGAAATATAAATTAAGCCAAATAATCACTGCATTTCTCTTAGAATCTATTAATATCTTTAGTAAATTTTATAAATGGGAATTAACTGTAGTAGTTCTTTTGTGTTTTAAAGGATTTAAATGATTTACGACTACTGCTGCAACTAAAGTTATAATAATCTCGGGAGATTACAGAAACGGAATTACACTCAATAGTCTCTGTGGAATAATTTGCTATTTTTAAAGTCTGAATCTGCTAAAATATATGATGAATATGGTAATCATTGCGTGTTGAGATGCGAAGAACGTCATTATTATATCGACTGGTTGCCTTTTTCTTATTCTTTATTTCACTCCGTTAGTTCTTCATTAGTTTTCGGACAGTAAAAGGGATCCCTGAATTGCCAGTATTGAAATTCAATGAACAATGACGACTGAATCTCGAATTTCCGGAACTGGGATTCTGGAATCATTGAAATCCCGGAACTTGATGACAGTAATTTTCTTTTACTGCTACTAAATATAACCGACCTGCTATCTGTTCTTCTGATAGTTCATCAGCCTGTGGGAAAAATTTATGTAATTATATATTGATCACAGAAAATGCCTGCTAATCTATACAGAAAATGATAGCACATACTAGTTGTGAAAATCTTAATTAAAACATACTTTATAAAAGACCTTAATCTCTATTGCAATGAACAGAGTCCATATTAAAACAGCATCAGTCATTTTACCTCACATTTCAAAATTCGATATTTATTTAACTGATAGTGCGAAATAAAAATATCCCTTTTGTATAGCTTTTGATATTGTGCCATGCATGACCTTTCTAAAACAAAAATTATTTTACAAACAAAAATTTAGTTCCATTGATTTTTTGGATTTTGAGTATGTTTTCTTAAGCAAAAGTGGAGTTAAAAACTGTTGTCACCATGTTAGGCATCAAAATTATGACGAAATATAGTCTTTGACTAGATAATTCAGAAAGAATACTTCATATCTTACTTCTGAATTTATTATTCATGAATAATACATTTTTACAACATAATATTGTCTAAATAAATCTTATGTCGAATTCAATCACGGTATTTTAATCCATATTTATTCGGTAAATATATGGAAAAGAAAACACGGACAGTGTTCAATAATAATATAGTTCATTGCTCACTTACCATCTCTGTGTTCTTTTGTATCTGATCCTGTTTAACACTACGCCTCCTCGGTGACAAAGTGGTAAAATAAAAAAGAGAGAGCTGAGACCTGGGTTTTCTGTTAATGTTAAGCACTATTTACATAGTCTCGTCCTGCCTGAATTTAGAACTCCACTCAATAATAGCCTCCAAATGTATTTAACTAGGCTTGCAATACTTCCATGTCATCGGTAGTTTAGTTAATATTGATTATATCGAATGGTGCATATAAACAAAAATAGAAACCTACTCTTTACTTTTCCTTTCTTTTCTTTTCCATTCAAAGGTGTATATGATTGCATCAGAAGGTTTTTTTTCCCCAAAAATCATGCATATATGATCTTTTGTAGAATACCCACATCTACATTGGAAAATAAATGTTCTTTTTATGCAGATGATAAAAACAGTACTTCCTAGTCTGGAGATTTTTGTTATCTGAACTTTCTAGGCAACGAAATGCATCTCCAGTACTACCCGCCATCGGCAGTCTTCTTCCCTGATTTGATAATTATTTCAGGGTTTTTTTCTTCATGGTTACTAGTATTTCGAAATTTATTGCAGTCTTCTGGGTAATTGCCATTTATAAGAAATATTGAATATGACAGTTCTCCTCTGTATTCTATTTTGGAATATTGGACGATGACCTTATTGTGCAGTAACTGAAAACAACTGCTAAAAATCCTTGTTTCTTTTGGGAAAGATAAATGAGAGATTTTCAATTTTCAATACAACAATTTTATTCAGACTTTTTTTAATTTTACAAACCAACAGGTTAGTAATATAAACTTATATAAATTTTCCACTTTGTCCATGCTTACAATAAATATTCCATACAAATAAAACGTCTACATGGTAGATGCGTCTTAAAATCACGGCTACAGATAGAAAGAACAATCAAGGCATACATGTAAATACAGTAATAACATTACAATTTTTGTTAGATTGAGACCTTGTCAAATAAGAAGGGCGAAAAGTGTCTCACCCTGAAAGAAAACATAATCAAACTTATAAGGATATCTATAGATCAAAGAAGAGCAGAGCAAAGACTTAACAATACAAAAAGAAAAATAATACATGTGTAATAGAAAATTGATTATCAATCAAAATCTTTATCAACAATTTGACCAATTATGTCTCGGAATCAATATTGTTGTGTTTGCTCTCAGACATTATACTCGGTTTATATTTAAGAAATTGTTTTTTATTTATAAAAATTAAAATAATATGAAAACTTAACTTATGAATATTAAAATAAAACAACACATTACTCATCATCATTGAAAATATCTCTCATCATACACACGAAATATCATTTTACAAGTCTTCTCTTTGAGAGTCTGAACAAAGATACATTTGTATATGGCATTAAATGCTTCTGACTCATACTTCAGGATATAACATACAAAATACACCTTGTGTGTGAATTCTTCTCCAATGCTTGTTACAATTCTTTTGTAAAATAAGATATATACAATGGAATGCTGCAATTGTATGGTAGATTTGCTATCTTTGTGTCATCATAGCTTCAAACTCTGCAAAAGACAAAACATGGATAACAACTATAGATTACAAATTGATGCTCTCTCTCTCTCTCTCTCTCTCTCTCTCTCTCTCTCTCTCTCTCTCTCTCTCTCTCTCTCTCTCTCTGATGACAGCAAAATTCTTACTTTAGTAAGCTTTACATATTGCTAAATACCTTTATAGTTTATACGGCCGTCACCATCTTGGTCTGCTTCGCGGATCATGGAATGCACTTCCTCTAAAGTAAGTTCTTCCCCCAGCTGTGACATCACTTGCAAAAGCTCTGTTGCTCCTATAAATCCATCGCCATCTTTGTCAAAAACTGCAAATGCTTCCCGGAGTTCTGCTTCTGTATCAGCGTCCTGTACCTTTCTAGACATCATTTGCACGAATTCACTGAAGTCAATAGTTCCATTCCCTTATAATGAGGAAAGACTACCAATGATTGTCAAAGAATGCTATATCATATAAACTATTGCATAATAGTTTATACGCATAATAATTTACATATTTCTGCTTAATTATACATGTAAAATATAGTATAAGCAGAATTTTTAGCGAAAATGTAATTTTGGCATTATTAGCGAGGGTTATGAGAACGCAAAAATTGAATATAGCTAAAAATTAATGGTGTTTTATCTCTAATAGCTTCTTTTGTAAGCACTTTAAAATCGCTTAAATTACATCTCGCTTTAAAATAATGAAGGGTATGGAGATAACTGACAGTATTCAATATCAAAGTGCATAAAACAATACAAAATAGGAGTAGAGCAAACATGGACCTCTAAAACATCAGAGGTGGGATCAGGTGCCATGGAGGAGTGAGCATCCCCTGCTGACCGGTCATACCCGCTGTGTGCTCCTTGTCATGATCGAGAAATAGCGTAAAAGTCCGTCGTCAATCCATTGTATAAATAATGGACTAACAATTAGTATGAAAAACGCCATTCAGCATTTGACTCAATAATAAATTGTATTTGCTGACAAGGTCATTGTATCGACCAAAGAACTTACGAAATGATGACTTTAAACGAGACTGCTGATATTCTTGTTTCATCAACTTGTGTTTCAATAATTTGCCTCGTTTTAGAAATTGTTCATATGTAGAGCATGCTCTTGCGTATCGAATAAAATACCATTTTTAAAGGACAAATCGCTAAGTTTGCGTATCGCTAAAATTTCCACTTATACGGTATACCATGAAGTAATAATAATAATATGAATGGAATGCTACATGTTTTAAAGTAAAACTTTATACAGTTGTCAAGAAATAAATTTGGAAATTGTTACCATCTTCGTCTACTTCGTTGACCATGTCCTGAAGTTCTGCCTCTGTTGGATTCTGGCCCAGTGACCTCATAACGGTACCAAGTTCTTTTGTGGTAATGGTTCCATCGCCATCTTTATCGAACAACTTGAATGCCTCTCTGAATTCTTTGTAAAGAAAAAATAGAGACATGCCTGACATATATACACATATGAACATAAATATATGGATAATGATCTTTCATGATATTTCGCTTGAAAATATATTTGTAAGTGAATTTTTAAACACGTGTTAATTCATATCTTATCATTCAGAACCATTTTATGTCAACACACAAGTTAACATCGTGCAAATTATATCTCTTTTAGCAGACAAATTAATTAGTAAACAAAAAACAATTTCTTTTAGAACGTATAGCATTCAACAATTTATAAAGAACTGTTACATCAAAGATTATGTTATATTCCAAACTATTTAGAAGTTTTGAAAAAATGAGTTTTCTTCATTATTGTTTAAAATATATATTATATTCATATCTAAAAATGTATGATGTGGTCTGTCTTTAAGTTAAATATTTTACACCTCCTACATGTATTAAATGTAATCAAGATTCGGAGGTATATAGTTTTTGCCCTTTCCAGCCGTGTGTCCGTCTGCCTGTTTGGGTTTTTTTTGTCCGCAAAATTTTTAACCTTGTCGAAAAATTTTGATTGCTTGGAGCAATGGCTTTAATATTTCACAAGTGTATTTCTTGTGACAAGATGTTTCTTTGGGTACCAACATATTTGACCTATCAACCTTGACCTTGGAGTTTTGCAAAGATTTATCAAACTTTTACCTTAACCATTGTTTTTAAGAGTTGGTGCTATGGCTTTCATATTTAATTGTATATTCAACGTGACAAGACCTTTCCATGGGTGTAAATGTCTTTGAACTTTTGACCTTGACCTTAGAGTTTGACTCACTTAAAAAAAAATTAAACTTTGAACAGATAGCACTATGGCTTTCATTTTTCACAAGTGTATTCCTTGTTAGATTACTATCAATTTTAACCTTCTGACCTCGAAGTTTGGCCTATTTTTGTAAAACTTCAACTTTCACCATAACTAAATTCTATATTTATAACTTGTTTATATGTAATTCATATCAAAAATAGTTTACAATTGTTACTGTATTTTTCATTTTTATTACGACGACTTGTTGTCCCCTACTTTCGCAAAAGCGTAGGGACATTGAATCCCATTCGTCTGTCAGTCTGTCACAAAAACTTAAACCTCGGTCAAAAACTTTTGAATGAGAAAAGATAAGGCTTTCACATTTCACATGTACATTACCTGTGACAAAAATTAATATATACCAAAAAATATATAATGATTTTTAGACCACGTGACCTCGACCTTGTAGTTTGAACTTCTTTTTAAAAATTGTAACATCACTTTAAATTGTTCACAACTTTTGTATGGCAAAAGATAACACATATTACATATGTACAATATCTCTGACAAAGAAAACATTCTGAATATATCATGGGTTTGACCATATGAATTTGACCTTGAAGTTAAACATTACCTTTATAAATTTTATCTTTCTTATTTGACATGTGCATTACCTGTGACAAGATATTTCAAAGCATGCTATGATTTTTTTTCTACTTGACCTTCTAAGGAACATGATTTTCCAGATTATCAATTATTGTTATAGACATGAAATTCCGATAGAGAATGTCAAACCATGAAAGATTGTTCATGGTTTGCTTTCTATGGTCTTTGCTAGGATACTTAAGAGAACAGGACCCTAAATTTACCGGCGCGTAGGGGATTAGAGTGTTAAATGGACTCAGAGGTATTACGTCAGCATCAAAGAATTCAGAGTAAGAACAGCTTTTTTACTTACCAGCGACTTGTTCAGCGGTTAAATTGTTCTATAGTAAAGTGAAATAAAGTTTTTCATGAAAATGATAAACTTTCATATGGTGGCATATTTCTGCAAATTCTTAGATTATGTCAACGTTCCTACATCATGTGCATGTTGACATGCAAGTAACAAATGTTGTTAGAGAGTGTGGACGTAAAAAGGTGTAAAGTTGCGTTACCAACACCTACATCTGACCTACAGCTTCTTTATGTCAACAAGTATCATAATTTTGTTGTCATGCTACATAAGAAGTAAACAGCGTTAGTCAGTGAACATGGCATTATTAACAGCATTTGTGAATATGTCATTATAAAGCAGAATTATCCTGCTAGATGACACTTGGAAAATACATGTATGCCAGCAGAGAAATTGCTATTTATTACGCCATATTCAGTGAATTTCGTTCTTTATTGCTCATATTTGCATTTCTTAATGTTGTCAAGAAGGACAGAGGAAAGGCTAGTTGGAATTTATTATGGAGTTGTTTGCAAAGCCCTGAAGTTGCCTTTAATAAAACAAACAACTGATTTGCTTATCAATGATCAATACAATTGATCAAAATAAATAAGTCGTCAATCAACAAAATTATCCCCATGTTGCATAAAAATGTTGTTACATTTTGACATTAATTAATCGCATTTCAGCAAAATTACATGCATCTTGTATGTATGGGTAAATTCACCAGTTTTAAAACCAGATTTTCTTCCAACATTGATATCTTTCACGTTAACTTCCCTGCATATATACATAACTTTTGTGAATGTTGACACTTTTCTCGGAATTGACAGATATTTATCTTGCCTGGAAAGGGAACAGAAATATGTCACCATACTGTCAAACATATTCATGACAGAAATAAGGATTCTGTTGTCAGACATAAAGATTTGTTTTTCATAAGATATTCTTTCATAAGAAGTTCGTTGTATCGCCAATGACAAAGTTTATAAGCACAAAAAACAAGATTTCAACAATAAGAATAAAAAAATCTTACCATTTTAACTTCAACCGGAAATGACAAATTTGTGTTCCTAAACCAAAACAAACCAGCATTTTGTCCTAGGTTTCATGTCTTTCCGACACCTCAAATTGTATATCAGTATTCTGCATGAAAAGACGGTATACAAATCATATTCATGATTGTATCAAAGTTTCAATGATATCAATATAACACATCTTGATATAGGCTACCCGTAATGAGTTTGGCTTTATCTTTGTGGGAGAAGTCAAGGATGAGGGGTTAGATTGTTTATGAACAATTTATTCTTACAGCTCAGTCTCTAGTTCTGCTTCCAGAGCATTCATGTCAGCTGACATTGTATTTGTGCAACGTTATTGTGTTATGAAGAGATGGCCTCCATAGAATGAGCCGAAGGTCAGAAATGGTATTAAATACGCACTCTTCGGTACTACAGACCTATTTGTTGCCTTATTTCAAATCAACCTGATTAGATAATTAAAACCAATTACCAGTGTCCTCTTCCATTCAAAAACTTTGGTATTTTTCCATGTATACCCGTGCATACATCGCAGCAGACATCCACTATTTCAAACGTTAATCATCTGGTTAAGTCTATACGTGAACTGATAATAATACGTGTATTACGATAAGCAATACGTTATCCCTAAGACAGTACTGGTATTCTCGTTGAAACTACTCCACTGTCGCAAAAGTTTCAAGACTAAACCAAATAAAACAGTTTCACTTACCCTTTCTTCGAACATCTTACTATTGTGCATATAGAGGGTTTTAAATATGAAAGAAGATATGCAAAAGGCACTTATAATGAATAAAATAGCCATGAATCTGCGAATCAACTGACCCGCCGGGATTATATTGGAATTATCGTCTTAATTAGACCTTCAAACGTGGATAAAAGGATTTAATTAAAAGTACATTCAAGTCGGTGCGCAACACATTTAAAATTACAGAATGTGTGACGTTAAAGGTACATATTTATAGCAAAAGTTTTGAAAAAATAAATGAAAATGCCGAGTGGTAATATATTAAATCCCAGGCTGTTAAATGTAATTTTTTTACAAATGAATCTTAGTACTTTAAATACACTTATTTCGATAAAAATTTTGGCACTTTCAGACAAGAAATATGTGTGACCTATGCTTTTTTTTCAAACAAAATATTTCTTGTTACACTTTCAGACAAGAAAAATAAACATGTTTTTAAAAAGCGTACCAAGGGGTTAGGGTGTAGGGGTTAGGGAAAGGGGCTAGGATAGGACTAGGATTTCAATGTTAGGGTTGGGGATAGAGTTAGGCTTTAGGTTAAGATTGGTTGTTAGGGCCAGGGTTATAGTTCAATTTGGTGTAGTTAACTTCTTTTAAAACATGGCATTTCTTGTCTATGAAAGTAAGAATCTTTATTGAAACAATATTTAGGTGCATTTAAATAAGATTCATTTTTAAAGACTTGTTTCACATTTAATACTTCTGGAAGACAACCCCATAATTATGATCAGATCGTTGTGATGCAACATCATAGTTCATTGTCAACAATTGCAAGTTTTACATATTTTTTTATGCAGATTTGCATTTTGAGCTATATCAAATTTATGTAAATTATAATATGCTAACGAGTTCTTTGGTTCATTATTATTTTAAGAAATACACGCATGACAGCAACTGCTATCGGGTTGTAAGATCACGTAGACCGTGATCAAAACCCAGAAAAATCACACCCCTGCACTTTGCCCGAGAACTTTGTCTAGAACGTTTTGTTATACCTTTTAATTTTAATCTATTTTATTTTTTTACATGCATACAGTAATACTGTATTCCGTGATGTAACATCAGATCTGTCACTGTTTAACACCAACGAATGAAAATGAGATTAAGCTCCGCCCATTCTGTGACGTAAGCGGTCCAACATCTCTCAGAGCTGTCCAACATCTCACTCAGCGGTCCAACATCGATTTTTTTATGCCCGCTCAGCAAAACATTCAAAATGTTAGACTTTTTTCGTATAGAATTGTATAGGAACACATTTTAAAGGTATAACAATATTTTTGATCTTTTGACCTTGGAGTTTGAATACCATTTGAGAAATTTTAACTTTCGCCATTAGCTGCCATACGTGGGCAGTGATCAGTGGGTAGCCATCACTGTTTCACAAACACACACCTTGTTAAGATTATATTGCTACTCCTGTATTTGAGATTAAACTGAGGAAGGTTTTTCGCACATGGCCTCAGATCAAGTCAATAAATATTTACATACGATGTAACAGTTGCTTCAAACATAATGTTTGATATGGGATTAGAAGTTTACTTGACGGAATACTAACTGTTACTTTTGGCTTAATATTAGATTTAAGATGTATACTTATTTCCTCTCCCAACATTAACACTGGTTGACAATTTTTCCATCTCGTCGTATGAACGATATATGCCATCTCTGGCCGTCACATTATAACGTTTTGATGTTGGACTGCATGAACTCTCCATCATTGTCTGCTTAGACAAAGTTTTACAAATCAATACAAAAAAAAAGTATTCAATTGTGGTGAAAACGTTTCCTTGTCGCAGTAAAGAATTTATATATGTCTGGTTGTCTGTGACCTTCCTATTGGCACCTGAGAGAAATATCTTTGCAGTAACAATTCGCATTGAATTTCGGGTCAATAATTTCTCATTATTCCAGTGTTAATGTATCTATTAGCGGTACAATGTAAGACAAACTCGTACATACATAGTCGTTATAGAGATATGCCGCAGTGCGACACCCGAAATATACATAGTGACATTGTTAGCCGCCTCTCGCCTGGTGGTCTGATTGTTTCCAGTCCTGTACCCTTCATTGATCAGGGTCTTATTTAATAAACGGATATTTCCTTTAGATTCGCAAGGGCTAATTTAATTTTATTCTGTTTGACATCTTCGTCTTCTGTCAACAGAACGAAGACATCGCGAAAAGTTTTTTTTTATAAGCTTCAGAATGTTTTGGTCCCCGAGATAAAAAGATTAACTATGGGAAGTATACGTATAGATTAACGTAACCCAATCGATGGATTTGATGGTTTGTTAATTTTCTCTCGGAGAGGATAAGAGGTGACTGTTCAATAACAACTAAGGGCAATTAAACAGACGATTGCCACTTAAAATGGTCCGCAGATGACAATGTGCGGACACAACCATTAGAAAATGACCATTGCTTGCTAAGTAGCTTGTCATACCTTGAATGAAATGGATTTGTTCACTGAATTTGTCTGTGTGCTTACTTGGAGATATTGTATATGCTCCTTTGAAACATTGACAAAAATTTCTTTCTGTTCTTTCCCCGAATTCTTATACTTTGTTTGTATAATTGTAAATCAATTTCTTTTAAATAAAAGATTAGGCCTATTTAATCAATTAGAACTACAATTAAAACGAATTTTATTGCGGTCAAGGGTAACCGCTCGTGCCGCAATGCGACATATGAGCGATCGGTTTATCGTGCAATCGATCTGAGCGATCGATATCTCTCGATGTACTTCACCGATCGTGCCGCAGTGCGGATTAAATTTGATCAAAGGAAGCCGAGACAACTTTTGAGGAAGTGTTATTATAAATTAAACAGGGCAAAATAAAACATGATTTTTCTTAAAAGTCGGTCCAATAGCAACGGATATTGTTATAAGAAAAAACAAAAAGAAAAAAAGTAACGTTGTAAATTTTGCATTTACTAGGAGGAGGAAGATGCAACATTTACAACAAGTTAAGTTAAAAAGAATTAGATAGATTACATGATCAGTAAGTACTGGTCCCTGCTGACAAAGCAGGTAACAACATTGTCTTCGTTTGTAAGGCTCATTATATAAATTGTATTTTAGAAGAATTTGGACTTAATTCTACAAGTGGTAATCCAACTTATACTCATAGTTCCCTTTCTAAGGAAGAAATTCTTCAAAATCATATGTCAGTTTTGAATATCTTTAATATCCCAAACAAATTGATTTTAAACTACCATTTATATATTGGATTTCGAAACTTCAAAAGAATCCTTACAAAGATACATAGCGGGTTCCAGTAAATGTTCAACTGAGCCTTTCTTTACTCCTCACTAAGATATTAACAGTAGTAAAGAAGAAACTTCAAGAGTACTGTGCAATAATATATTCAAGAAATGGTGTAAATCAGATGTGGATACTTAAAAATTCTAAGGAACTTTTGGACAAATTGAAATCACAAGATTTTACCAAAAATCAACAGCTCCAAAAACTTGCGACTTCTCAACTTTATACACAACCATTCCCCACGATAAATTAAAGTCCAGGCTTTTTGATATCATTGATAGCTCTTTTTCAATAAAAATGGAACTCGTTAATTTACTTACCTTGTCATTCGTCATTTGTAAAAATTATTTTGTAAAATACATTCTGATTGTACACACAAGTACTCTGAAGTTGACATCAAAAAAGATGATTGAGTTTCTGATTGACAATATCTATGTTGTTTTTGAAGACCAGGTCTTCCAACAACAATCTATTGGAATTCCCTTGGGTACCTATGGCGCCCCGTTATTAGCAGACCTATTTTTGTATTCATATGAAGCAGAATTTTTGCAAAATCTTATGCGTGAAAAGAAGAAAACACTTGCTGTGGCCGTCAACTCGACATTTAGATATATCGACAACGTATTGTTAATTATCAATGGATTTTCCATTCTTATGTCGATACGATGTATCCTGGTGAGCTTGAAATAAAATATGCCACAGAGTCTGACACATCTCTTTCATATTTCGATATTTTACTTGAAAAAACGTTAATGGTAATCTAACAACCAAGCTATATGATAAACGTGATGACTTTAACTTTTCTATCGCCAACTTACCTTACTTATTCAGCAATATACCTCCATCAACTGCTTACGGAATTTATGTATCTCAGTTGATTGGATACGCAAGAGCATGTTCTTTGTATGAGCAATTTCTAATACAAAGCAAATTATTGACAAACAAATTAATGAAACAGAATATAAACAGTCTCGTTTAAAGTCTCCATTTCGTAAGTTCTACGGTCGATACAATGACCTTGTCAGCAAATACAATTTATCACTGTATGGAATCCGGATAGGGCCACGCAGTTCACTATCGCATCATCGCACCATCGAGGTTTGGGTTGATAATGCAATGACACGATAATGCAATGACGATAAAGCGATGGTGTGATAACGATGAAGCGATGGTGCAGTAGCGCGATGACGATGAAGCGATGGCGCGATAATGCGATGGCGATAGTGCTATAGCACGATGGACCAATTGTGCGATGACGCGATGGTGCGATAACGATGGAGCGATGGTACGATGACGATGAAGCGATATTACTTTTACTCTATCGTTCTATCGTACCATCGTCATTGCATTATCGCGCCACCGCATCATTGTCATCGCGCTATCGCACCATAGCTCTATCGTCATCGCACCATCGCTTCATCGTTATCGTGCCATCGCATTATCGCGCTATCGACCTATAAGTCGATGCTCGATGGTGTGATAGTAAACTGCATGGCCCTATCCGGATTCCATATCACTGAGTCAAGTGCTTCATCTGACGTTTTTCATACTAATTGTTACTCCGAATTGACGACGGATTTTCCCGTTATTTCCCGATCATGACAAGGAGCACACGGCGGATGTGATCGGTCGGCAGGGGATGCTCATTCCTCCATGGCACCTGATTCCACCTCTGATGTTTTGGAGGTCCGTGTTTGCTCTCCTCCTATTTTGTATTGTTTTATGGACTTTTGATCTTGAATACTGTTCGTTACCTGCTTATGTTTCACTCCTCCTAGTAAATGCAAAATTTAAAAAATTTGAATGCAAATATGTTTTGAGATTATATTAAATTACCAGCACCTCTTTGTGATTATGCTGTCTCCAAGAGAAAAAATGTTCTTCCTTGTCTGCGCTCTTCCATTAAAGGTTTGAGGTAAGGCAAATAAAACTGAGAACAATTAGTTTTTGTCCAAGTTATATACACGTGAAAATATATTCAAAATACTCTATAACCAATCCTTATAACTTCTTAGACACCACTGAATGCAGTTATTATATGACATTACACATCTCCTATTTTAAATGTATCGATAGAACTCATTTTGTTGTTCTCCATATCAAAATTATAACTTTCTTAAGGGTAGCCATGAAATATGGAGGTAAGGAAGAATTCAAAAAACAAATGAAATAAAATTGGAATAAGATCAATCACGGACCTGAAAAAAAAAACACCAGCAGATCAAGTGCCATGGAGGAGTAAGCATCCCCTGCCGACAGGTCACACAAGCTATGTGCTCCTTGTCATCATTGTGCAAACAGAAACTCAGTAACAAATTCAGTGTGTGGATATGAAAAAGAGTTTTCGACTTTTTATAGAACTTACTAAATATTACTCAAAATTAACGAAAGTGTTCATATTCTTGTTTCATCAACATGTTTGTCAATATCTTGCCTCGTTTTAGAAAGTATTCGTAGGTAGAGCATGCTCTTGACAAATGAGGTAATTTAATTATACATAAGCAAAATCAGCCCAACCCCGTACAGGAACATCAAATTGTAGTTATATACATTTTTATTATGCATGCCCTCTTTGAAGATTTAAGGATAGAGAAATTACATTAAATTATACATGTAACGATAAAATTGTAAATTGTCCCTGTTTCCAAGTTTAGTCAAATTTTAATGTATAAATGTATTCTTTAATGAAGATGATATTGGATGTAATTTGATATGTAAGATTTCACAGCACTATATAATTTCGATATCGGATTAATAATTAACTGCAGAGCTTGTAATTAGCAGCGTCTTTTTGGAGTTTTACCTCCTTTTCATCTATAGAGCAATGCAACCAACAAAGATACATTCCTACCCCCGAAGAACATTCACGTTATTTAAAAAAAAAACCGAGAGCACGGGAACTGTCAAATTAACCATTCACTAGCCTACCATCGGCTCATACATTCACTGTCTGAGAGAGTAACGATCGACAACTCAGAGATGGAAATTGCAATTTGAAACTGGAAGATAACTTTAGGCATAAAACAGATTTTATTAAAAATCACTAGAAGCTAAAGAGTCTATTTATTTTATATATTTAGTTTTTTCTCGACGTTTGGTGAAATAAACACTTTTACATCCGATAAAAAAATATCAGCAATCCCTATTTTAGTATCTAAAGTCAGTGAAGTGCGAGATACAGCTGAAGGTCTATTCGGTAATTCAATCGGGATCGAGGTTCCCACAATTCGTAAACAATATGATCAGAAAAACTTAATTGTCTTGAAAAAAGGCTATGGACGCAATATTTCACGAAGAAGTGAGTTATTTTGACGTCTATTCTTTACGTTATCATAGACTACAAGTTCAGTAGTTAAGCTATAAGAATTTATGACGGTTTGAACCTGGCAAAGGGAACTCAGTCAGTCGTCGTTATGACTATGCACCCCATGATTTTGTATTCTCTTTGAAGAAGTGGGCAGAAAACCTGTTTACTTCTCTAAAGAGCATATCCATTTTGTACAGCTTTTGTTAAAAACGATGTAAATAAAAGTGACTTACTTAGACTAAAGAGTAGACCTAACTCTTCAATTACATCATTGGATTAAAAACTTCTGTTTGTTTTCTTTGGAGGTTCAGTACAATCTCTTGATTTAGCTATATAGCGTTAAATAGCTATATAGCTTTATTAAGCTATTCACAATAGCTTAATTTAGGTATTTTACTACACTTTTATCTTAAAGGTGTAATTTTCTCAGTATGTACAAAAAAGCGCAGTGATGATATACAATCTTGAACTCTTCTTAAAATAATGCATGTAAAAATCACTCATCAGTTACGTCTCCTTGTGAGACTTTGCACTCAAAGTTCCACAAGTTTTGGGGCTATATAAAGCAATTGATACAGTTACTTCTGCAATGATATTATAAAGGAGACCAATTATGGCCAACAAGATAATTGATTAGTAACAGTTCAGTACAATGAGAAGCAATCGTGCCTCAAGGCACTCAGGGTAATGGACAGTTACTCTAACAATAGAAATTCTCTTTTTGCTTAAAAGCATTCAAAAGCTGCAATGTTAGAACTATCTTTGATTTTGGTTGTTGTTTTGATAGCTATAATAGAGAAATCAATCTGATTTTTAAACCATATTGCATTCTTTGATCCCTCACAATATCAGCGTCCTTAATCCACTCAGTGCAGTGGGACACCGGACTTTTTTTTTCATGCTTCTTCTCTTACTTTGAGACATTGATCAAACTTCTTCAATTTCTCTGATTTTACAGCAGGAGGGATCATTATGTGCTCAGCATTGTTTAAATGCATTGCTACAAGGACAGTATTTTAGTGCCGTTGACTTAGCAGATATTGCACGCCAACTTGATGAATCAGAGCGATTACAAATGGCAGAGGCTGGAACCCAGAGTATAGAGTATCAGAGGTTTATACAGGTCTGCTCAACATCTCATTTCTACAGATAAATATTTTGGATACAAAAACAAAATAAACACAGTATTTTAATGATGCTGAATGTTTAGTTAAAGATGTGAATTTTTAGCGATTTTTTATTTGTTTTTTTTTAAATTGATGTTGTAGTTGAATGAGCTTTTCAAAATTTGTCGTTTTCCATTCTGTTGATTAGCAAGCTTCCTCCAACTTTGATGACAGTGGATTTTTCTCCATACAAGTCATAGTGAAAGCATTACAAGTATGGGGGCTAAATGTAGTTCAGTTTAATTCTCAGGATACTATTGCAAAAGAAGCTCGACAGAATCCAGTGTGAGTAACTGAGCATATTCAGTGTTTTCCCTTAAAACCGGCTGATGGCCAAATTGACCGCTTCGATTGATAAAAATGCTGCCTAGAAATCAAAATTTGTTGTAAGGTTAACATAGTTCTGTTCATTAACATCAACCTCAACCCTTAGCCTGTAAGAATCGATCTTTAAACCTTTACTTTAAAATAAAGGGAAAACACTGTATATTGCAAAGAATATATTTTAATATTGCTAAGTATAATCAAAGCTTGAGAAATAGTTTTCACTATACATGTACACTCGTTCTAGAGCATCTGTAACAGAGACATGTGTGCCTCTATTTGGGTTTGAACCAGAGAGCTCTGGCATGCCAGTCCAGTGCTCTACCAATTGAGTTACAGGGTTAACCCACTAGTCCAAGCTAGTAGGAAACATTGTATCATACTATTACTATGCATAGTATGTACACAACCAATTCTGTTGCATATCGCTTTCTAAACTTTGGGAATAAAATTCAATTTAGGAAATATTACAAATTTTGGCATAAGCGGTCAAAATATTCATTTAATGTTCAAAATTTGAAAAAAAAAATACAAATTTTCATTTAGAGAGAGAACTTTTAGAATTTTCCTCCTCCTCCCATTTCTCTTTCTATCTCTCAAAAACAGAATTCCCTCGTTTTCGTCAAACATCTGAAGTAATCTTTAGTGACTGAGAATTATTCACCCAGTAATTGCCTCATTTATTGATATCAAAAGCAGTATTAAATACATAGCAAAAAAGTATTTTTGAATGATATTCTTCTTTTCCAGGGCACAGAATGCTTATATCTGCAATTTCCGTGATCATTGGTTTTGCATCAGAAAGATTGGAAAACAGTGGTTTAATCTGAATTCTCTGCTAACGGGTCCTGAACTTATCTCTGACACCTATCTGTCTCTGTTCCTTACACAACTCCAACAAGAAGGCAAGTGATGTTATCACTGACTTATTTGTCATTGATTAATTTCCCATTTTTCCATGTACTGACATCCAAAGGGAAGTAACTCTAATTTCAGATCAATTCACCTTTATTTATAGATATATTTTTCATGTTCTTTCTATGATTTATGTCAAATCTGTGAATTTGAAATCTGTAAAGAAACACAGTATTTAAGTAAAAGGAGTGTCATTCTTTTGAATATTGTAAATTTTGTAACTTTTTGGAGGTTAACACGACTCTGAATGTACATGTAAATACACTGTATACAGTTAAACCTACTTATTGTGAACTTGATGGTACAGAGAAAAACTTTGAGACATTTTGGGGTTTCACAATTTGAGATATTTAAAGTACTGATATACATGTATTTAGTATTTTAGAAATACTAAAAAATCATTGTGAAATCCAGCTGTAAAGTATACATGTACAAGAAATTCCAATTAGCACATGCACATGAGTCATCTTAATTTAGCCAAGATTTGAAAACTGATACTGAGTATAATATCAAACATCAAATTAATGCTCTTATTTGTTTTTAGTTTTATTTGGTTTTTGAACTAAAACAATTTTTTTTCCCTACAGGATACTCAATATTTATTGTGACTGGTCGATTACCAGAGTGTGAAGCAGATGATATCCTTAGCTTGGCCCCAGCAGTACAGCTCCTCAAACCCCGCCTAATTAATGAGAATCAGTCCATTAGTAAATCAGACGCCCAGACAGACGACCCTGAGTTACAGCGGGCTCTGATGGAGAGTCGATGTGAGGATGAGAAGGACGATAAAATGTTACAGAGGGCACTACAGATGAGCCTAGAGGGTAATATCTGACGCGCATGTCATGCCGAATTATTTGTTACTGTACATAAAAAATCACAGAAAGCATCTGAAGAAAATGAATATTCTTAAAATTGCATTTGAAATGTGAAACTGTTTTTAGAGTCACAATTTTACATTTTACTACCTTTATAACTACCTTTATCGATCCAAGTTTGGATGAATTGATAACAAGTACTTGGCTCAAGTTGCTATTTAAGCTTCTAGAAAAGTTTCTTTGAATAAACACAGTTACACAGAAAATCAAATCACTGTAAGGGGAATATCAGTCATAATATTTGTTAAAAGAAGAAACCAAGCTAGAGGCTTCTACAAGCATTTTTGTAATATTTTTATACGCCTGTCTTAAGACGGGACATATTATGTTATAGGCTTCGTGTCCGTCCGTCTGTCTGTTAGCTTTTTCGTTTCCGGCTCATAACTTTAATACTATTAGGTCCAGGATTATCAAACTTTGTCATCTGATACATCTTGGGTAAAAGGTGTGTCGCGCACAAAAAGGAGGTCGCTCTGACCTTTAATTAAGAAGATATAGCCAAATATGGAAAATCCTTTCCGGCCCATAACTAGAAAACTATAAGACTTACAATCATCGAACTTGGCTAGTTTATGCATCTTAGGTAGAAGGTTTGTCGTGACCTATTTCAAGGTCACTGTGACCTTTAATTTAAGTGAAATTTTTTTTAAAAAATGTGTCTTATTACTTTTCATTTTCACATCCCAAATAATGTAAGAGTATTGCACTGTCCTTATTGAAACAGTGTTAAATCAAGAAAATACTTATTTTTAGCTCTACTGGTCAGAGACCAGAAGAGCTTATGCGATAGTAATGCGTCCGGCGTCCGTCCGTCTGTCTGTCTGTCTGTCTGTCTGTCCGTCTGTCTGTCCGTCTGTCTGTAAACAATTTTTCAAAACGCTACTCCTCCTACAGTTTTGGTCTGATTTCAGTATAACTTGGCACACAAGTAGACTATACTAAGATACATAGAATAGTGCATCGGTTTTTAATTTAGATGAACGGTGTTGCCATGGTTACTAAAAATAGAATTTTCTGTGAAATTCCTTCAAAATGCTACTCCTTCTACAGTTTTGGTCTGATTTTAATATAACTTGGCACACAAGTAGACTACACTAAGATACATAGAATAGTGCATCGCTTTTAAATTTCGATGAACGGTGTTGCCATGGTTACTAAAAATAGAATTTTCTGTGAAATTCCTTCAAAATGCAACTCCTTCTACAGTTTTGGTCTGATTTTAATATAACTTGGCACATAAGTTGACTACACTAAGATACATAGAATAGTGCATCGCTTTTTAATTTCGATGAACGGTGTTGCCATGGTTACTAAAAATAGAATTTTCTGTGAAATTCCTTTGAAACACTACTCCTTCTACAGTTTTGGTCTGATTTCAATATAACTTGGCACATAAGTAGACTACACTAAAATACATAGAAAAGTGCATCGGTTTTTAATTTCAATGAACGGTGTTGCCATGGTTGCTAAAAATAGAATTTTCTGTGAAATTCCTTTAAAACGCTACTCCTTCTCCTACAGTTTTGGTCTGATTTCAGTATATAACTTGGCACACAAGTAGACTACACTAAGATACATAGAATAGTGCATCAGTTTTTGATTTCAATGAACGGTGTTGCCATGGTTACTAAAAATAGAATTTTCTGTGAAATTCTTTCAAAATGCTACTCCTCCTACAGTTTTGGTCTGATTTCAATATAACTTGGCACACAAGTAGACTACACTAAGATACATAATTCTGTGTATCGGTTTTTGATTTCAATGAACAGTGTTGCCATGGTTACTAAAAATAGAAATTTCTGTGAAATTGTTTCAAAATGCTACTCCTCCTTCAGTTTTGGTCTGATTCCAATATAACTTGGCACACAAGTAGACTACACTAAGATACATAAATCTGTGTATCGGTTTTTGATTTCGATGATTGTTGTTGCCGTGGTTACTAAAAATAGAAATTTCTGTGAAATTCTTTCAAAATGCTACTCCTCCTACAGTTTTGGTCTGATTTCAATATAACTTGGCACACAAGTAGACTATACTAAGATACATAATTCTGTGTATCGGTTTTTGATTTCGATGAATGGTGTTGCCGTGGTTACTAAAAATAGAAATTTCTGTTAAATACTCTCAAAATGCTACTCCAAATAACAGTTTTAGTCTGGTTATAATATAATGTGGCATGCAAGTAGACTACACTAAGAACATAAAGAGACTTAATCAAGGATCATTATTCTATTTATTGCTGTTGAAAAGTTTCAATTTCTAACTGCTTAAGTACTTTCCTCTTCCTTTGCTATAAGTACAAACCAGTAGAGCTTCAGTCTCGACAGAGACTTCTGGTTTTAAGCATATACTTGACAGCAATCTATAACAAATATAATGTATGTTAGAGAAATCCTACCTCTCCCATGAGTGTAATTATCAAGCACTGGTCAAGAAGAATTTTGATAAAAGAAAATTGCATGTCAAATTAGAGAGAGATTAATGAGTTTAGTGTGAGGAGCTAACTGGCAGCTAGAGCATCGGTGCTATCTACTGAGTATATCCCTTGAGTATTGGGCAAAGGGTTAAGCCTGTTGGATTAAAAAAGCTCTTGTTGGCTAACCTAAGTTTTAAAATGAATTTGTTGAAAAGTAATTAAAACTAATTTGATATTGCATAATAGACTAATCTGATATTTTATAATATTATTAATTTAAAAACTAATTTTATGGGGTACGTGGGATGGAATCAGTATGTCCATATGAATTACATAAAAAACCTGTCGGACATTAAATCTCAACAAAAAAAAATCTTTGAGTATTTTATATATTTTAAACAAATTTTATGGTAGATAGTGCAGAACAATTCATCTCTTGGTAGTAATGAGTAGACAAGATTAATGAGTTCAGTGTAGGAAGGCTATCTGATCAAGCAGTCTTATCTGTATCCTTTGGGGATTAGACAGAAGAACTGCTGGTCAGTTTATAGCATATGTCATTTGATGGCCAGCCTTTTCTTTTCAAAATTAATTTGGTATAGATTAAGGTGTTAAGACTAATATGATATTGTTTAATATGATGGGCATTTGACAAGGTCTAACACAACCAGCATAGAAATCTATCAATGATGTAATATTTATTGTAATTAATGCCTACATCACAGGGGATGGATAAATATTTTCAGGAATGGAAAAGTCATGGAAATCTTAGAATCAAGGTTGACCTGATTTTCTTGCACGCTAAACTGTTCAAGAAAATTGTAATTTTTTGATGGGCGTATCATGCTATGGCGTGGCACTTTATTGTTTTTATACTCAGTGTAGGGCATTTATATCAGGTGTTGTAGTGCTTTAACTTATAGGTACTTAAATATCATTCTTGCACACTTTATTAGGCTATATAATAGAAGATGACAATACTCCAGGACCAAGTGAAGAAAAGTTAGTAACTGTGTCCAAAGATGTCAAACCTCCATCACAAGAGGAGGTGAGACAGAAAAGACTAGCATTTCTACAACGATTAGATCAGACAGCCAATACTGAACAAATAACTGAAGATCCGAAAGAGACAGTCAGCACGGTTCAAGAAAATCCAAATCAGACTTCTGTAACAGAGCAACCCCAGCCTGTAGAAAAAGGTGATTTAACAGAGGAAAAACTGGCAGTGGAAGAAGGTACATGAATGCTGTCTACCCACTGTAAACTTTGCTAGGGTGAAGTTTTCAATGAAAATAAATAAATAAGAAGGAAACAACAAAATGAAAAGAAAATTACATGGTTAATTTTAATGGATGGCAATTGAATACAGAATTGCTAATCGGTTAACCCGTAAGATGTTCCGACTAATTCACCGTATCTAAATTCACATTTTCTTGAATTTTTTTTTTCAAGTGACTCTATCCGTATACACAAAAGACTAAAAAAGTCAAGAAAACTTGTGAAGAGTTTACAGTTTCTGAGACAGGATAGTGCAAAATACAATATATTACAAAGTAGATTAGACAGTATTTTACTATTTAGAATTCAAATTATGGAATTATAGTTCCACATTTGATTCAAAATAAAAAAAATTAAAACCCAAAAATTTTATTTTTTTCAGAGGAAATGCCAGAGGATGAAATGTTAAAACAGGCTATAGCTATGTCAATGGAAGGTGGTCAAGGATAGGAGACTTGTCCATTCAGTATTGTAGAGGAAATCCAAGCAGTGGTGCTACTGGCCACCAGACAGTGGGAGGAGTCTATAGTCACAGTGCCATCTCTAGTTAACAGTCGATTCCCCATATCTGAAGCATGTGTACTTATTTAGTTCCCCCGTGAGGTCATATAATGACGTCTCACTGTAAGAAGCTGATATTTATAATCAGCTTAAGGACATTATGTTCTGTAGTCTGCTGTGGCTACAGATATTTTAAGGTGCTTCCTGTTAGTGTTTTGCTGCCTTTTTGGTGCTTTATAAACAAATTTGAAAAAAAAATTGCACGTATTTTTTCTGAAAAATAAATTAGTTGTGTAGTGGTTTTCATTACAAATACTGTACTGTACATATACAATTTTGTAAAAGCTTTTTTTTTATTTCACCCAGTGACAGTTTCTCTACATCTTCTTTCTCAGAATTTTTTTTATTTCAAAAGCACCATTTTTTGATTGCAAAAGATAACAATGAAATTTAAGCAAATACTTGTGCATTGTGGGCATTCATATTTTAAAGTTATAACACATTATTACAAATTATGTGTAAAATGTTTTGTAAGTTGATCTTGCTGGTTTTGGAAAAAAAAAATCAAGTTTAAATAAATTTAATTTTATCCAATCGACAAGCATGAACTTAAGAGCATTTTTGAGGCGCATCGTTTTCGATGCAGCCTCATTGCGATCACCTGGCAATTCTTTCTTATCTAAACTGCGGCGGCAAAGGACTCAACAATATTGATTCTTAACACGTTATTAAAAATAGTGCTAATGTACATTGACAAGTTGGCGATATCCATTGTTAATTTTAAACTGCTAATAAGACAAAATCTCACACATACATGTTGTTTTAACTTTGAATCAACAGAGGTTACGAAAAATGAGAAAATAAACAATTAAAACGAAGAGAGAAAACAACAACAAACGTACACTGCGCGGAGTAAGACTTATTTGCATAACAACAGCTCGTACTATGAATAACTCGGTTTTGCATCGGGTTCATAATAAACCGTGTACCACGCCCGATCATTTATTTTAGTCCCGTATAATTTACATGAACATTTCATGTATATAACATTTGTTATAAATTGTGCCATTTATATTGGGAAAAAGTTAAAAACAAGGAAGTGATATTTATAAAAGTGCACATAATGAAAGAAACTGAAATAATTCAGATATGAAATTATATAATATTATTCAATAATCATTACTAGTAATTTCTATATTGACATTCATTATTTCATCTTCCTAATAGTCAAAGAATAAAAATTAAAAAAGAAGTCAAATACAATTAAAATCAATTATGATTCAATTTAAATATCAATGAATTATAACCGATATATCTTTTTTAAAAAAATGTTTTTCCTCTCCTGATCGATTGGCTAAAATTCAGAGCCATGGCTTAATTTTTTAACCTCAAAAAACGTTAGTTATTTTTTAAATTCTTATTCCTGGATTATTTCATTCCCTTAACAGATGTTGAATATCTCCAAGAAAAAAAAAGTTTTATACCCTCAATGCGATGCGCCTCTCAGGCCGTCAGGCCTTTGATTATAAATTTATTGTACTTCAGCTATCAGTTATTCATATGAAAATGTGTAACTTGAGCCTTATTTTATGGAATTAATTTAACATTGTCAAAGTCAAAAAACTTTTTTTCTACTCAGCAATTTTGTTGATCCAGGCATTCTGATCAAAGAAAATGTTTATTGGTTGTGTTAAAAACAGATAAACATAATTGATTAATACACACAGACTGGATTATTTTTTTTTATATGGGGTGGTACAAATATAACTGGCTTTAGCCATATATTTGGATTTTATCTTTTCCTCAATAATCTTTTAGGATTACATACAAACTTCTGTAATCAATGTTCCAATGCCTGGAGTAATTCCAGATGTTTACTTTTACACCACTCCCTAACAATCAGAATGGAAAATGATGTCCCAAGCATAGTTTTTTTGGGGGATAGCTAAAGAGATGTCTATATTTTTGTATGTGTGTGTGTGTGTCCCCTTGGAGGAGGGAGGCTGGGGTATCAATCAGTCCCAGAAGGACAACTCT